>NW_024063468.1:600000-1147073 GCF_006381635.1 Hibiscus syriacus | reverse complement strand
TGATCTAAACGTGCATGCGGAAATGTACAGCATGCAAATGACGTGGGCACCGATTCACCAACATGATTTGGTCTGCTAAGATATACCCCGACAATATTAAAAATTGAACCACGTAAAAGGTTCTGCAATCTCAAGAATCCACGTCGACTTTTGCATCGATCAACTTTAAATACATATACAGTTTGCATGCCAAGGGAATTTAGCTTGGATTTGTAGTTCTCAGGTAAAGAAATGGAACCGTGGGTAAAGTCATTTTAAGATTCCATTTGGATTGGCAACATGATCAATTTGAGTGAAATTAAAAATAGTAATGACAATGATATTAATAAATTTAAGGGTAAGTTATGCATTTAGTACTTAAACTATTAATTTTGGTCCGTTTTAATATATAAATTTTAAATTTTTTAAAATCATACCTAACATTTGGTGTATAGCATGACTTTTAAGAAGATTCTTCTAAATTGAATCTAAAACCCAATAAAATGATAGAAGAGGACGAGATTTATGGTGTCTAACATGACTACAAAATACGTTTAAGAATGATCTTTTCAATTTTGACTAAAAATAATGAAAAAACCTTAATTTTAATGGATGTGATGATGAATTAGAATAAAAAAATAATCTTGACTTTTATATCAACACATGTCAGTACAATATCTATAACAATCTGTCATGTCATCCGATTGTTAATAGATTAATAATCCAATAGTATATATGTATGATTATATATAATTAAAATTTACTACGACAATCGAATTAATTTATAATTCAGTAGGAATTGAGATGCAAAAACTAAATTTGAGTTATTAGTATAGTTTACCCCTATTATTGTTACATCTCATTCTTGGTTTAACTTTGATTGTTGATGGACTCCTGGCGCGCGCACACACACACAGTGGCCTACCTACATTGTAGTACTAGTCTGGTCGGAAGGGGGTTCAGTCCGTGACTCAATGGCCTGCTGGGCCGGTGCTCTATGCATTGAAAATTTGATTTTATTTTTACCTCAATAATTTATGTTTATTTTCCTTCGGTTCAAGGTTTCACTTGATTAATCCGGATCGACTTGCATCGTACACATAGTTTTAGTGGGTGAATCTCCCAGAAATAAATTTTTGCATACACAAGAATTAAACTCGAGATTGCTTAAGAGCGATATCAAGCTGCTTCCAAGTTGAACCAACCCTATTGGTGATAATTTATGGTTTTTTGGGTATCATGATGTTATGCACAATCACAGTGGTTGCATTCCAAATCTCAGTGATGTGTGCATCAAGATTGGGTCTTTGGCATTGGGGGATTTAAGCATGTAAGATTCTGATTTGGAGACGATAAAAATCTAGCTTAGATTTTTAAGACTATTTCAAAGAAGCCATTAGATTATGTCTTGTTTTGTGTTGGTGTTTAATGATGTAATGTAGATTGGTCTTAAGATTCTTAGTTTGGTCAGATTCAGACATGATCCTCCATGGATCCTCACATATCTACAGTTTCCCTTAAGAAAGCCTAAAAGTTAGCCTCGTTCTCCTGCAGTGTTTCAGGTTAAAGCACCTTTAAAGTTTACCATGGACGGGAGGAGAAAAGAAGAAGAAAAATCCAACACTAGATGAAGAGAGTGTCTAATACAAAATTAGTTCTACGAATGTTTTAAATTTATTATTGGAAGTTTAATTTGTTAAAAATATATATATATAATGACTAAATAATACATAACTAAATATTATAATTTATATTTTATGTAACATCTAACGGTCTTCTCTAATCATGCTAACACGCCTCTCTATGTTTCAACTGAGAAAGCGTTGACAGTATGTGATAATGAACAGTTCCTAGACAGACAGACTTAACTCCAAAATTATATTCCAGTCTATGATATCTTTGAAGTTCCAAAAATATTAAATAAATGAAGTGCTGAGCAAGCAAAACTCAGTCATAAATTAAATTCGTTTAGAGTACAGTTCTATTACTTCCTATTTAAGCAGGAGCTTTCTTTGGCTGATAAGAATCATGAGATACATACACATACATACTTACATTCTGGCTTTTTCTCTGATTTCTATCATTTCAACTTTTTTCTTATCCAGTGTGAGTTGGTATTAAACCGTGCATTGGAGCTCTGTTCCTTATATGCGTCACACACTGGGTTAACAAATGGAGAAATCCTAGGTGTAATGGTAAACTTCCACCAGGTTCAATGGGGTTCCCACTTGTTGGTGAGACTCTCCGGTTCTTCGTCCCCTACTCGACTTTTGATATCGCTCCCTTCGGTAAAGAGAGGATGAAATGGTGAAAATATCACTCAATCTCCTTTACTCTTCCATTCTTAGATGTTAATTGGTGCGTTACTTGCGAGTATGGGCCAATATTCAAGACTAGCTTAGGGGGCGACTGGTAATTGTGTCGACAGACCCGGATCTCATCATTTCGTCTTCCAGCAAGAGGGACAACTGTTTCAGTTGGTATCCTGATACATTCACAGAGATCTTTTGGACGTCAGAATGTGGGTTCCTTGCATGGTTTCACGTACAAGTACCTGAAGAATATGGTGCTTAATCTCTTTGGTCCTGAAAGACTTAAAAAGATGTTACCTGAAGTTGAAAACACAGCTTGCAGAATGTTACAACGCTGGTCAAGCCAAAAATCAGTTGAATTAAAAGAAGCAACTGCTAGTGTAATTAAACATTTATGTATCTCATTCATGGTTCTTCATCCGTGTAAGATTCTGGTCTAGTCTAAAGCGCTAACTCGGTCTTTTTTTGCAGAGATATTTGATCTGACTGCCAGAAAGCTTATAAGTTATGACCAAGACGATTTGTTGGTGAATCGCGGGGGAATTTTGTTGCATCATCCAGGGATCTCCTCCCCATTGGATATTCCTGGAACAGCTTATCACAAGTGTTTACAGGTACAAACTGTGTTATATACCAATTTCTAGCATCAGTTAAGACTTATGGAACTATATAGGGAAGGGGAAATGCAATGAAAACGCTGAAGGACTTGCAAAACTAAAGGCGGTCTCTGCCCCGTAAGCAGCAAACTAACACATAGACTTACATGGAGAGAATACAAATCTACATGGAGAGAATACAAATCGATGACATTAACATAGACTTTCCAGGTGAGACAGTTGCAGGTTAAACTTCTAATAAGATCAATTATTTTCAATCAGGCTGTTTTATTTCCATACTGACAAGTACAAGTTCCATGCAGTTCATCAATGAAACAGTTAGACTGGCATATATAGTTCCTGGAATCTTCAGAAAAACACCAAGGGAAATCCATTTCAAAGTTATGCATTAAAATAAGCCACTCTCCAAATGTTATAATCAAGTTTTAGTCATTCAATTAATATGAAAACTAACACATATCAATAACAATGCAGGATATACCATTCCGGCAGGTTGGGAGGTAATGGTCTGTCCCCCGGCCGTGCACCTCAATCCCGAAAAATACCAAGATCCCCTCATCTTCAATCCATCAAGATGGGAGGTGTGTGAATACTGTAAATTGTGTCCTCAACCTGCAAGATCAATCCGAAAAAACAAATACTTTTGAGCTAAAAAAGATTGTAACATGTAACTGCAGGGAACAGAAATGAGTGGAGCCTCAAGGAATTTCATGGAATTGGTGGTGGCATGAGATTTTGTGTAGGAACAGACTTCACTAAAGTGCAGATGGCCGTATTTCCCCATTGTCAGATTACAAAATACAGGTAATAGAATGCTGCTACATACTAAACATGTTCTTTACCTGTTCGGAACCGATCGATGGATAGTAACTCATCGAGATTCCGAGCCCTTTCAGGTAGGAACCGATCAAAGGAGGAAATATATTTTAAAAAATTGAAAGTTTAGGTATTATAATGAACTAAAATTAATAGTTAAATTACTAATACTTAATTATCCGAAATTCTATATTTCATATATTTTACTTTTTATTTTTTTTATTATATTCTAAAATTTTTAATTTTTCATTTTAAAAATTTATAAATTTATCCCTTAATATTTTTTTTCGCACTCATATTTTTCTAATAAGAATTACACGTGCAACTCTTGTGGGTCTTATCATCTATGCCATTCAAACCAATTTTGATCTTCTTTTAAATGAATGTGATTTTACTTTTAGAAATAAAAATTTAAAAAATAAATTGGTAAAATTTTAAATTTTAAATAAAAAATAATAATTAAAAGAACTTATAATACAAATGAGTTCAATGTTGGAGTGGAGTAGAAAGTGAATAAATACTAATTATTAAGACGAAACTGAAATATGGTAAGTGTAAGAGGTGAAGCGAACATTATCCGGCAATTATGAAAAGAAGACAAAATCAATATTCGGTTTGGTTTCACCAGCATCGTCAACTCGCCATCTGTCTATCCATCTCCACCATTCCCTAGAACCCTAACTATCCAAATCCCCTGAGTGAAAGAAAAAAAACCCCGTAAATCTCTTTTGTTTCTAGATCTACCTGTTGTTGTTGTTGTTTGATTCTAGGACGTTTTATTTTATTTTGAGAATTACCAAAAATGGCTTCAACGACAACGAACCGATCTTCGTCGGATGATACGTCGATGCGACGCCTCTTTCTCAACAAGCAACGGTTCGCGGGACGAGGCCACTGCACGTCGATCCGTTCGTCGCCAGAGCCTCCGTGAAGCGGCTCGGTTCCTGCGCGAGCAGCAGCCGAAGGATGATGCGTGAACCCTCCATGCTGGTTCGAGAGACCGCGGCTGAGCAGCTCGAGGAGCGACAGAGCGATTGGGCGTATTCGAAGCCCGTCGTGGTCCTCGACATTATCTGGAATTTCGCTTTCGTCGTGGTGTCGGTCGGGGTTATGTTTTTTAGCAGGGACGAGAGGCCCGAGATGCCGTTGAGGCTTTGGATAATTGGCTACGCTTCGCAGTGTTTGTTGCATATGGTTTGCGTTTGTGTGGAGTACAGGCGGCGCCGGAGGCAGCAGAGCTTGGGATACAGGCCAATTAATGCCGGCGAGGAAGGGATTCCCAGCCCAAGATCAAGGGTGGATTCAGAGCAGTACGTGTCATTGGCTCAGCTGGAAGAGAATAGTGGAAGGTACATATATTGTTACTTAAAAGAATTTGAGAAGCTAATATGATAGGGTTTTTTTTATTAGTTTTGAGTTTTATTTGCGAATTGGTAAGGTTTTTGGTAGGCATTACTTTCTTCAGTGATAAATTATATGATCGTTTTCTTTTTGGTTCTGGCCTTCTGGGGAAATGGAGAGGAATTTGGAATTTTCGTTCCGTTTGCTGGAAATTGGAATAAATAGGCTACATGCCACAATAGAGGAATTGGAAATCGGCTTATGTTTTCTTGTGATATCTGGATTGCAATTAGGTATTTGATATCGGTTGGGGATTTTCATGTATGCAAAGCATTGAAAGTAGTTAAATTAAATGTTGAGAGCTTATTATGATCCTAACAGACATTTAACTCATCTGTTATAGCTTTAAGTTGTGTATGATATTACTGCACACTTAAATGGCTGAAATCATTTGAAATTGATGTTTCCAGTAGTGTTGCAAAGCATCTTGAATTACGAACACGATGTTCTCGTTCATCTGGTGGATCATTGGATTCTACTGGGTATCTATAGGTGGCCAAGCGTTGGCACGCTCCTCCCCTCAGCTTTATTGGTTAGTAAGCATTATTCTTCCAGCTGTCTTTATGGTGTTTGAATGTTTTCCTCTATAACCAGATCCTAACTATTTTAATTATTATTTCCTCTGCAGGCTTTGTATAATTTTTCTTGGTTTCGATGTTTTCTTTGTTGTTTTCTGCGTTGCACTGGCATGCATCATTGGTATTGCTGTTTGCTGTTGTCTTCCATGTATTATTGCAATCCTATATGTGGCAGATCAGGTAATTTCAAATCCCGTGATTATATACGCCTTATTAGTTGTTTGTGTGCATTTGACACATGATTTTGTGCTTCATATGTAGTTTAGTTGTTTGTGTGAATTTTGAACTTTCTACTTGGATCTGATTCAATCGAGGTGATTGTTTTAATCACCGTACACTAAATAACAGTTTTCTTTCTGGGTTTGGCTGGAAAGGTTTAATTAGTTAATAATTTCTGTAGTTGTATGGCTCTTTGATGCACTTTTCTTTTTACTGGCTTCATATGACCTCTTGAATCAGGAGGGAGCTACCAAGGAAGATATTGATCAGTTGTCTAAATTCAAGTTTCGAAAAACCGATGATAATGGGAAATCTGCTGGTGATGTACAAGGACCTGTTGGGGGAATAATGACTGAATGTGGCACTATTCCCCCAGGGAACAAATGCTTTCCCCAGACGACGCAGTAAGCTGACATCTTTTGTATTTTTTTCTGTTTACTTCCTTTATCTTCCTCCTACGAGTTGCCCCTCCAGAAATTAATGATGTTAAAAGACGACTATTTTATGACAATTCATTTGGCCTTGTGTGAGTTGAAGGGAGTTTAAGTGAAGTACCCAACTGATATTTGATTCTGGGGTTAATTTATAGGAATGTTGCATTTGCCTTTCCGCTTATGATGACGGAGTTGAGCTAAGGGAACTTCCTTGCGGACACCATTTTCATTGTGCCTGTATAGATAAGTGGCTATACATCAATGCTACCTGCCCTCTCTGCAAATACAACATTCTAAAGAGTAGCATCCACGAGGAAGTGTAGAAGAACGGAAGCAATCCATTCACGGTCGATGACTCTGGTACATCTGCTTATGATTTTAGCTCAACAGCAGCAGTCTAATGTACAGCACTTATTATAGGCTATTCTATTATTGTCCTTTTGTGGTGGTGGTGTAGATGTCATCTATCATAGTACTGGGGTTAGTGATGTGTTTGTTTTAGCTATGGTTTTCATGTATATGATGATTCCCGCTGGCATCTAAAGCACTGGCTGAGTTGAACAACACGTTTCTTTCTCGTTTTTATTTTCATCATTCGATAATAACATGCACTGTCTACTATTGCTCAAGGCATCTTCTATGCGTTCTGAATTACATTGGCGGCTTCTAGACTTCTAGCACATATAAACAATGAAGCATATATGGTTTAATTAATTAGATGACAAGACAGTACAAGAAACAGAGTGACGCACGTAACTGGTGAGTCTATTTTTAATAAGCAGAGTGATGCATATAACTGGTGTATGAAATAATTTTCTTTAGAACAGGGTTTAAAATTTCATGTCCAGATAAACATTTTTGAAATTAATAAAAATCTGAAACTAAACTTTTATATCTTCAAAATATTAATACATGAAGGTGTCGTGTTTTTAAATAATTATTATTTTTATTAGTATTGTATTGTACTAAGATTCCAAATTAATTTTCATGATAAGGTTTTTATTTTTTTTTTACAAATGCATACGTGTATATATATAAAAATCTCAATTAATTTGTTGAAAGTTTCTTATTTCATAATGATATAAACTATGAAGTGCTATTTGAGAATTAATTTTATCTAATCAATTTTATAAAAATTAGATTATTTTATAATAATATCCGACCTCTAATAAAATTACTTAAAACAATTGATTTATATAACAAATTGGTGTTGTATTATATTAATGCTACAAATAACAAAAAAAAATTGATTTTATAAAAAAAAATAGTGGTGCAATTGTAATGCTCCCAAAGAAAGAAAGAAAATTTTCGTAGGCTTACTGAATTCTAATTATTCACAACAAGAAGCTAAAAAATTGTTGTTCCCAATTAAATTATCTGAATAAAATTTCGAGTGAAATCTAGAACAAGCAGGAGATATTTTACGGCGCTGTATGTCTCGGAGGTGTTCCTTCTCGCCTCTTCGAAAGCAATCGTTAGCGAACTCCCATCGGTCCGGCATTACCTTCCTAAATCCTAAAACAATAACGGTATCTTATAATAAATTAATTTCTCATAATGAACTAATTATACTTTTGCTATGAGCAAACTCTTAACACTTACATATGTTGAGTTGGTGTACGAAGCTGGAGAAGTTGATATGTTTGAAGTATTTAGGGAGCAAATCGCGAGCGAATTCCGACGGCTGCCAAACGATGAAAGCCGATCCATCTTCATTCCATGAAATCAAGTCATCAACGGAGGGATCGTCGACTAACTGATAGGTTTTCATAAGGAACGGAGTCGGTAAAGATCGCTGCGAGTCGGCGGCAACACCGGCTGCGGATTCGCAGGCCATGAGGTTCGGTCCTGTGTAAAGAGAGAGATTCCTCCGCCTCTACTTTAGTTCCTGAACTGCTGCTGATTAAGAAAAATAATAGTGTACGTTTTAGCCGAGAAAGCTCTTGAAGATAGAATAAATAAATGAACAAAGATATATCTTGGATGCTTCTAGCTGAAAATATCTACTTTAGTCGTTCAAATTCAACACTGAAATTCATTTATTTATTCAGATTCACAGAAATGGAAACAGTCTCCCGCTGCTGTGATGTTTTGATATAATTGATGAACAAATATTATAACATCAACCCGTTTCTTCCGTCAATCATAAAGAAAAACATTAAAAGAAATTGAAATGTTCAAATCTAACAGGGAGATGTCAAAATATTTTAACATTCGTACCGGGAACGAAAGCAAAAATTTTCCCACCAACCAAACAAGTAACAAGAAACCTGGCTCGCGCGGTCAGACACCGTTGAATCAAAGGTTTTCAACACAATATAGAACTGAAAGCCGGCATGTGACAGAGAGGGGGAGGATGGCAGGCTAGGTTTTGTTATTTCTAGAAGTTTCTGGGTGGAGTGAATGATAAGAGAAGAAACTAACAGAATTTGAGAAGGAAAGGGGATATCGAGAGACTTAAATTAAGAGAAAAGGGAGAATTTCTTTTTTCGACCCTCTCGACTTCATTTATGGTCAGTAATTAAAAGTTCGGGGGTAGGAACTCATTTAAAAAAGTAGTAGAACCAAACAACAGCAAAGATAGTTATCGAACAGCAGAGGGAGCAAGGTAACTCCTAAGATTACACCTCAGGGAATTAGTTTGGAGGTTGGATGTTCGAATGATCATGATAGTGTTGCCATGGAAGAAGTTTTAAACACTCAAGTGACACAAGAGAAGAAAACGCCTGGATGCCAGGGAAACTCATCCCTCAAATCAAAACAGTTGTAAAGATGATATCTTGGAACTACATAGGTGTGAGAAATAACAAGTTTATTAGAAATTGTAAGGAAATTATCAATGACGAGAAACCATCGATTATTAGTCTTCTACAAACAAAATCTCCCGTGGGAATTGGATTTTCGATCCAGAAAAAGAAAAGTTACGCTTCGAAAATTTCTTGTTAGAACAGTTGTGGCGGGAGGAGCTGGCGAGTTTGATGGAAGATCCGAGGATAATATACACTGAGGAAATAATTTTCCCGTCGTTACCGTCATTCACTGATCAGAAACCGACGCCGGTTGCTGAGAGTGATCATGAAATGAAATCGTCGGAGGCCTTGAAGGAACAAGTGAAGGAATTGTTAAAACCGTGGTGCGAGATGATTCTAGAACTTGGAAGAGGATGTAGAGATGTTTTGCAGCAAACGGAACAAGTGAAGGAATTTTTGAAATCGAAAGTTACTGAGGATTCGTTTATAGTTCAGAAGCTTGGTGGACCCGTGGCTAAGGTCTCTAGTCAGTTGAATTTCTTGAATGAGTTCTTGCCTCAGGAACATGATCCTATTCACGCTTGGCCTGTTATCTTCTTTGTTTTCATCCTTGCACTTTCAGCTCTAAATTTGAATGGTGCGCATGATGTATCGGCACCACCAGTAAAGAAAGTACTTGTTCATCCTCCTAGCGCAAGCCGAATCCAGCTCCCTGATGGCAGACACTTGACTTATCGTGCAATGGGTGTTCCAGTGGACAAAGCTAGATTTTTCTCTTATTGCACCGTTATTTCTACATAGTAGTATAATTCTTTTGTGTGTTTAATTTTGTATTCATTTTGTTGCTTTTGTTGCTTCTATCTCAAAGTGTCATGGAACTTGAAAGTTTCACAGTCAAGAGTCCATAAAAAAATATGTCAAGAAACCTTGTAAAAGAGGGTGAAGAATAAAGAAATGAAGGTGAATAAGAAGAACGAAAGAAAGCATCAGCACTTTCGATTCAAAGTGAACGTAAGGAAGCATCGGCACTTTCGATTCAAAGTGAACGTAAGGAAGCATCGGCACTTTCGATTCAAGAAGAACGAAAGGAAGCACCGACACTTTCGATTCAAGTGAACGGAAAGAAGCGTTAGTACTTTCGATTCAATTGTTCATCTTTTCATCAAGAAGGTTGAGAAAGCAGGGAGAATGTTGAGAGAATGATGCAGGCTCACGTGGATAAAGAGTGTGCTTGTGTAATGCCATGCATATGCATGCAGCTCATGCATGTCCAGGTTCTAGAAGTTAGTCTAGAAGCTAGGTTGTTATGAGTTTGTTAATCAGTTAGGAGGTTTTTTGTGTTGCTAAGGCTGTGTATAAAAACAATATTGTATACTGTGTTGAGTAGAATTCTTGTTAACGAAGCAATGAATTAAAGAACTCTTTCCTTGCATCTTGAAATCCAATATAACCTCATCCTATTAAAAAATTATGCGGACACAATGAACATACGTTAGAGTGTGACGGGATTTTAATGATATCGCCTCTATTGAAGACAGTGTGGGAGTAATGCTGATTGTCTTGACCGAATTATTAAATTTTGAGAGCATTGGGATAAATGTAACCTGATGGATGCTGGATGGACAGGTAATAGGTTCACTTGAGTTAGAAGCTGCCATGGACAGAGCATCCTACAAGAATGATTAGACAGGGCTTTATACAACATCGAGATGATTGACCTTTTCCCTAACCTTCAGGTGACGGTCCTTCCAAGACATTACTCTGACCATCATCCAATTTTGATGGATTCATACTTGGTTTGCACTGTGGACAAAGAGAGAAGACCTTTCCGTTTTGAAGCTTTTGGTTAACTCACCCGAAGTTTAATGACGTTTTTAATAGAGCTTGTACTTGTAAGAAAGACTCGATTATGGATGCTATTGAGGAATCAGTTAAAGAGATAAATTTTTTTTGGAAGGCTTTGACCTTTGATAATATCTTCAAACAGAAGCATACTCTGCAAAATCGTTTAAAAGGTATCCAGAAGTCATCAAACTATTTTAGATCAAGGCCCTACAGAAATTTTGAAAAAAAAAGGCTTAAACAAAGAGTTTCAAAGGATCCTTAACCAAGAATAAAATTTATGGTTGGTGCGGGAGGAGGAAAAAACAAAATGAGAAGTGACGTAGGAGCAGCGGAATATTCGTCCGTTAACGGAGAAATCTGGACGGTTTTTGTCAACAACCTAAGTAGAAGAATCACTTTGGGAATATTTTAACAACCATGGAAAGGTTGTCGATAAGACAAGGTACAACAACTCCACTTTTACTTTCGTTCAATTCGACTGTGAGAAGGACTGCCTTAATGCTATTAAGAAGGTGGATGGAACTTGGATCAACGGGAAAAAGGGTTTCTGTGGTGATAACCAAATATCAGAAGACTCGTAAAGGAGAAGCTTCTCCAGGTAAGGTGGTGAAAGGATCAAAAGTGGCTTCTGGATGAGTTAGGAAGACAAACAGAGGTCGGGAGGGATATTTTGGAAGCTTGCGAGACAACAGATCATATATGGAAGCTCTGATTAGAAACCAAAAGTCAGACAGTTCCCACACAAGCAAAAGACCCCCGGTGTTTCACGGTAACGTGGGAGGAGGAGAGAAGAAGGACCTGAGGACGTATCTCCCCTCAAAAGGTTTCGTTCAAAGGGCTCTCTTCAATGATGGAATCGACGTCAGAGTAGCGAGATGGGGTTATGCTCGGAACTCATGTCTTATCACTTTTCCATCGACGGAAGTATTGCAAGAGACGTTGTCAAACAAGAAGGTCAAATTATCGTATTGGTTTGAACGGTGGGATCACCAGGTTATGGAGGATGACATTCTCATGGCTTACTGCTCCATTGACCTCATTGGTGTCCCACTGAACTGCTGGCACGAGTCATTTTTCTCAAGTTTGGTGAATCAATGGGGACGGTTAATCTACATCGAGGAGGCGACGAGGAACAAAGAAGACTTGACGGTTGTGAAGATGTTAATTAGGATTGCAAGTCCTTTTTATGTCCCGAGGACTATCTCAATTTGTTTGAAAGGAAGATCGTATTCGATTATTCTCAAGACGGGAGCAACCACAATCAACTCAGTGGATTTTTCTGGTAAGGAATCCAGGGAAAACTCAGAAGATATATGGAATTTAGAATCATCGGAAAGCGAGGAGCATGGTGGCCAAAATTTTTAGGCTGATCTGGACAACCAACCGACTTTCTTAGAGACGCAGAATAGGATGGGCTCATGGCTTAATGAGGGCAGGACAGGTGGCATCTAGGGGGAATGAATCTGACAACAATCTACCCGCTTGCCCGAGTCACCCGTCATTGATGTTGGAGAGGGGAATAGGAAATATTAATGACAAAGAGACAGACATCCAAAATGCTCTGATTGCCTTAAATAAAGATCGTGCTGGCATGGTCTTAGGAAAAAATTGAACTCATTTTCTGATGGGCATGCTCAATCTAGCCCAGAGCCCGTAAGTGCTGCCTCAAGGAGTTCTCTCTTATCCTCTGATTCTGAAATTGTCCTAGACAATTTGACTGAGGTGTGCAAATTCGGGTATCCGTATCTTTGAGTAATTAATTTCTCGGCTCGTATTCTGACTCAGATGTTGCGGGTACTCGGTAATCGGTACCCGAATACCCTATTTTTTTCTTCAAATTATTAATTAAAAACACACATAAATTTAAATATTTAAAATTTCGAATTAAATAGTTCAACATCCAAACATAATTAAAAAAATGTCATGTTAGCATCATTGTTCATTTTTAAATATAGGCGACCAAAACATAATCAAAACGTAACATTAGGTATAATTTTGAAAAAAATAATTATCGAGTGATCAAAACATAAATTAGATAATATATAAGCGACCAAATAGGTAGTTTACCCTAAATAAAAATATTTATGAATTATATTAGATAATATATAAGTGACCAAATAGATAGTTTACCCTAAATAATAATCGAGTGACCAAAATAAAAATAAGAAAATATTTAAGTGACCAAATAGGTAGTTTACCCTAAATAATAGTCGAGTAACCAAAACATAAATTTGATAATATATAAGTGACCAAATATGTAGTTTACCTAAATAATAATCGAGTGACCAAAACATAAATTAAAAAATATACAAGTGACTAAATAGGTTGTTTACTCTAAATAATAGTCAAGCGATCAAAACGTAAATTAGATAATATATAAGTGACCAAATAAGTAGTTTATCTTAAATAATAATCGAGCGACCAAAATATAAATTAGATAATATATAAGTGACTAAAAAATTAATTTACCCTAAAAAATATGAGATCTCGAATAAAAATCAATTTTATGATCCGAATTCGACCCAAAAAAGGTTCGACAGATCAACGGATCAAATCAATTGGATCCAATACTTTTGCCCACCTCTATTTTTTTCACAAACAATTCAAAGGAGTCTCGTTAAATAATAATATCGAAGAAGAAGCCAGAGAAATGGGGTCTCGGTGGATAATCAAAATCAACCCCTAATGATTCGAGGCGAGCAATATGAAGGTGGACCCAGGATGGAATTTTACATTAAGGTTTACAGGAGATTGAGGAAGCAAATTTGACTTTCTTTAGAACATGCTAGGGCAAATTCTTCCCAATCTGACCAATCTAAATAGGATGCGTCCCTTAGAAGAGAGAGAAGAAGATGAGGCTACCTGGGAGGTGAGCGGATTGCTAGGTATTCTTTTGAAGGTGGAAAGGAGAAGTTCTTGGAAAAGGATATGGACTTGGAGAGAGGGTGTAGAACTCGAAGATGAATGGGAAGGGAGGTGTTAGGTCTTTTTCAGGTTTTGTTATTATAAATTATTATGGGTTTAACAGTAATCTTGTGGAACATTAGGGGGGGTTGGGGAGGAAAGAGAAGATAAGGTGGTTAGGAAGATTATTTTTAAAAGAAAGTCTCAAATTGTATTTCAACAGGAAACAAAGAGGGAAGCCTTTAAACCTAGTTTGCTAAGGAATTCGGGAGGAATCAGTCTTAAAGAGAATCTATCTTCCCCCTCAAAATGAGCTTCAAGGGGTCTGCTGTGCTTGTGGGATGAGAATTTCTTTGAGCTAGAATCAAATTATGTGTGTAGTAGATTTATTGTTCTAATAGGGGGGGTAAAGCAGAGTCAGACTCCTTGCTGCCTAGTTAATGTGTATGGCCATGCTATGGAGGCTGAGAATGCGTCTTTCTTCTCGGATTTAGCCTCTTACCTGGAGAACTTAAATCTGTTGATATGTGTAGGGGGCGATTTTAATGCATTTTTATAAGTGGAAGAGAAAAAATGAGTGGTAAAGAAAGTCCATTCAACTGATTGCTTTAGAGATTTCATCCAAAAGGTAGAGCTACTGGACTTCCCCCTTCAAAGGGGCTTTTACTTGGAGCAACAAAAGGGATTGCCCAACTCTTGTGAGATTAGATAGGTTCCTGATGAACGTCAAATTTCTGATTGTTTTTCCAGATTCATCGCAATTACTTTTGCCAAAGTCAATATCAGAATTGGGTTGATGGAGCAACAATGCTATTTTATTGGTGAAAGAAGAGGCTAATTGGGGTCCAAAACCATTTTGATTTTATAACTTCTTGTTGGAGGAAAAAGGTTTTAAAGAGATGACGAGGAACTCAATTCAAGAATTTAGGAAAATGAACAACAGAATTGGGTTGATAGAGTCACTCAAGCATTCTAAAGGCGCCATCAAACATTGGACCGGAAATTGATTTAAACTAGTGTCTAAAAGGATTGCAAAGTTAAAAATCAAAATTCATAGAGTGGAGATGAAATCTAATCGGGTCTGTTGATTCGACGGCGAAAGCAACCTTTTTGAAGAATAAAGAGGAGTTGTGGAGGTTACTGAGAATAAATGAGCAAATTTGGATTCAGAATTCTCGTATCAAATGGGTCAAGGAAGGGACCGCAAGATGAAGTTTTTCCACATGTGTGCTTCGAATAGGAGAAGGGATAACACAATTAAGATGCTTAATGTGAATAGTGAGATCTTAATTAAGGAGTGTGTGAATGATTTCTTCTTTGCAAGTTACAATTCCAAATCGACGCTGAAAGTTGGAAATTTGGATCTTCCCCTTCCGAAGTTAGCTATGGACCAATTAATGGCTATTGAATGAAAATTTTCAGAAGATAAAGTGTGGGAAGTGTTATCCTTATCAAAAAGTAACAAAACTCCAGCTCGAACGAATTTAATATGAGGTTCTTTAAAAGGTTCTGGTCGAATTTGAGGGTGGGTGTGATGAAGTTCTTTCATGATTTTACAAAGGGAAAAATCAGGAGAATGAAGTTAACCACTCCTTCATAACTTTAATTTCGAATAAGACCAATTCGGAGTCGCTAGAGGATTACTATCCCATTAGTATGGTTGGAGGAGTAATGCCCCGAAACCCGGGTTGGTAGATTCGGACTAACCCAAGTCAGTCATTGAATAAATTCCTTAGCCTTTGGAAGGCTTTGACCCAATTTGAGTGGACTTGGAATTTAGCCAAATAATTGGTAAAAGGGAGGATTATGAGAGTTGACCAAAGATAGAGTGACCAAAAGAATAAATAAACGATATTTTCAAAACAAAAGCTAAAACCTTTAATTACATGATGATATCATGTTATCCCCTTCCCCCTTTTTTTTCACCACTCACCTTGTCTTCTTCTCCCAAGCTCTCATATTCTTTTCCCAAGCTCTCATCTTCTTCTCTAGAAACTAAGCAAAGGTGTTAATTTGGTGGCCTTGAAACTTTAGTTGAGATTTCTAAAGGTAAGTTTCAGAATCACCACATTCATAGCTTCAATCTAAGCCCATAATATCTTCATTCTACCTTGACTTCTAAAATGTGGGTTTAATAGGGGTTTTAGCAACCTTGTGAAATCATTCTATTTTGGAGGATTTCAAGTCTTAGAAATGGTTTGTAATCTCTTCGAATCTTCTGGAACAAGTTAGTAACACAAGTGTTTGATTATTGTCTATTGAGAGAAGTGGGAGAGATCTCTCAAGCTAAGGGAAAAGAGAAACCTACCTTGGGTTAAACCTTAAGCACTTCTAGCAGCTTAGGGATCAAAGGTAACTCACTTCAGACTTGACTATACCATATGTAGGTCAATTAAATGTGTTAGTAGGTCGCATGAGTTAATTATCATTTTCATGGTAGAAATAAAAAATTGTGTTCCTAGCGTGTTTATAACCTTTTTATGATCCCTTTAGTCATATTTAAGACTTTAAAAACAATTGGGACCATCAGTAGGGATTTTAGAGTGGAAAGTTTGTATTTTTCATGCCCAAACAGGGCATTTTCGAGCGAGGGTATCGGTACTGAAAAAACAACATCAATACTATTCTTAAAACAAAGAGTAAAACTCAGTAGGGAGTATTGATACCCATTCATGGAGTATCGATACTACATGGTCGGTCTCGATACCCATAGGGTGGTATCGATATTGAGATCACTTAGTAATTATAATAGGCAATTTTGGTACTGATACCTAGGGTGGAGTCGATACTGGTATCGATACTCTCCATAAAGGTATCGATACTCAGTAAATTATCAAAACATCAAAGCTAAAAATGGTATTGATACTAGGGGTCGGTATCGATACTCAGGGGTCAGTACCGATACTAAAGGCACATTATTGATACCCACATGCAATTTTGGATAGAGAACTCAAGAATTCAAAGAGTAGGTTTTAGGAGTCTCATTCATACCAGAATGCTACGAAATAAAATTACAAGTGAGAATGTTAAATTAACTTAAAATAATTACAAACAACAACAACTAGGATGAAATAAAACTAGACTTGTGACACTCGGTACAACCAGGACACCCGAGTCACTTTAGTATGATATCTTAGTCAGTGCCAAGGCACTTATCACCATCTGGGCGCAGATGCCCCAAGACTCTACGGAGTAAGCTGGTCAGGTGTACGTTTCTGATGCAGATTATGGATCTCACCCAGAGTACCTTCGGGTATTTAAGCAGACTAGAAGGGTGTGTGAGCTCTGAGATGCAGAATCCCTCAGTCGCACCATGATGTCCGCCACAGTATAGTAGACAAGTATCTTTTATACCTTTCACTTGTTCCATTAACTAGCGTATGAATACATATAGTATAGTGTATTTTTTAGTGAGACACTGAGCTAGCAAGCTCAGTGTTCGGAATTTGTTTATGTGCGCAGGTTAGGAGACCGTTCGTGGGTAGTTATCGTTATCATGCATTCCAGCAAAACAGAGCAGCTGAGTATTTCAGAGTTTGTCTTGAGTCACTTTTAGAGGGCATGTACTATTAAGGAACCATGTATATTCAGTCACAACTCTTGATTGATTTAGCTCAGTATTGTATTATTTTGAATACTTTGGGAGCTCCCCATACTTGTAACTCATTTGTTTTGATTTTTATTATTATTTCTATGGGCGATTTTCCATAGAATTGACATTCAATTATTTTAAAAAAAAAATTGGGTTAGCCACTTAGGTGGTCTTAGGTGACATCGTGATCTAGTGATCTTCGGGTCGGATTGGATTAGGGTCTTATAAGAGGATTATATAAAATCCTATCGAAAGTTCTCTCAAGGCGGCTCAGGGCTTTTATTGAATTGATTACCAGTAATACATAGTTTGTCTTTATCACAGGAAGACATATTTTGGATTGTTCTTTCATTGCAAACGAAGGGATAGATGATCTACGTAGAAGAGGCTTGAAGGGGGTAGTTTTCATAATAAACTTCAAGAAGGCTTATGATTTGGTAGATTGGCAGCTCTTGTTAAGAGTAATGAAGGAGATGGGCTTTGGGGATAGATGTATATAATGGATTTCTAAATGTATTTCTACTGCTTGGTTGTCTATTCCTGTAAATGGTGCTCCAACAGAAAACTTTCCTATGGTAAGAGGGCTTAGACAAGGATGTTCTTTATCTCATTTGTTATTAATATTGTTGGAGAGATTTTAAACCTGATTCTAAAGAAGGCAGTGGAAGTGGGGCTGTTTAGTGGCTTCCTAATCGGTAAAAAGGAGGAGTCAATAATGCTTTCGCATCTCTAATTTGCCAATGACTTGATCATATTTTGTAATGCCTCTTTAGGACAAGTCAAAAACTTAAAAATCCTTCAAGTCTTTGAGTTAGCCTCGGGTCTGTAGCTAAATTTAGGCAAAAGCAAATTGTTTGGGATTAATTTAGAAGACTCTGTCCTGGAAGAATGGACAGCATCAGTTGGTTGTTTAGCAGGTGTTTTCCCAACAGAATACCTTGGCTTACCTTTAGGTACAAATAATAATTCTTATGCATTTTAGGAACCCATTATCCAAAAGGTTCATCATAGGCTAGCCATCTAGAAGTCAAACTTGTTATCAATTGATGGGAGATTGATTATTATTAAGTCTGCCCTGATTTCTTTACCCATTTACTATCTTTCTTTGTTTAGGATGCCAGCAGTAGTTTATAAGAAACTAAACTCGTTGATGGTAAATTTCTTATGGAAAGGCTATGATGAAAGAAGGAGCATCCACTGGATATGATGATCCTCTGTGAGTCTCCCAAAGGACAAGGGTGAGTTAGGGATTCCATATCTTGATTTCCTCTATCGCGTTCTTCTAGGCAAATGGTGTGGAAGTGTGCAAGTGGAGGCGATAACATGTGGAAGGGAGTAATTTTTTTTAAAATATAACTAGGACGGAGGGATCATCCTACCAAAAAAAACGATTGTCTTTCCAAGTGTATTGGCTTTGGAGGAATGTCCTAAACTCTTCTTATGAGGAAGACAAGATTGATTGTTGCCTTACGAAAAACTTTAAATTCCAAGCTGAAAAAGGTGATTCTATTATGTTTTGGTGGGACTTATGACTGGTAGACTTACCGCTGAAAGAGAAATTTCCCAGTATTTATGCTTTTTCTTGGAACAAAAATGGAAGAATTTATGAGTTTGGAACTAAAAACAGGTGGAGTTGGGAATGGTGTATTCCTCTGCGCAGGAGACTTCATGATTGTGAATTAGCTCAATGGGAAGACCTTATTAGTTTGTTGAGTAACTTTAGATCAAGTGAAGTTGTGGTTGGCTGGTTATCGTGGTCTAGAAATGAGAAAGGAGTTTATTCTATTAAGTATTTTGGAGCCGTCTTGCACAAACCAAAGAAAGACCTCTTCGAGTGGACTAAGATAATCTGGTTTGGGCTTGCCCCACCTAGGGTTGAGATTTTTGTATGGCTAGTAGTTAACGGGGAAATGACTGTTAAATCTGAATTGTTGAAGAAATGTGTCAAGGCAATTTCGAATTCTTCATGTCCTTTATGTAAAGCTGATATATAAAGAATTTATCATCTTTTATTAGGGTGCAAGGTGGCAAGGGAGGTATGGTGTCATGTCCTTAAACTCGGGAAATTCTTGACTGTTTCCCATGTGATATCCCTACCTTTCTAGCCTCTTGGCAGTATGCCACACATGCTCAGGCCTCAAGTTCGGTATAGAGGTTTGTTCCATTTGCTGTTTTGTGGACCTTATGGAGATTTTGGAATGACATGGTTTTCAACAACTGCCCTTTGGATATTGTGCAAATTGTGTTTCTTTCGAAATGCAGATTGGTTTCCTGGTTCAAGTATATACTTCCCTCCGCTTTTTATCCCTTTCGACAATCTTGTTAGTGATCCCTCAATGGCTGATACATTGTCCTTTCCCTTTTCTCCTGCTCCGGACAAAGTTGGTTGGCAACCACCTCCATATGGATTCTTAAAAGTCAATGTAGATGGAGTTATGAATAGCTCTTGGAGTTGTGGAGGTATTGGAGGTCTTATTTGTGATCAGGAAGACAACTGTTTAACCTCGTTTTCTAAAGCAATAGGCCAAGGTCCTCTAGTTTAGGCGGAACTTTTAGCCATCAAACAGGGAGTTTCTTTGCTCTTGAAGTTAGAGATTAACCTAAAAACCAAATTGATTGTAGAGTGTGATTGTAAAACTACTTTGGATTGGGTGAAGGACCCTCTTTTATGTCATGGTTTATTCTCGAATCTAGTTAGAGATATTGCAGATGTTTTTAGAGCTCGGGAATAGTTCTTAGCCTTGTCAGGAGAGGGACTACCACTAAAGCAGACGAGTTAGCAAAGCAGGGGATTAGATAGAAGTTCGGTTTTATAAGAGCTTGGTTGTATCTTAGTTCCTGGTTGAGTTAGTGTCTCTTATATTTGCAAACAGGGATGTTCTATGTTTATTTTGTATTTTTTTTACTTTGTATTAGGTTTTCTGTTGGAATAAAATTACGAGACACTATTTTCCTCCTCCCACTATCGATTGGAATACTTTTTTGTATTCCGAGAAGTATGAAGGGGGGAGGCCTCCAATTCTTATAAAAAAATCTAAATTAGATTGGACTCTGAAAGGGGAGAGGAATACCAAATTTTTCATATCACCACTATGATAGAAGAAAACGCAACAAAGTTTCTGGTTTAGTTATTGATAATAAGTGGTGCTCGGATAAAGAAACTTTTAAACAAACATGTTGTCGAGTTAAACAACAAGTTATTTGAACAGAAGGATGTAGGTGATATTGAGGAACCTTATGCGAAATTTAAACCTTCTATAAAAGGAGAGGAAAAGACGACCTTAACTAGAGAAGTCTCTATTGACGAAGTGAAAGCTGTAGTTTTTTTTCAATGAAAAGCTTAAAAGCCTCTGGACCGAACGAAATTCAACCTATCATTTACAAAAATAATTGGGATACTGTCAAGGATACATTACTGGTGCTTATCCCGAAGACGGAAGTGGCTAACAGTTTGATTTTATAACAGGGCCATAAGCCTTTCTAGTACCTCATACAAAGTTATGACTAAAACCCTTGTTCATCTAATCCGACCTATTTTACAAAGGATCATAGGACCCTACCAAAACAACTTTCTACCAGGAATGGGCCATCGGATAATATTTTAATGGTTCAGGAAGTGGTGCGTACCCTTACGAATTTTAAAGGGAGAAAATGGATGACTATTATGAAGATTGACCTCAAAAAAGCTTACGATAAGGTGAATTAGAGTTTTCTTAAAAATACTCTTCAAAAGTTTGACTTCCTCGAAGGAATCACCAATATTATCATGTTCTCCATACAATCCAACAGCATAAATCCCTTATAGAATGGAGGGAGAACATAATACTTCATTATAGGACATGGCCTAAAACAGGGAGATTCTTTATCCCCGTACTTGTTTATTCTTGTTATGAAACGTTTCTTACATTTGTTTTAGAAAAAGTTGACATGGGAAGTGGGAAAGCCATCAAATTTTCAAGAGGAACTAACATTAGTCACCTATTCTTTGCAGATGACCTTTTATTATTCCTTGAAGCTAACGTGGATCAGGTCGTTGAAGTTCGCGAGTGCTTAAAAGAATTCTTTCGGGCTTCGAGGCTCGAAGTTAACCTTAAAAAATCAAAGATGTTCATATCCCGCAATGTGAATGAGGAGACTGCAAATCACATCAGTCAACTAAGTGAAATCCCTAGAACAGACAACTTGGGTGTCTACTTTGTAGTTCCCATCATACATAAAAGACCGAACTTCGGAACTTATGCTCTAATAATTGAGAAAATAATAAGTTAGCAGGTTGGAAAGGAAAAGTTCTTTCACCAGCAGGACGACGAACACTTATCCAGTTGGTCACAACAGCAACATCAATCCATACAATCCAGATGACCATATTTCCAAACGCAACATGTAGCAAGTTGGATAACATCAATCGTAATTTCCTTTAGGGCGGTGTATCCGAGTATTCTAAAAACCACCTTGTGAGCTGGGATGTTGTGTCGATCTAAGATAATAGGAGGCTTGGGAATGCGGGAAACAAGACTCACGAACCTTGCGTTGATGGCAAAAAATGGTTGGAGAATGTTTAAAGAAAATGATATATTATGGGGCAAAATTTTTAGAGAAAAGTATCTGAAACAAACGGAATTCCTGAACGTGGAAAAGCGAGGCAATAGCTCGTCCAGTTGAGGAGGGATTTTGAAAACCCGAGACTTTGGGGATTACGGAAAGGTAGAAATGCTCAAATCTTCAACAATGGCGACAGAAATGTAAACCAAATCAAACAATACAATATAAAATTAGCCAGGAACATCAAAACAACGTTGGAGAACTCACATACCAAAAGTACAAAGGAACCAAGGTGGGTTAAATGGAGAAGACCACCAAAGGGCTGTTGGATTATGAACTCGGACGATGCCTACAAAACAAATACCGAATACGCGACGACGGGAGACCTTATTAGAGACGAGGAGAATTGAATTGAACATTATTCAACTGATGATCAACTCGCTCTATAAACGCCCCTAAAACCAACAATTATCTGAAAGATTGAAGCAGTTTTATTTTTTCATTTAAAACAGCAGAACATTTATTAGTAGTCGTAGAATGAAGCAACCATAGAGCAAAATCACCAGCCAATTCTCTTGCAAAGCTTATAGCCAGATAAGATAGCACAGACTGCCATAACTATAAATGTTGCGAAGGCCATGCTGGTCGATACAACGGCTCCCTTCCGAAGTGGTGTGCCTCGCTCAACCAGTCCAATGATCGGCACCGCCACTGAAGCCGATGACACGAGAAGATAACCCACCAACTGTTTACATAGCAACCCCATACATTAGCAAGTGAAAGTAGTAGAGATAGAAGACGGCGGATTGCACTTGCCTGGTCGAGGAAGAAGCTTACGTAGTCCAAGGCCATATCTGAGATCAGAATGCCTCTGTGAGCAATGTCACAAACGCCTTTAAACAGTTGTAAAGCCGTGTATAGGAAAGCTATACTGGCTACGATGAAGCAGTATCTGTACACCAACACAAACAATCAACAATCTGCGGTGATCTGAAATGTCATGTTGTAATCTTGTGAGTAATTAAGGGCAAAATTATGTTGTGCTTACATTAATTCAGGGTAGTCAGTGAAGCTAGGAGATGGTTGGTGTTTCTTCTTTGTAGAAGGGGCAGCGAGTATGAGAGCCGAGATAAAGGAGAAGAGAAGCACCGAGAACCGAAGGAGGAGAGTCGAGTGATGATGTATGGAAGATCTGGAGCTCCACCCTGTAGAAGCCACCGAGAAAGAGAACGGTGAAGGGGTTGGAAATGGCTGCTGCTGCTGAATCTGAGAATTGAATGCCACAGGGGAATCAGCAGGCGTGATCCTACGAGCAATCGCCAAAACAAATTCTCTTTCATCTTTCACTGCTTCCTCTATCTTCTCCATTCTTCAGTTGAGAAACTCTCTGAAGCCTGCTTGTTCTGGTTAATATTTGGGACTCTTTGAATTTTTTTTTTCTCTGAGTTGAATTTTTGTGAATATGGTGATCCTTCACAAACAACAAGTTGTTGACTTGTTTCTGGGATTTTCATAGGAAACTGTTAAAAGTTTCAAAGTTTGGCAATCAATTTTGAAAAATATTTTTTTTAAAAGTTTGATAAATGTTTCTTTGAAAAATGTTTTACAAAGTTTGGTAAAATTTTGGTAGATTTTTGTTAAAAATAGGAATGGGTAAATTCACTTTAGTCATTGCACTTTAGGGTATTTTCAAAGATTAGTCCCTAAGTTTCTACTATAAATACCCTTACCCATTTAGCTTCAAAATCATCCCAAAACATTTCTTTCTTCCTATACTAGAGAGCTTTCTTGTGAGTAGTGAGTGTTTTGTAAACACCTGTAAATTTTCTCTCTTAGTAAAAGATCTGCAGCAGCCCGGAGACGTAAGCACAATTGGCTGAACTCCGTTATCAATTTTCGGGTATTATTTTTCCGCTTTTATTTCGCATTCTCACTAATCTGGTTATAGGGAAATTATTTGTACTCGGTTTATTTTCCTAACAACTGGTAATCAGAGCTTTTGGTTGTGAATTTTGTCAAATTTTCTGTGAGGTTACTATTCATTACTATTCACGTGAATAGTGAATTTCGTGAATAGTGAAATTCGGTCGGCGATACGAGTTTGTTGACGGTGGTGTTCTAATACACGGTGATTCGCAAGAATTGTCAGAAACGATCCAAACGAAGCCAGATTCGAGTGGGAGCGATGGCTGCAGACGAAGGGAAGGTGAAAATTGAAAAGTTCGATGGTGCGGACTTTGGCTTTTGGAAGATGCAGATTGAAGATTTTTTGTACCAGAAAAATCTATATCAACCTCTCTCAGGAAAGCAACCAGAGGGCATGAAGGATGAAGATTGGGCTCTTCTCGACAGACAAGCCCTCGGAGTTATCCGACTGACGTTATCCCGCAATGTTGCTTTTAACATAGCAAAGGAAAAGACCACGGCGGGTCTTATGGCGGCTCTCTCCAGTATGTACGAGAAGCCATCGGCCTCAAACAAAGTTCATTTGATGAGGCGATTATTCAATTTGCGGATGGCGGAAGGGGCATCGGTGGCACAACACCTAAATGAACTCAACACAATCACAACCCAGTTGAGTTCAGTGGAAATTGAGTTCGATGATGAAGTTCGAGCTTTAATTCTCTTATCATCTCTACCAGACAGTTGGAATGTTACTGTTACAGCAGTCAGCAGTTCGTCGGGAAACATCAAATTAAAATTCGACGATGTTCGGGATCTGGTATTGAGTGAAGAAATTCGACGAAGAGAATCGGGTGAAGCATCAACCTCCTCAGCCTTACACACGGAGTCTAGAGGGAGAACTTCAGAAAGAAATTCAAATCGTGGCAGATCAAAATCTAGAAGGGGCAAATCAAGAACAGGAAATAAAGATTTTACTGTTATAATTGCGGCAAAAAGGGTCACTTCAAAAGAGATTGCCGAGCACCGAAGAAAAATACCGGCGCACAGGAATCTGCCAACATGACGGAGGAGACAGGTGATGCCATGATTTTAAGCGTCAACAGTCCGATTGAATCATGGATCTTGGATTCAGGGGCATCTTTCCACTCCACCCCATGCCGAGAAATCATGGAGAACTATGTCAGTGGTGATTTTGGGAAGGTTCATCTAGCTGATGATGAAACCTTGAAGATCGTCGGAAAAGGAGACATCCGACTAAAGCTGCCAAACCAGACCACCTGGAAGCTGACAGGAGTGAGACATATTCCTGGCCTCAAAAGAAATCTGATTTCTGTTGGGCAGCTTGATGGAGAAGGATATAGTACAACTTTTTCAGGCTGTGAATGGAAGATTACCAAAGGAGCACTCGTCATTGCTCGTGGTAAGAAGACCGGTACTCTCTATGTAACCTCAAATTTAGAGAATATCATTGCAGTAGCAGATGCTGATGGAAAATCAAACCTATGGCACCAAAGGCTCGGCCATATGAGCGAGAAAGGAATGAAGATACTTCTGTCAAAAGGGAAGCTGCCGGATCTAAAGAATGTAGATGTCGGACTATGCGAGGATTGCATCTTTGGAAAACAAAAGAAAGTCAGTTTTACAAAGATTGGCAAGACTCCCAAGGCAGAAAGGTTAGAATTGGTTCATACTGATGTATGGGGACCATCCCCTGTTCCATCTCTTGCAGGCTCACTATATTATGTCACCTTCATCGATGATTCAACAAGGAAGGTGTGGGTTTATTTTCTGAAGAAGAAATCAGAAGTCTTTGATACCTTCAGAAAATGGAAGGCCATGGTGGAAAATGAGACTGGTTTGAAAGTCAAGCGGTTGATGTCTGACAATGGAGGAGAGTACAGAGACAGTAGTTTTAGAGATTTCTGCGCAAACAATGGGATCAAGATGGAGATAACAGTTCCCATAACACCGCAGCAGAATGGCGTAGCAGAGCGCATGAACAGAACTCTGAATGAACGTGCCAAAAGCATGAGGATACATGCCGGATTGCCCAAATTTCTATGGGCTGAAGCTATCAATACTGCAGCTTACCTGATCAACCGTGGGCCCTCAGTTCCTTTGGATGGCGGAATACCAGAGGAAGCTTGGAGCAAGAAAGAAATAAACCTTTCACACTTAAGAGTGTTCGGTTGTATTTCTTATGTACACATAAACTCTGCTGAAAGAAGTAAACTTGATGCCAAGTCCAACAA
Source organism: Hibiscus syriacus (assembly GCF_006381635.1). NCBI lineage: Eukaryota > Viridiplantae > Streptophyta > Magnoliopsida > Malvales > Malvaceae > Hibiscus > Hibiscus syriacus. The sequence goes on along the minus strand of NW_024063468.1, from coordinate 1,120,927 downwards.
ATGCGTCTTTGTTGGTTACGGTGGTGATGAGTTCGGTTACCGGTTTTGGGACTACGAAAATCGAAAGATCATCAGAAGCAGAGACGTCATTTTCAATGAAAATGTGATGTACAAAGATAGGTCAACCGCAGAATCAAGTAATACCGAAGCTGAAACAAAGGAATTTGCTGAGTTCGAGGATATTTCTGGAAATGATGTTCAGATCAATCCTGAAGCAGTTCAAAAGAACCACACACACCAGAACTGAGACGCTCCTCCAGAATTCCTAAACCAACCCAACGGTATTGCCTTCTTTGCACTATTTGTTGCTGACTGACAATGGTGAACCAGAGTGCTATGATGAAGCAATGCAGGTGGAGGATTCAGTCAAGTGGGAGTCTTCCATGAAAGATGAGATGGACTCGCTTATGTCAAATCAGACTTGGGAATTAGCTGAATTACCACCAGGCAAGAAAGCGCTCCATAACAAGTGGATTTACAGGATCAAAGAAGAACATGATGGGAGAAAACGCTACAAAGCAAGATTGGTTGTCAAAGGTTTTCAGCAAAAAGAAGGTATTGACTACAATGAAATTTTCTCTCCAGTCGTAAAACTGTCTACAATCAGACTGGTGTTGAAAATTGTAGCTGCGGAGAATTTACATCTCGAGCAGTTAGATGTAAAGACAGCTTTCCTTCATGGTGATTTGGAGGAAGAGATCTATATGAGGCAGCCAGCAGGCTTCATAGAGGCAGGCAAGAAAAACCTGGTATGCAGGTTGAAGAAGAGCTTGTATGGTTTAAAACAAGCTCCTAGACAGTGGTACAAGAAGTTCGATAGTTTCATGAGTAGCAGTGGTTTTACCAGATGCCAAGCAGATCATTGTTGCTACATCAAGAGGTTCGACAATAGTTTCATTATTTTATTGTTGTACGTTGATGACATGCTCGTTGCAGGCTCAAACATGCAAGAGATCATAAACTTGAAGCAAAAATTGTCGAAGCAGTTTGCTATGAAGGATCTGGGCGCTGCAAAGCAGATTCTTGGGATGAGGATCAAGAGAGACACAAAGTCGGGGACTTTGATGTTATCGCAGGCTGAGTACATCAACAAAGTACTCTCCAGGTTCAACATGCAAGATGCTAAACCAGTAAGTACACCTTTAGGTGTTCATTTCAGACTCTCCAAAGACCAATCACCAAAGACGGAGGAAGAACGTGCACACATGGTGAAGGTGTCGTATGCCTCAGCAATTGGAAGTCTGATGTATGCCATGGTTTGTACCAGACCAGATATTGCTCATGCAGTGGGAGCTGTTAGCAGGTACATGAATAATCCGGGCAAGGTACACTGGGAAGCAGTCAAATGGATCCTCAGATATCTTCGGGGTACCACAAACAAAGCACTTTGTTTCAAAGGTGGAGATATATACTGACAGGCTATGTAGATGCTGACTTAGCCGGAAATGTCGACATCAGAAGAGCACTACAGGGTATGTCTATACTCTAGGAGGAACTGCAGTGAGTTGGGTTTCTCAACTACAGAAGATAGTTGCTCTCTCCACAACTGAAGCAGAATATGTCGCTGTTACGGAAGCCAGCAAAGAGATGGTTTGGCTCCAAAGTTTCTTGGAAGAGTTAGGCAAGAAACAAGAAAACAATATCTTGTATTGCGACAGTCAAAGTGCTATCCATCTAGCAAAGAATCCGTCTTTTCATTCCAGGACAAAGCACATACAATTGAGATATCATTTTATCCGGTCTCTTCTGGAAGATGGGATTTTGAAACTTGAAAAGATTAGTGGAGCTCAAAATCCGGCAGACATGTTGACAAAGACGGTGACTACGGACAAACTGAAGTTGTGTTCAGCTTCAGTTGGCATGCTAGAATAACAAGACCAGACATGCTGCTGCATTGATCGAGGTGTGAAGACATATTAAAATCAGTCTTCAAGTGGGAGATTGTTAAAAGTTTCAAAGTTTGGCAACCAACTTTGGAAAATGTTTTTTTCAAAGTTTGGTAAATGTTTCTTTGAAAAATGTTTTTCAAAGTTTGGTAAAATTTTGGTAGATGTTTGTTGAAAATAGGAATGGGTAAATTCACTTTAGTCATTGCACTTTAGGGTATTTTCAAAGATTAGTCCCTAAGTTTCTACTATAAATACCCTTACCATTTAGCTTCAAAATCATCCCAAAACATTTCTTTCTTCCTATACTAGAGAGCTTTCTTGTGAGTAGTGAGTGTTTTGTAAACACCTGTAAATTTTCTCTCTTAGTAAAAGATCTGCAGCAGCCCGGAGACGTAAGCACAATTGGCTGAACTCCGTTATCAATTTTCGGGTATTATTTTTCCGCTTTTATTTCGCATTCTCACTAATCTGGTTATAGGGAAATTACTTGTACTCGGTTTATTTTCCTAACAAATGGTAATCAGAGCTTTTGGTTGTGAATTTTGTCAAATTTTCTGCGAGGTTACTATTCATTACTATTCACGTGAATAGTGAATTTCGTGAATAGTGAAATTCGGTCGGCGATACGAGTTTGTTGACGGTGGTGTTCTAATACACGGTGATTCGCAAGAATTGTCAGAAACGATCCAAACGAAGCCAGATTCGAGTGGGAGTGATGGCTGCAGACGAAGGGAAGGTGAAAATTGAAAAGTTCGATGGTGCGGACTTTGGCTTTTGGAAGATGCAGATTGAAGATTTTTTGTACCAGAAAAATCTATATCAACCTCTCTCAGGAAAGCAACCAGAGGGCATGAAGGATGAAGATTGGGCTCTTCTCGACAGACAAGCCCTCGGAGTTTGATATCGAAGGATGAAGATTGAAGATTGGGAGTAGGAACTCGAACAATCTTATGCCTTCGGGTTCGCTCCCTCTTTCTTTAGGGAGTATAGAACTCGCAAATCTTCTGAAATCGGGTTCGCTCCCTCTTTCTTTAGGAAGTATAGAACTCGAACATCTTCAACAATCGTGTCCGCTCCCTATTCCTTCAAAGAGTATAAGACTCGAACAATCTTCAACAATCGTGTCTGCTCCCTATTCCTTCAGAGAGTATAAGACTCGAACAACCTTCAACAACCGTGTTTTCTCCCTATTCCTTCAGAAAGTATAAGACTCAAACAATCTTCAACAATCGTGTCTGCTCTCTATTCATTCAGAGAGTATAAGACTCGAACAATCTTCAACAATCGTGTCCGCTCCCTATTCCTTCAAAGAGTATAAGACTCGAACAATCTTCAACGATCGTGTCTGCTCCCTATTTCTTCAGAGAGTATAAGACTCGAACAATCTTCAACAGTCGTGTCTACTCCCTATTTCTTCAGAGAGAGTATAAGACTCGAATAATCTTCAACAATCGGGTTCGCTCCCTCTTTCTTTCAGGCAGTATAGAACTCGAATAATCTTCTTACGGGGTTCACTCCCTCTTTCTCTAGGAAGTATGGAACTCGAAAATCTTCTTCAAACGGGTTCGCTCCCTCTTTCTCTAGGGAGTATGGAACTCAAACATCTCTTCAAACGGGTTCGCTCATTCTTTCTTTAAGGAGTATGGAACTCGGATATCTTCACACGGGTTCGCTCCCTCTTTCTCTAGGAAGTATGGAACTCAGAAATCTTCTTCAAACGGGTTCGCTCCCTTTTTCTCTAGGGAGTGTGGAACTCGGACATCTTCTTCAAACGGGTTCGCTCCCTCTTTCTCTAGGGAGTATGGAACTCGGACATCTTCTTCAAACAGGTTCGCTCCCTCTTTCTCTAGGGAGTATAGAACTCGGATATCTTCACACGGGTTCGCTCCCTCTTTCTTTAGGAAGTATGGAACTCGAAATCTTCTTCAAACGGGTTCGTTCCCTCTTTCTCTAGGGAGTATGGAACTCAGACATCTTCTTCAAACGGGTTCGCTCCCTCTTTCTCTATGGAGTATGGAACTCGGACAACTTCTTCAAACAGGTTCGCTCCCTCTTTCTCTAGGGAGTATAGAACTCAGACATCTTCTTCAAACGGGTTCGCTCCCTCTTTCTCTAGGGAGTATGGAACTCGTACATCTTCTTCAAATGGGTTCGCTCCTCTTTCTCTAGGGAGTATGGAACTCGGACATTTTCTTCAAACGGGCTCGCTTCCTCTTTCTCTAGGGAGTATAGAACTCGGACATCTTCTTCAAACTGGTTCGCTCCCTCTTTCTTTAAGGAGTATAAAACTCGTACCTCTTCTTCAAACGGGTTCGCTCCCTCTTTCTTCAGGGAGTATGAAACTCGAACAATCTTCAAACGGGTTCGCTCCTTTTTTCTCTAGGGAGTTTGGAACTCGAAAATCTTCTTTTGCTTCACTATTTTTTTGTGAAGGCTTTAGTTTGATTTGCTTCAAAGGTTGAACCTGAAAATCAAATATTATCAATCATTAATGTATGCTTGATGATTCGAAAAACATTATACTCAAAAATTTAGAATTTAAGAGAATCTTTTCGAATTCATTTCTCTGGTGAGAGCTTGTCTCGACGCAATTAAATGCAAGAGTCTTCCTTGACTTGACTGCCATTTGAACCTCTCCATTCCTGAGACCTTGAATCGGTTAATGACTCATCACGTGCGTTTCTTTTTAATCACTTGACCAGTTTATTTGTACTCAAAAACTTTTACTTTTTCTCCTACATCTGATGGTCTGATAGTTTGCTCCAACACTCTTATGAGAAGACTTAAAATGGATTTCCTTCACGAACCTTTGATGAAGACACAAGATGGTTTGCTTCATTATTCTTTGGTGCATGCTTAAGACGGTTTGCTTCACTACTCTTTAGTGAAGGCTTAAGATTGACTTTGCTCCAATCTCATGTGTGCAAGTCTTTCTTCATACACGAAAATCTTCGTTTTTCTTCTACATCTTTATGGTCTTCACTTCAAAGCAATGCTTCTTCTATGGATTAGACCTCTCTGTTCTTCAGGGTATGTCTCTTTAAACGCAAATCCTTGTATTTGAGGCTTGAAATCTTCATTTCAACTTGGGATTTTAACATCCTGCATCTTCTCTTTTCAATGGAAAACCTGTCAAAATCATGTGTTTATGCATGAAACATGAATACAATTAAATGTATCAGTGTAATGCATTATCTTTTATGCAAATGATGTTCTCATGAATGCATAAATGTTGAATCAATCTTTGTTTGCCTTCAAAGTGGCGAACTCAGTCTTCTTCTACTTGATCATTCTTTCCAAGGTCTGCTTCATATACCCGTGTAACAACTCACAATTTCCAACTTGCATTTTTGACGAGCCCTCTGATCTTCTTCCATCGTCTTGTCGTCTTCATCTTCCATCTTCATTTTGGATAAATCACTTTCTCTCTCATCTTCTTGCTATGGTCGTAAACATGATCGTGTTGCCCCAGTTTTGGAGACTATGTATATGACTGTGCCAAACTCCACAAAGATCAATGGGATAACAACATCTATTCTGATTTAACTCTTGCAGCACATCCCAAGGAGGATCTTCCCCAATTGTTCATGTTACCAAATCATTTCTCATTTTAACCTTGAAGTTGTGTAAGACAACCTTCATCTTGGGTAATGGAACCAACACATGATCGCAACATTAATTCAGCATCATATTTACTGGTTCGTAAATCATTTGACAACATATTCATCTTTTCTTGCAGCTTCTGCCCATATCTCTCAACTGGAGAAGCTATTCGCATAGCTTTCAGAGTTTTTGTATGGTATTACAAGGATACCAAAACTCCGTAGGAATTAAAGTGGGATATCAGCTCGCCCACATTAATGCATATGAAACCCTAAGAGTAAAGCGACTAATGATGGACCAAATGATCGTATACAATAAACTCCACCATCGTTGTTTCACCATTTTCACCCCTCATTCATTTCTATCCCATCGGAATGATTTGTCAAATTCAATGATCATTCCACAAGTCTTCATAGGCTTCCAAATATGCCCCACATTAATACCTCCAGTTGAAACATGTCGTCACTTGTGCCACAACATTATCTTATATTGATACGGGCCTTCAAAATATTCCAACACCTCAACTTGTAAGGCTCATTCTCAATTCCTTCTTGGTCTTCTTGTCATCTCGACATGATGTGGGTTCAGTCATGCCCAAACATTATCTTATACTGGTACGGGCCTTCAAAATGCCCAATCACCTCAAATTGTAAGGCTCATTCTTCATGCCTCCTTGGTCTGAATCTTTTCATCTTAACATGATGTGGGTTCAGTCATGCCCCAACCTCATCTTACACTGGTACGGGCCTTCAAAATGCCCCATCACCTCAAATTGTAAGGCTCATTCTTCATGCCTCCTTGGTCTGAGTCTTTTCATCTCAACATGATGTGGGTTCAGTCATGCCCCAACATTATCTTATACTGGTATGGGCCTTCAAAATGCCCCATCACCTCAAATTGTAAGGCTCATTCTTCATGCCTCCTTGGTCTGAGTCTTTTCATCTCAACATGATGTGGGTTCAGTCATGCCCCAACATATCTCAACATGATGTGGCTTCTCTTTACATCGTCATAAACACTTAAGAAGTGATCGACCCTTCTAACAAATGTCTTGTATTTTATACAAGTTGTAATATGTGTCTCTTCTGAATGATGAGATCTTCTTCTTCTCGATGAGTTATTGACAACGTCACAAAGAAATGTTGCCAGCTCTATCCTTCATCCATTCTGATCTCTTTAGACCATCTACTTCAAGATTGCGGAATGCTTCACGTTCCGGCATTGCTTATTCTTCGTCTCAAATAGAGGCACAATGAGCCTCACCAGCTTCAAGGACCTTTCACATTTGAACTGTCCTGTTTGAAAATGTTTTTCTTCTTTCTCTTAATTCAAAGATCAAATAATGAAAGAATTTTATAAAACATTACCCCTTAATTCAGGCTTGCAATCAAATCAAATCATAGACATGAGTTCACAGAATATCAAAAGAATCAATAACTCTTTAATATTTTCAGGGTTATAGCTCTTTGACAATTGTCAAAATTGAGGGGTTGGTTTTAGGCTGGCTTCCTATTTTCTAAGGCTTCGACCACCAAAATACCATCTCTTTCTTGATCATTGTGACCATCACAACATGCCCTTCTTTCTTGGCTTGGTATTTTAATCGGATGCGGACAAAATGACGTAACTAGTATACTCCATTACTAGACTTTCCAGAACACTTCCATTTCAGTTCTCTGAAATCTTCCATTTGTTCAAGCTTCGTAGACTCCTCTAACCAAGGTAGTGCAGAAATATCGATCTAAAAATGAAATTTCTGAGTGCTCGTGTGAAATTGACTATGACAGGTGTTCCTTAACTCCCTTAGTCCATTTTTATCGCAACTCCTTATTTATAAAATTAATTTAATTTGCCATTGTTTGGCTAGCTGAAATCAGCTTTATTGTAATTTGCCTTTATCGGGCTAGCTGAAGGGTTCATCTCATCACAAAGTCTTTGACTTGACAATCACAGTGGAGCATACACCGAATTGCCAGGTACCCGATCAAGGTCATGGTTTGAATATAATCTATTCATAAAGCCAGGGCTTTCGAGTTTCCTCTATAACCAATTGCCTTAGTGGAATAGCTCAGCTTTATTGTATACACATATATTATATTTTTGATGGGTATGTGGATTCAATTTCTTAAGCTTGTTAAGAAGAACCTGTCATAGTCTAAGTGTTGTTGAAAGTCAGAAAATCTCATCGTTAGAGTTCAATTTCCAAGCAACTGACCTAAACTATATTCACCTACTCGACTATTCCATCCGTAAAGATCATAATCATCATTGAACTTTCATCAACAAAAGTGTGGTCTATTCAGTTTTGTGATATCATACACAAAAGATGCCCCATGTTGTCCGCTCCTATACATACCTGAATACCAAGCCTATGGTTCATCCCTTTATGATAAGAGAAGGCTATATCGATCCCTGCAATAAAAAAGTATGGTGTTCGAGTGTATCTTCTGGGGGGTAAGGTCCATGGTCCTTGTTTTATCAGGTTTCAACCTTGCCATTTTGTCGAAGATTTATAACTCTAATCATTAAAGAGCTTTTAATTCAATTGATATTCAAAGAATTTCAAGTCATGAATTTGATTCAATGTCCACCATCCTTAAAGTAACATGAATTCATTTAAATATCATTAAAAACAACTGATGAGAAAGTTCAAAAAACATGTTCAAACAGGATGTTGCACACGACATAAAGTTTCACTATGAACAAAATGATTCCTGCGTAGTCAGGATGCCCCATTATTCTTCTGATGCAGTGGTGTTTGATTCGATCGGGTGCTAAATATTGTGCTCTGGTGCCCCACTCTAGCTCGTCATCCATTGTTCCACCAATTCTAGTGTCAACGTCCCATTTTCTACAAGTATCTCTATATCCTTTAATAGCGGCCTACAATTCCCCGTAGAATGCCCCAATGCTCCCATGCACTATCTTGATCATAGCTGTGAGCAGAAGGGTCTGGTTGCACTTTCACCGACCTCAGTGTGAGGTATTGACCTTTATCCAAACGGGGATACCGATCTGATATAAAAGTTTGAAATACTTTCAAAGTATTTTTTTGGATCTTGGGACTTTCTTCGGACGACTCGAGTACCTTACTGCCCCTTTTCTCTTACGGCTGTGGGAATTTTGGACATGACATTCATTCACCTCATCAGATCTTCGCTCTTCATTTCTTAATGGCTTCCTTCAACCACTTGAAATCGTCTTCAAATTGCTCAAAATTGATGAGGCTCATCCCTTGGTTTGAGTTAGATACTCTGGGGTAAAGTATCGCTCTTGATGTACCAGTCTGATGAGATTGCTTTCCTTTATCCTCCATTTTCTCTTTATCAATAGCTCGTGGTTCCAGCACCTGGATCACTTGATTCGATACGCCTTGTAGAGAACCTGATGCTTGATTCATCGTATCTTGTTGTAATTCGACCAACTGCTCTTGCAACTGATCTTGTGATTTCTCATTAGTTTGCTCCATTGCTTCCATTTGTTTGCTCATGATGATGAGGAACAAAATGAATGAATGATCTTGTTATTACTGTCACATAACCTCACATAAGTTACTTCCATGGTTTCATAATTAATGCATGTAAAATGCTTAAACAAATACATGCAATGCAATGCAAATGCAAATGCAAATGCCAAATGCAAATGCAAAAGGTGTTAATTCCAAAAGTGACCACTATAGAACAACATTTCATTTAGACAACAAGATTTCATTACACCATACAACCAAAATACAATTATGATTCTTCGTCTCTTCATTTCCTTGAGTCGTACTCTTCATGGAATCTGACATTGCACCTCCAAAATTGTCGGCGTACTTTATCATCTTTGATGAAGTCGAACGTCCTTAAATTGAATCTTGGGATCTCTATCTTCACTTTCAATGCAAAATAGTCTTCATGTCTTTTTGAAGTGTCTTCTCGTCCTTGGTATTACTGCATCTATCTCCTGAGGGAACATCTTCGGCCTTCGCTCATTTGAAGAGAGTCTTCGATCGACTTCTAACTTCATTCACCGGATGTCTTTCTTTGTGGATCGGTCTTCAATCAATTTCAGATTTTTTCATTCATCAGATGTCCATCTTCATGAATCGTTTGAATGTCTCTAGATCTCTCGATTTTGACTACATGGTTAAGAGTTTCTTGCCTCATTATGACAAGCCTTCTTATTAGTCAATCACTTGCAAATTAACACATTTGAATGACATGAAGATGCAAATGCAATAAATCCAAAATAAAATAGACATAAACAAACAATGGGTTAGTACACATAATATAAACAACAAAATGATGAGTATAGTAACAAATAAAACCTACCGTCACATGCTGACTACCCAATCATGCTTAGTAGATCCTACTCAACATGATATCTACCCCCATGCTTTGTCATTCACAAAAAGTCCTAACCGCATGATAACTAATTCGCATGCTTGTTCGAGAAAATAAACCTAACCGCATGATTTCTAGTTCGCATGCTTTGTTTGATAAAATAAACCTAACCGCATGATTTCTAGTTCGTATACATTTATTCAAAAAGCGAAAATAAATTACTCGAAAACTTTTCCTTGTGTACACTCCTCACGGGACTCTTAAGGTTCGGGTCAGGCTCGACCTAAGTTCAGGCTCTATGTTCATTACATGCTGGGTTAGGTTCTAAAGCAATAGGTTCTCGAATTGTCCTTGTCGGTGCCCCTTGGGCTGCCGAACCCTCAATCCTGGCCCATCACAGGCTTTAGGGGATCGAGTTCAATTCGAGGGAACACACCTCCTTATGTCCATGCGGAGGTGAATACCATCACGAGGACCATAAGGTGTGAGCTCCAGAAGTGATCCACTATCCCATGCGGAAGTGAAAACCACACGAGGGAGTAGTATCTCACTCCTACTTAAATAGGATGGAGCGGGGTTTTAGGTCATGTTATGCAAATGCAACTGTGTAGTGTGTGAGGAAAAGTGAAAATAAAACAACCCATATTCTCAAAATACTTAAAAGATCAATCCTCTTTCAACACAATTAATCTGAAACCAATAACAAACAAATCAATACAACTATTTATTGATTAATCAAATTAAAATCAAACAGAGGATCAAAAACCAAATTAGAACGAATTTATAACTTTCAATTGCAAAGACAATCAATTAATTGACTATAGGCCTGACTCACTAAAAGGTCCCCAGCGGAGTCGCCAAGCTGTCGAAACGATTTTTAAACCGGTGGGGAAGCGAGATTTGGAAAACCGCATCATTTTTAATTATTCTCTTTACGATTGAATTTTAATTAAAAGCAATGTGATTTTAGAAAACCTCTCATTTCGAAAAATTTGGGAATTCATTCATGATAAAAATACGGGTTTGAAGAGTCGCCACCAATCTTTGATTAGGGTGTGATTGGGCACCCAAAAATGTTTTGCCATTTTAAATAAAAAAAAATAATTTTAATTAAAACAACAAATTTAGGTATGCATTACCAAAATTCGAGTTCGGGAGTCGGTTACGCGTGGGGAAGGATTAGCACCCCCACAGCGCCCTAAATCGGTACCTGTCGATTAATTAATGTCTTTGCAATGAAATTTACAAATTCGAGTTTAATTTGATTTATGATCCCCGACAAAACACCACATGAATTTTACAAAATTCAAAAGCACCCAAAATAGATTGAATTAAAATTACCAGGCCTTTAGAAAGATAAAGAATATTCGATTATTTACAAATATCGAGACCAGATCTTAGATAAGTTCTAACTATCTTTTCTCGATAAATTTAAATAGCCGAATATTTCTTTTTCTTCCGTTCCCAAATTTTAAAAGCGATAAATTAATTTCTTAGGTGTCACTGATGGAATATACTTTTAATTTAAAATCATCAAAAGCGGATATCTAATCAGCTAAGACAACCCACTTAAAATAATTTTAAATTAAAAAGATATTACCTTTAATTAAATTATGTAAATACATTGAGTTTATGCACGTGAGGCTAACATGCAAATCATACTAAAATGATGTCATATAAAAATTAATTAAACCAATATTTTAAAATATCATGCAATGTGACATTTCCATAAAAATTATATACACATTTTATAACTAAAAATATACTATATACATAGTTATATTTAATGAACAAATATGACCTAAACAAAACAAACGAAAACATAATACAACAAATTATAAATTTCAGAAAATAAATATATTTATTAAAACGAGGACTAAATGATATCAAATAAAACTTTAATAACCTAATTATAAATAAAATACGAATTAAGGTAGAAATGCTAGTATTATACCATATTAAATATTAAGAACTGAAATGAAACTATTCCTATTGCAGGGGACTAAAAACAGAATAAATCCCAACACACTCATGACTAAAGTGCAACATGCAAAAATATGAAGGTCAAATATCTAAACAACAGAAAATAAACAAATCAACACTAGGACGAAAATTAAATGAACCATAAAATAAATAGACAGAATTAAAAACATGCAAACTTCGACCTAGGGACTAAAATGAAACATGCGAAAATTAACAGTTCAATGTATAAAGAACAGAAGCTAAATACAATACCACTCAGGACTAAAATTGAATACGCGTAAAATATGGAGACGAAATCAGAAACACAAAAACACCTATTTAAGGACAAAAATGTATTAAGCTGCAAATGAAAATGACTCATATGGAAAATGACCCAAGCGCAAAACATGAACCTTAAGGATTAAAATGGTAAAAACAGAAAATAAAAGGTTAAAATAAAATAACAGAAATTAGAGTGTGAAAATCAGGAAAGATACAAAGATAACCGTTCGGATGTATTTTCTTTGATCTGCCGTCATCCACCGTCCGATGGTCCTGATTTTTCAATAGGTTGTTTGTGTTGGCATCGCGCAACTTTTCACCGTTCGGAATATTGATCGCAGATTCCGATCACCGGCAAGAGGCTAAAAACCGTCCGGATTTATTTTCTCCGATCCGTCACCGTCCACCGTCCGATCGTCCTGATTTTTCAATATGTTGTTCGTGATGGCCTTCCGCAACTTTTTACCGTTCAGAATATTGATCAAATATTCCGATCACCGGCAAGAGGCTAAAAACCGCCCGGATTTGTTTTCTCCGATCCGTCACCGTCCACCGTCTGATCGTCCTGATATTTCAATATGTTGTTCGTGATGGCCTTCCGCAACTTTTGACCGTTCGGAATGTTGATCGGAGTTCCCGATCTCCGACGAGAATCCGGCAGATTACAAGAAGTGTTGTTTTCTATTTTTTTTTCTCCTTCCTCTCACGTTTTGGCCTCCTCTATCTCCCTCCTCTCTCATAATTGCATCTCCATTTTATCATTGAATGTCATTTTGTCTTTTTCCCTTTTTTTCTTCATTTGTTGCATCATTAGGTAGGAATAGTGAGGGTAGGTAATGGATTATGTATTTTGCTTTTGACTTGGAAAATTGCTTAAACTTTCGGTGGATGAATGATTCTTTGAATTTGGTGGATTTGTTGCAGATTTCACGTGGGCAGCTCGGTTGTGGTGTTGTAACCGGGTCTGGATCCTGTAAAATATAATATGTAACATTAATAATAATAATAATATAATAATAATAATAATATAATTTAAATATAATATTTATAACCCGGACAAAAACGGGTGTCTACAGAATTTTTGTGAATATGGTGATCCTTCACAAACAACAAGTTGTTGACTTGTTTCTGGGATTTTCATAGGAAACTTCCTGTTGGCCGTGGTTGGTAGATAGCAGCGCATGTCTAGTGAGACAAACAAGCTTACATAAGCTTGTTAAACAGATAAGATTGAAGTTTAATGGCTGAAAGGGATTTGCATTGCTCAATTTAAAACCTTTTGTTTAAATCCAGAAATGATAAAAATATCTCACTTACAAAGACTTGTGCATGTAATCCAAAATCTTTGCATGTAATCAAGATTTTTATAATTACTATAGATTCAACGCATCATGTTTGGGTTTGTCTCCACGTAAAACGGTAACTCACCGTCCTTGCTATCTGAATACTGCAATTATTGGCACTTTTAGCGGGGTTTAAAGAGAAAACGTCACAAAATTACAAAATTTACGACGTTTATGTTAAAAACCCGCTATAGATTGTTAAATGGTGGCATTTTTTGAAAACGCCACTGTAGACGTGTATTGTAGTGGCGTTTTGCTTAAAATCGCCGCAATATTTAAGTACTTTGGTGGCGTTTGTAATTACAAACGCCGCAAATGTTTAGTTTTCTATCTTTCTACACCTGTATCCCTTTTCATTTCTTTTTCACTATCTGTTTATTTCCCTCAAAACTCTATCTTCCTCTCACAAAGCCGCTGCTTGATGCTGTTGTGGTCTTCACCGCCACGCCCATCAAGATCTCCACACTGTTTCGAGTCAGCCCAGTCATCCTTGACTCCGACAACTTGTCTTGCCATTTTTCATGGAAAGGTTTGAAATTGTTAGGTTTATGACGGACCGTAGCTTTTTATTTAGATTCAGCTAACTGTTTTCTCTCTCAATATATTAAAGATATAATATGTCACTAGTCTTCTAAAACTAGAAATTTCATTATCGAAAATTTATTTCGTTTTGCTGATTAACTGTTCGCAATTTCAATTGTCACGTAGTTTTACTGAAATGTTGATTCCTTTTTGAAGAATGATTTATTTCGTTTTTTTGCTTATGCCTTTAAAAGCACAAAGGTGTTTTTGTTGTGTAATTGTTAACTAATTGTGAATTCTTGACTGTCTAAGATAGTTGTTGGCATTCCCTTTCCAAATATGTAGGTATTCTCAGTTATCGATGATGTTTTCAAACAAATTTTATTTTTCTTGATTGCTGACTTCTATACACTTTGCAGAAATGATAAACAAATCGCATTAAAGAAGAAATATAATAATACATACAGATCATCTTAAAACTTCTGAGTGGAAATGAGTGATACTGCCAGCAAGCGTTCACATCTTTAAATCAAGCTCTTGGTATGCCTAGCAAATTTCCAGCCTCAAGGTTTATTTATTTGTTTATTCTTGTAGTGTTTGTTACTTGATTTGGTAAATCAGCAAGTCGCATTTGCACGTTATTCTGTATTTGCAGATAGTTGATTACTTTATTTACGCATACAACAATGTCTTATAGCAAAAATTACTTTCAAATGAAAAGATAATAAAGGGGACATCTTCGTGGACATTTGACATTGTCTAAATCTTATAACAATGTCGTTTGGTTTACCTGGAAGCCTGGATTTGGCAAACTCCGATACTTGAGGTTTAGTGTTTTGTTGGTTATGGAAGTTTTATTTTTGTATAGAGAATTATATTCAGAGTTATATACCTGGCTGTTTGTCTTTAATACAATAATTATAATGGTGCAGGTCCTTTAGTTGTTGAAGAGCGGACTTAGTAAAAATCCCAAACATCTCACTGCTAGTTCCGATAAAACCTATCCTTTGGGGCTTCTTCAACTTAATGCAATGCGTCTACCTGATATCTTCTCTAACGATTCAAGCTTTCAATTGGACATCACTGTTAACTTTCGATTCCTTGTCTACGAATGCTTGATTCAAAATTTAGAGTAGAATTTGAAGTTTAGGAACAACGGGAAGAAAATGTCTTTGCCTTTTACACAAGTGTTTGGAATATGAGTTAATGTATTATTTTTTATTTCTTTATTTTGTTTGGATTGAAAGTCATACAAGAAAAAGAAATAAAAATTAAGGAAATGAAATGATTATGAACATGTTGTTAGGAGTTTGTCTATACTGGCGCTTGTCAATATAAATGCCGCTATATAACATGACTTTTTGGGCATTTGGCAGAAAAGCGACTCTATATAACATGACATTGTGCGCCGTTTGGCAGGAAAACGCCGCTACATAACATGATCTTTTGCGGCGTTTTATTGTCAAGAACGCTACTAACTTTTGTGGCGTTGGTTTCAACAAGGCTTTTTACGGCGCTCTTACTATCGGCGGGAGGGATTTTAGCGACGCTTATAAACGCTGCTATAGGGCTAAAAAGACGGTTAAAAATTTGTTTGTTTCACTCCTATGTTTTAAGAATGTGTGGTATTGTACTTTTTTATCTCTGATTTTAATTTTAAATTGTAATTTGATTTTTGATTTGTTTAAAATAAATGCAATCTCCCTTGCTTTGTTAATATTATGAGTTTCAGAATCATTTTAATAAATCACTTCTATTTGTGTTGCACTTCACTGCATCACATTAGCCAGTGCAACCACTTTTACCATCTAAAACAACTGTCCCTACAGGGTTTGGGCCCTGGCAACACCAAGTTGAATCTTAATATAAAATCATCTTAAAACTTTCAAATTTCGTAAACCCTAATCTACATTATTCATTTCACATGATATTCGTCTCATGTTATGTTTTTTTCTCAACCGTGATATTCTCTCTATTGTTCGGATCATCGAATAAAGTCCTTCGTATTCAAGAGACCCCAATTCAGAATGATTTTTTTCGATTAATTGAATGATTTGTTTATAACTTTTTAAAATTAAATATCTTATTTATAATCTTACTGATAATTGATTGACATGTGATGTAATTTACTCAATAAGAAAATTATAAAAATATGTTTACCAACAACACCTTCTAATGACCGTTTTATTTTTTTTTTTACACATAAATTTTGGTAGCTTGTGTTTTGACAGTGACTTTTTTATTCAGTAGAAAGCCCAAATAAAAGGCCAGGGTGCGCTCTAGATGGTGTGGGGATTGCAGAGTTTAGGGAATCCATTATGGAAGCAGAGCTTATCGACATGCCTCTTTGTGATAAGAAAGTTTCATGGTACGGTCAAGGAATGAGAGAGGTGGCTGCTTGTTTCTTGTTTGTTAAGCAACGTTTTGGTTGATGAAAACCCATTCTGCTTTTAATAATTAGTATTGGAAATTTTGACTTTTTAGTCCAAATTCTCTTGCGTATCACTATAGATTAAAACGTGGCAATGAATGGAGATTAGAGGATAACCCCTATTTTCTCTAGTTAAAATTATGGCCTCATCTTCATTAAGATTTCCAAGTGATCAAGTAGCCGCCTCTACCTTCTATATAAACCCTATTCTCAATTGAGCGAATCCCCATCTAAGAGCCAAAAATGAGCTACTTGTCCATTTCACAAATCTCCCCCATCCTCTTCTTCACCATCCTTTTCATTTCCGCCCATGCAGCGCTCTTTGAGATCCGCAATGAGTGCTCCTACACGGTGTGGGCGGCAGCCTCTCCTGGCGGAGGTCGTCGCCTAGATCCGTTCCAAAGTTGGACAATCAACGTGCCTGCTGGCACGGCCATGGCTCGTATATGGGGTCGAACCAATTGTAATTTCGATGGCAGTGGTAGGGGTCGTTGCCAAACCGGTGACTGTGGTGGACTCCTACAGTGCCAAGGCTGGGGTGCTCCACCGAATACCCTGGCCGAATATGCACTTAACCAATTCCAAAACTTGGATTTCTACGATATTTCCCTAGTTGATGGTTTCAACATCCCCATGGTGTTTGGTCCGACTAGCGGCGGATGTCACAATATCCGGTGCACCGCGGACATCAACGGGCAGTGTCCGAGTGTATTAAGGGCTCCCGGTGGGTGCAACAACCCATGCACGGTGTTTAAGACCAACGAATACTGTTGCACTCAAGGGCCCGGAAGCTGTAATGCGACGGATTTCTCGAGGTTTTTCAAGATGCGGTGCCCTGATTCATACAGTTATCCACAGGATGATCCTACGAGCACTTTCACTTGCCCTGGTGGTGCCAATTACAGGGTTGTGTTTTGCCCCAGAGGCTCCACTCATCTGGAGATGGTTGGAAGCAAGAGCCGAGAAGAGTAAAGGGATTGTATTTGGCCTTTGATTTCCAAATGATGATCAACCTGTTGATGTATTTGTACGTACTTTTATGTTGGATGTGTGTTTGCTTGATGCGAAAGCAAAAAATAAAGCTTATGATGATTCAGACATCGCCATTGAATACTGTATTTAGGGTTTCCATGTCACAAGTTATTGCTTTCATAGAAATCTCAAAGTCCTACGTATTTCGTGGCACATACGCATACTATATATATTTATTAAGAATATGGTACTTTCGTCTTTCGAGATCTAACCTAACCTAACTAAATCCGATCACGTAATATAAAGTTTGAAGACTTTCTCAAAGTTAAGTTTTTACTAGAAAGTGTTTTCCAGCACATATTGTCTAGTCAAACTAGATAGAGTTTATACTTCAATAGTTTATTACACGTTATTTAGAGTTATTTTTATCTATACCCTTAAATTATGATTTATATTCTAATTTTATCCTCAAACTTTTGAACATTTTACTTTCTTCCTCAAATTATAAACATTATTTTAAATTAGTCCATAAACTTTTGAATATTCCGATTTCATCCCCAAACTATGACTCTCCTTTTAAATTAGTCTATAAACTTTTGAATCTTCCAAATTCATCCTAATATATATAATTAGTTTCAACCATAGCTTAATATAAATTTTATTTCTTTAAAATATACTAATATAATAACATAGCTTGGCCTAATAATTTTAGGAAGAGGGACATGATTAGCATATATTGATAGTTTGGGATGAATTGATCATTCAAAAATTCGGGATCAATTTAGAATGAGGATCATAATTTGAAGATGAAATTAAAACATTCAAAAGTTTAAGAATCAATTTAAAAATAAAAATCATAATTTGAGGACATATAATACAATTTCGAATTCAAGGGGTAATAATTTATTTGAAGTGGTTATTTTATTTCTTCAAATATTTTCGTTTTTGTAGAATCTAAATTTTTAATTTTTAATTTAAATAGATGATTTTTTTGTCCAGGGACATAAGGGATTGGATGCATATTAATATCGCTTCTCCGGGGTTTTATGCACGGGATGAATGTGATTGGGACTTATTATTTGGCTCGATACTTTGGTTGATTTGGAAGAATCGCAATAGGAGAATTTTTTATCTGGATTACATTGAACAGGACTCTGTATTAGTACAAGGTAGGCGTCTTCGTTTCGAAGCTAACCGAGCAATTGAATCAGCTTTGCAAAGGACTTCGTATTCTTATCGAATGATTAACGAGCCTGCTCATTGGTCTCCGCCTCCTACTAATTGGTGCAAGGTTAATACTGATGGCTCCCGTAAAACATGAAATTGTTTTGCTACATGTGGGGGCGTTATTCGATCTTCGAATGGTGGTTGGATTCTTGGATTCTCTAAAGTAATAGGAATATGCTCTATCGTTGAGGCGGAACTATGGGGAATACATGAGGGTCTCTCTCATGCGTGGAATCTTGGTGAAAGACAAATCATGGTTGAAGCGGATAGCTTGGTGGTTATTCGGATGTTACAGGGAAACGCTAATAGAGGTGCGATATTTACTCTTCTATACCGGGTTAGTGTATTATTAAACCATGAATAGACAGTTATTTTGAGGCATATAAACCGGGATGCGAATAAGGTGGCCGATAAATTAGCAAGGATAGCTGCAGCAAGAGGCGATGCTCATACGATTTTCTACACCCCACCGCTGGAAGTATCTAGTTTACTACAACATGATTCTGTTGCTTGCAATTTGGCAGTAGAACATTAAGTGTTGGCTTATATCTTTATTTCATCAAAAAAAAAGTTAATATCAAATATGTTGTATTTTTGTCAATACACTACAGCAAAACTGTACATTTGCAGCGTTTTTTTACCTATAGCGGCGTTTTTAAGCGTCGCAAAAAATACCTGCGGCGCTATGACAAACGCCGCAAAAAGCACCGCTGAAAATAGCGTCGCTAAAGTTCGCGGCGTTTGGTAACAAAAAACGCCGCAATAGGTAACGATATATAGCGACGTTTGTCCAACAAACGCCGCAATAGGTGTTGATATTTAGCGGCGTTTTTCCAATAAACGCCGCAATAGGTGTTGATATTTAGCTGCGTTTTTCCAACAAACGCCGCAATAGGTGTTGAGATTTAGCGGCGTTTTTCCTACAAACGCCGTAATAGGTGTTGAGATTTAGCGGCGTTTTTTCCACAAACGCCGTAAAAGATCTGGTATATAGCGGCGTTTTTTAGAACAAACGCCGCAAAAGGTCATATCTATAGCGGCGTTTTAAGATACAAACGCCGCTAATTACCTCTTTATAGCTAAAAGAAATTGATTTTGCAAATTAAAACTAATTTGTCAAATGTTGTTTTCTACTCTTTTATTACTCAAATTTAACCTGTAGCGGTTTCCAATAAACTTGACATCCATAACAACAAACTTAAAATCCATAACAAGAAAATTGAAATCCATAATAATAAATCAAAATTTACATTAACGTAAATATAATGTAGTTCAACATTATTAACTATAATAAACAATAATGTCTAAGATATTTTGCTTCTAATCTTACACATTCTTCAAAACTCTTCGTCACAATGAGGCGCTTAAATTCAAAGAGATAAATCCAGTTTATATGGGAAAACAATGATGCAGAGCTAGTATCGTCCTGTCATTTCTTGCATAGATATTTGCTTCATGAGGTCTTACTCCAATTGGCATGCCACTTGAAAAGGTCCCATCCATGGCAATGCAAACCCGATCTCTAGTTTCATATCCAAATAAATCATCAGTTTATATGAAAATCCATTATATCTTACGTTAAAAAAGTTAACAACACATTTCTGCATGGTCAGTCCCAGCAGTCAACAACTCTATGGCATGGGCAACCATCATGATGATAAGCAAAATATAGAAATAGATCTTAATAATTGTGCAGAAACATCCAAGCTTGAATTTCATGATAACTTCTAACAGCTTATCGGACCAAACATATTTTAAATCAATAGCACCCAGAAAAAGGCTCCAAAACTGCATTCCTAACAAACAGAAAGATATAAAGATGGAAATATGACAGCTTACCAAGGACCAAATCCTTTCAAGCATTCTGCTAAAACAACCTGAGAACAGATAAAAGCACAATCTAACTTAAAGATAAGGAAGCAAAAAGAGAATTTAACGGAGATTGTAAATTAATATTTTATCCCCATTTGTCACCTCAGTATTTTCCCCAATAATTTCAATTATAAGCCCCATCAACTTATGTGCATAGGCCATTGGTTTCAATTGAATGCTTTTCTGTGCCAAACTGTACATGATTTCTAACCCCTAACAGAAGAAAATAAATAAATGAGATATGTAATACAAGGAAAGTACATACCATTGTGAATGGCCTGATGTATAACAAGTGAGAAATATACAATTCTATTCAATGGCATGTTGCAGAGCAGAGACTATTAGCATTACCCAACATTATTTGTAACATACTTCTCAAACCCTGATGAGTCTGCTGGTGAGCACACTGAAACCAGAACACCTTCAGAAAAGTGAATAGGTGAAAAGCTTGACGGATGGAAATGCAAAGAATATATGGAACTACTTAGTTGAAACAACAAAAAACAGAAGTAGCATAATAACAACAATCGTTTCCAAGTTAAAACACATTTTAGTCAAATAACTGAACAAAGACTTGCACGAACCTCTTAACTATTAAAATGTTTCAATGAAACTAAAGGTAAATAGAGCTACATCTTTTGGATACAATGCATAATAATTAATATCTTACCAACCTCGCGATTGCTGAGTTGATCTAATTGATAAGATCCATGCAAGCGCAATATTTTAACTTGCATGTGAAAATATAAAACTGCATCCAATCATAAAATTCCACTAAAAAAAAGAACCTAACTTGCTTTCATAATTTTATTAAGCTGAAAAACCACATTAGTCTGTCAGACACATACCACGATATCTAGCCAACCCACAGCAAGTGTTGATGACATAACTTCCCAGTATTTGGGATTATTCTCCACAACCTACATTCAATAAACTGATTAAATAACACCATCTTAGATGAATACAAAAGATTACGAATCAGTCAAACAACTCACAAGCATAAACTCTAGAACTGTGTTAGTACCATACAAAGAAGTTAACTTCATAAGGAAAATAGAAGGTTAATTATTTCAGGACCTGCAAGTTTACAAGTTCTTTTTGAAAATCAACAAGCTTTGCGTGCACTGTTGGGTATGTTCCTGAGAAAAGGCTGTCGTAGTCCTGCCAAGACACAAATTGGTTATTAGTAAACAAAAATCTTTAAAACCAACACAATGTAACGCTTAATGGATATAGTTAAAAAAAGGAAAGGGATTTACAGCTAACCGATCAACAAGGCGTTCAGGTAACCACGAATGAGATGGCTTTTCAGCATAAAACATTTTCAATAGCTCCCACGCAGCCTTTAAACTAGTTGGCTCCTCTCATTTTTGAGGGGAAAAAGGCAACTTGAAATTAAACGAAAGTACCATTAGATTAAAACCTTCAAGCTTAACCATTAGATTAACACATTCTCCATTCTCCCTCCTTTCCATTCTTCATACCAAATAGAGCCAAAATGTCTGGTACAAAATAAAAGAAGAGGAAATTACCAATATGACTGACTTCGGGTAGTCGATAACCGGAACTGAATCCGATTTCTAACCACCAAGAAGGGAATTTATGTCTTTGTTGTACTTCATTATGTAATCCCACCTGAACACAACAAATTCAATATTTTTCAGAACAAAAGAAAATAAACTCCAAATATATTTTAATAAAAATGAAAATTTGAAAACTAATTACCAATCAGCATCGTAAGGTGAGGAATTCATTGATATTTTCACAAGCTGGAGATTGCGTTTTTCTGCTTTAGAGTAGAGCAAAAGGAGAGACTGAACCGTATGCGATCATCCACCAATGAGCATCACTGACTTCGCCGTCTCCGCCGCTGAGCTTCACTTCCACTATTTTTCCTCCTGCATCGTCTTCAACGGAGGAAGGAGCGGCGAAAACTGAGACCCAAAGGTAGTGGCCACGTGACCATGAGACGGAGAGCCTAGAGATTGGAGACTTGAGACAATGACGGAGGGGATACACCGCCGAACCCTGGGAATCTGTACAAATCGGAACTAAAGCACCTCTGCCAGAATCTGACGAGAAGCCTTGCATTTCTTTTCGCCAGTAAATCAGTGAATGGGTCTGTTAGTCTCGGAGCGTTAGGGTTTTGGGATGGAGTATGTAAATGTTGAATTGTTGAGGAGAGGATTAAAAAATTCTTATTAAAAAGTTTCATTTGTACGGCGTTTGTTCTAAAAATGCCACTAAATTACAGTCTTTAGCGGCGTTTGTATAAAAATGCCACTAAAGTAAATTATTTAGCGGTGTTTCTGTAAAAACGCCGCTATAGAATGAGTCTATAGCGGCGTTTGTACAAAAAAGCCGGTAAAGACTCGTACTATAGCGGTGTTTGTACAAAACACCACTAAAGAACATTATTTAGCGGCGTTTTTATAAAAATGCCGCTATAGTATGAGTCTTTACCGGCGTTTGTTCTAGAAACGCCGCTACAAATGTCGCTATTAACCCATTTTGCTGTAGTGATACTAACGTTAATTATATTACTATATATTTTTTTTATTAATATTGACATTAATTATATTATTTTTCTTAGATAAAAAAATCCATAAATCTTGAGAAAATTAGTCTTTGAACCCACAAAGCATGAGAAAGGCCAGAGTTTCCAACGCCAACAAATCTAGAGAAAGCCTACAATCTCTAAGCCCAAAAATCCCGAGACATGTTGGAGTTTGACCTTGGGAAAGACCATAATCTCTACTACCCACAAATCTTGAAATAAGCTATAGGCTTTAATGCCTAAGGAATGCCCGAATCCATGAGTAATATATTTTTTAATTATTGATATATTGATTTATTAATCGGATAATTTAAACTAATAATGTAAAAAATTATTATAATAATGATATTTTCAGTTTCACATTATCATTTTGTTCATTAAGGGAGTCAGAAATATGTTTTAATATTGATTATTCCCATATATATTTGAATATTTAAATTTTTTAGACTAATGGAATTATAGGATACTTTCGAGGGTGATTGAATGTGATAAACCCATTTGTAGTGAAGATAGGGAACAGGAATACCGAGTTACCAATCCACGTAGAAGCATCATGAAAAACCTATACACTAGTGTCCGTGATTGCGACGGCCTTCTACCTCAGACTTAGAGGCAACCCCACTGCTCATGCATAGATTTCATAATTTGACTGCTTACTCTAATATATAATATAATGAATTGAGTATGATAATATGCATCTAAATTACAATTTATTCAATATATACAACAAGATTGAGATAGAAAAATAGAAACTAAAATTAAATTCAAACAAAATCTTTTATACTAGTATATCAGTATAATTTAATTTCTCAAATCTAGTTTAGTATTAATTATCGTCGATCAAAAGATAAAATTGATACATTTAAATAAATTTTATACACTTAAAAAGTATGGATAAAATTACTGTATATTTAGATTTGTTATAGATAAAATACTCCTTAATGAATAAAAAAGTACTTATTTTTTTAATTGAAAACGAGTCAAAGAACATTAAAAATATAGTCGACATGATTAAAGGATCTAAACCAGTTACCTTAATGAAATCCGTTAGACTTTTAGTAGTACTCCCAAAAGAAAAATCAGCAGGCAGCAACAGCGTTGAAGATACGCATGGCGAAGTGATTAGGTTCCATAAATATTAAGTTCTTTATCACATTGGAAAATAGAACCAACAAAAGAGGAAGCGTGGACTCAAAGAAAACTCCATGATCGGTGTAAAAAGCTTGTTGCCGCACCATGCAAATGCAAGCGCAAGAATATCTCTGCCCAGCACCAAAGAATAACCAGCAACCAAGAAACGAATCACCCACGTCTTCATTTTTTCAGTTTCTGATATAACAATTTACTTACACCTCCGAACTTCAATGAATGACTGTTAGAACTCACAATGGCATCACCTACTAATTATGACAAGCGGCCTCACCATCATCCTTCATCTCTCTGGTTTTCTTCATTGAATTTGGTTCTACTCCTCATGGCACCTCTGGTTGTGTTTTTACTTCTCGTTTCTACGCTGAGTCCTCAACATCCCTCGACTCTCTATCCGCTGTCGTTTTCTTCTTATCGTTCTTCGATTGTGCAAGAGCCAACTTTTAATAATTCCATCGTCAATGGATCCTTCACAGATTCTTCTTCCCTGGAAGCAGAAACTGATTTTTTTGCTCCCAATGTGCCCTTTTCAGATGCGATTATGGAGAAAGAAACGCCCCAACTTGTAAGGTTTTTCTTTTCTCCTTTTTAAAACCCTTTTTCTCTTTTTGTTGTTTTCCATGGAAATTTTAGAACTGTGGGATAAAAAGCAGGAGGAAATGTCAAAGAATAAGGAATCTGAAGGTATTGTAAAGAGAAACAGCAAGTTGGAGAGGATTGAAGCAAATTTGGCAAGAGTTCGGTCTTCCATAAAAGAGGCTGCTTTGGTTAGGAATCTGTCATCGATCCATCAAGACCCTGATTATGTGCCCCAAGGTCCAATCTATAGGAATGCCAATCCTTTTCATAGGTATACTGGCTTTAATCACGTGTTCGCGTTTTCTCTTTATCGAATTCGATCTAACAATTAACCTGTCCAATTGGAATGAATCAGGAGTTACTTGGAGATGGAGAAGCTGTTCAAGATTTACGTGTACAAGGAAGGGGAGCCGCCGATGTTCCACAATGGTCCATGCAGGAGCATATATTCCTCGGAAGGGAGGTTCATTCATGAACTGGAGAAGGGAAATTTTTATAGAACTCAAGACCCTGACGAGGCATTGGTTTATTTCCTTCCATTTAGTGTTGTCATGCTGGTTCATTACCTCTATAATCCCGGAAACTTCAAAACCGATGCCATCGGACGGGTTGTTGTAGACTATGTCGATGTCATTTCCGGTAAACATCCTTACTGGAACCGGAGTCTCGGTGCAGATCATTTCATGCTCTCATGCCATGATTGGGTAAGCAATTGTTCCTTTCAAGCCTAGGAAAAGCCACTCTACATGATTGTTTTTGCTTTATTTTTTCATTTTTTTTGGGCAGGGGCCACGAGCATCATCCTATGTGCCACATTTGTTCCATAAATCCATTAGAGTTTTATGTAATGCAAACACTTCTGAAGGATTTAATCCATCTAAAGATGCCTCATTCCCAGAAATCAATCTCTTAACAGGTGAAGTAGAAGGGCTATTAGGAGGCCCTTCTCCGTCTCGTCGGTCCATTCTCGCCTTTTTCGCCGGGCGTCTCCACGGCTACATCCGGTACCTCTTACTCAACGAATGGAAAGACAAACGAGACCCCGATGTCCAAGTATTCGATCAACTCCCCAGGGGTGTTTCCTACACGTCGAAACTGAAGGACAGCCGGTTTTGCCTATGTCCGAGCGGATACGAAGTGGCGAGCCCGAGAATCGTGGAGGCGATCTATGCCGAATGTGTTCCGGTGTTGATTTCGGACAACTATGTGCCACCTTTCAGTGATGTGTTGAACTGGAAAGCGTTCTCGATTCAGGTTGCGGTGAAGGATATCCCCAACATAAAGAAGATATTGATGGGAATTTCTCAAAGGCAGTATTTGAGAATGCAGAGGAGAGTGAAACAAGTGCAGAGGCATTTTGTAGTGAATGCAAGTCCAAAGAGATATGATGTGTTTCATATGATTAACCATTCGATTTGGCTTAGAAGATTAAACATTCAGGTTCGGGATTTTGATCATTCTTGATTTTCATGTCTCAAGCCTTGTTATTTTGTTGTATAATTTTCCTATTGTATTTATGGGGTGAATAAATTTTAATTTAATTTTAAATTATTTGAGTTAATTAAACCAATTTACATTTTTTATTTAAATTCCGAGTTGAAATCAAATTTCAATAGATGTTTCATTCTCAAAATATATCTAAGTGTTTTTTTTATATTTTTCTTTTTATTTTGATAATTAATTTCTTAGGTAAAGTACCCAGATGATCCTTCGATTATAGGGTACTTTGTTCAATCCTTCAAGTTACAAAAATGGTCACCCAGCTATTACTTATGTTCCAAATTTATTTTTTTTCTATTAAAAAATCAAATTCATCATTTTCTAATTGTATAAGTTGGACGTTAACATGATAACTGAGATATGATAAGTCGTTTGAGATTTTGGGATCATATTTTATCATATCATAGTCAACAAGTTAACGTTATATCGTCTACTTTTTAGTGAGATATGACGATTTTGGAACATAATAAATAGTCAAGTGACCATTTTGTTATTTTTAATAGTCAAAGAATTCAACAAAAGCACTACTCTATGATCAGATGACCATTTTATAACTTTTAATCTTTTAATAACCGAATGACATAATAAAATAGTAACATATAATCGGGGACCATTTGTGTACTTTACCCTAATTTCTTTTATTAGAACATATAGAAAATTAATAAGAATTTAAAAAATAAATAAATAGAGAAACACTGATAAAAAAATAAAGTGTTAAATTAGATGCGGTTAGAAAGTCGAAAGTCAAATTATTCATATTAAATAATAAATAACTATTTTATAAAATAAATGAAATTTGTGTTATTATTATTATTATTATTATTAGATGCCGTGCAACCCATTGTGTTGCTTCCTCTCTCTCTCTGCTGACTGTTTAGAGGCTTCCAATTGCCGAAAAAAGTGTTTATCATTAAACTATATAATAGAGTATGGAATTTTAAGAGGTTCTATTAATTAAAAATTTAACCTAAACATTATATATATACAACCGGCCAACTTTAGGCTTACAAGTCAAAGGGCTGGGTTTACCCCTACCCAAATATATTTTAACCGAAATTCTCAATTTAATTTTTTTATTTAATTAGTTTAGTTTCTCTAATTATAAGGAATTTTGTTTAAATTCTTATAAAATTTTAAATTTCAAACATTATTTTAATATTATCATCTTACTGAAATACGTTAATTTTGTAATATAAAAATATATTGATGAGCAAAATAGTTATTAAGACAGTACACGAAATAAAACTTGGCCATATCTTCATATTAGATTTCGAAGTGATCAAGTAGCCGCCTCTACCTTTTACAATGATCTCTATCTTGCCAAAAAGCCGCCTGTCTATGCTTATATAAACCCTCTTCTCCAATGAACAAATCCACAAGTAAAACCCAACCATGAGCTACTTCACCCTTTCCCAATTCTCCTCCATCTTCTTCTTCACCATCCTTTTCGTTTCCTCGCATGCAGCTCTCTTCGAGATCCGCAATGAGTGTTCCTACACTGTGTGGGCGGCAGCCTCTCCTGGTGGTGGTCGTCGCCTAGACCCTTCACAAAGTTGGACCATCAATGTGCCTGCCGGCACTGCCATGGCTCGTATCTGGGGTCGAACCAATTGCAATTTCGATGGCAGTGGTCGGGGTCGTTGCCAAACCGGCGACTGTGGTGGACTCCTACAGTGCCAAGGCTGGGGTGCTCCTCCGAACACCCTGGCGGAGTACGCGCTTAACCAATTCGGAAACATGGATTTCTACGACATTTCGCTAGTTGATGGTTTCAACATCCCCATGGTGTTTGGTCCGACTAGCGGCGGTTGTCGTAATATCCGGTGCACCGCGGACATCAACGGGCAGTGCCCGAATGAGTTGAGGGCTCCCGGTGGGTGCAATAATCCGTGCACGGTGTTTAAGACCAACGAATATTGTTGCACACAAGGGCAGGGGACCTGTGCTCCGACGCGTTTCTCGAGGTTTTTCAAGGAACGGTGCCCTGATTCATACAGTTATCCACAGGATGATCCTACGAGCACCTTTACTTGCCGTGGTAGTCCCAATTACAGGGTTGTGTTTTGTCCCAGAGGCTCGCCTCATCTGGAGATGGTCGGAAGCAAGAGCCAAGAAGAGTGAAGGGTTGGAGCAGTTGATCATCAGCTGGGAATAAAACTAAAATGTTACGATAATGAACCTGTTGTTGTATTTGTACGATGGTTGTGTGTTGTGTTTGATGTAAGAGCCAAAAAAGTAATAAAGATAATCCTTATGTTTTACAATGAATCTGGGTTTCACGAAACAAAATTTTATAACTGTGTCGATGAAAATTTCCACGTAGTTGATGACATACAGTTTGCTAGGTCAAAAGTATTTATTAATAGTAGAGGATTAGCTATGGATACAAGTCAAAACTATTTATTAATAGTAGCCAAAGTTCTACGCTATAGCACACCACCTCACCTAACAAACATCACATACATAGTTTCATGCCACCTTGCACAAAAACAATTAAAGAAACAAAAATTCAAAGATTTTGCTTAATAGAAGAATTCTTCCGAAAACTTCGATAAATAAAAAAGTTTTTCTATTAATCCGATAAATAGAAAAATGACAGCAAAAATATTTTTTTTTTGCAAGTTTTGAGAATTTACCATTTTGTTTATGAATGGTGTTATATTTTTAATTGAGATATTTATGTTGATAATCATTATTATTTTTTTGTTGTAAATAATCTTTAAAAGATTAATATTCAATAAATTTTACTCCACTATTTTTTTTGGGATTACAAAGGGAAATAGGCAGTAAACTTAAGCTACAGAGAAACCCTTAGGAAAGGAGATTCCCCTGATATTGGCATCCAGACACGAGAGGATTTCCGGCGGTGGAAAATTGAAGATGATCAGCTCCTCTTCTAAATGACAGCCCATTTTGGATAACTTATCCGCACAAAAATTACTTCCTCGATAAGTATGGCGAAAAACGATGGACCCATAAACATACTATCATTTTGGTTTTCCAAGCCAATTATCCACCCAAAAAACATATCACCATCTCCAATCCTATGAAGCATTCCTTCAGCTAAGCTTTGTAACCCATAAACAAGGCTTTTCCAAGTGTGTGACCACGAGGAACGACACTGGTTATTAACAGAGACAAAAGGCTGTTGTTTCTCATCCATCTTATAGATTAACTTAAAAGCTCTAACCCATGCTGTTTTTTGTAGAAGGACGAGGTTGTGATATCTCATCTTCCAGAGGCCAAGACCCCCAAGACGTTTTGGTTTACAAACATCATTCCATGCTACCACCACGTTTAACATCATTTCCACCCCACAAAAACCTCCGATTGCCCCTGTCAATCTCCTCAGTTACGTCAATCAGCAAGCGGGTAGTCATCATATTATAAGTAGGAATAGCTGATATTATGATCAACTTTGAGGGCTCGTATTATGATCAACTTTGAGGGCTCGTCCGATTGAATTTCCCATAGCAAACAATATTCTCTCAGTACAATAGTGAACGGGCAACCCAGGGAACCGCACCCAAACTGCGGTGGAGTCAATCGTAGTCGTAGATGGGTGGAAGTCAGCAAACCATTTTCTAACGGTTAAGTAATGACCATAAATTATCCAGGGGCCTTCCTCCAGGGCGAAGCGAAGGTCTTCCAAGGATGAGAACTTTACCAGGAAATATCCGTCCCCCACATCAATCAATTCATAGTCCGCTAAGTCTCTCATCCAGAGCTCGGAAACCAATAGAATCAGACAATTTGACCATCGATTGAAAATATTATGATTTTAGATTACACCCGATTGAAAATATTATGATTTTTTACGATATTTTTATTTATGATTATTTCATGTTATTTCTTAATCTTAAATTAGATTCACACGGTAAAATTATCCTATTTTCTCCGTCACACCTTTTCCTTTTACTTGATACATTTTCACATTAAGTTGGTAAAACAAATATTTAATAGAAATGACTATTCAGTACAAATACAAATGTGAGAAGAAAGTCGTACCAAAAGGGGAAAAGAATGGGCGATAGACTTGTAGGTTCTTTGTGCCAGTATCCAGATCGTGACTGTTTGCATGTGACGGCGATCTGTAAGCAATCTTCATCCTCTACAACCTACATAAAACTAGTGTTATTTTCTGATTCGAATTCCAGGTATATCTTTCAAACCCATTTTTAATGCTGTCTTCCTGAAGAGCGAAGGAGGTCTTTGCAAGCCAATTGAATGGGAGAACTGGTTGGCCAGCTCAACCAGCGTTGTTTTATCCCTCCCTATTTCTCTGATTGAGTTATAATAACCAAGCCAAGCATGATATGCTGCTTCTTTCACACTACCATCAATCTTCTCCATTGAAAACTCCAGCTGCAACAAAGCATTACAAACTCTTTGTAGCCGACAGTTATGAAAGAACCATTAGACACACACATCCCGGAAAGACAGGAGGATTTAATGCTACTAGCTATGTTACTTGGACTCTTCATTGTTCTTTAAGAGCCCATATCAGACTCTCATGTTTGACACGTAAATATGTGGATATGACTGACCTCCAAGGATCCTTCAAATACATGAGAAAACTTTAAAAAAATCTAACTATACCAGCGCCGGATACATACCCGACACTCACACCTATGTCCAGGTAACCTAATAGCTCCTAGGCACATCCACAATGGAAGATACTTTCAAAAACATGGCACCAACCACTTAGAAGATACTTCTGAATGATAGATGAAGAGTAATACTTTATAAGTTAGATGCAGACCTTTTGTTTGGCATCTGCCTCCATATCCGGTAAAGATAGTTTCTCGAGAGGCAAGTCCTTAATTTCATCCAAGAAATACTCTTCCCATGGTGCAATCAATAAGATACCTTCTCCATCCTTGCCTTCCCGTCCTGTTCTTCCTAGGCGGTGTATATATTGCTCTCGGTCTGAAGGAATTCCCACCTGGTAGTAGTAAACAAATTCATTTCATTTCACTTTAAAAAAAGAAGAAGAGGGATACAACACTATATATGTATTTGATAAACAGAAAATTTCTAGTTAAACCGTGGAAGAAGCTAAAAAGGTGCAAGAGATCTTATCAGTTACAGGATTTCTCATCATGATCCAATAATATCATATAACTTAGAAGGTGAAACATAAATGTATTTATGCATGTGTTTCAAAAATTTGAATTGCATGATAAGCCAGTCAAATGCTCAAGTTTTAGGTTCAAATGTACCTGAATAACCAAAGTTACATCAGGATAATCCATTCCTCGAGCCGAAACATCAGAAGTAACAAGAATTAATCTCTTAGATTCCCTAAATTCATCAGAGATGCGAGTTCGATAGATTTGAGGCTTTCTGGAGTGCATCTCCCTAACATTCATTTTCGTTTCTCGAAGAAGCAAATACATCAGTGATGTTACCATCCCAGTCGTACAAAAAACAATGACCTGAGTGCTATAATAGTTAGATCTCAAAAAAGTCCGCAACTACCAAAATTTAAGAGGTAAAACATTTTACCTTGTACTCTGATTCTAGAGATATATGCTTCTTCAAAAGCTGGTGAACAATCTGAAAGTGCAATTCATGTGGTGCAACAAGAAGATATTGCTTAACCTGCAATCAGCAAGGGAAATTGTGCATGTAACATCACTGCTTCCGGTACCTAGATTACTAAAATTCATTTTACAAAGAAGCATGAACTTATCACCATTTATACCTTCTCATGAGTTTCTACACAGCCTAGCCCCACTGTATCAATGAAAGCATGTTCCCTTTTCAAAACGAGCTGAGATATTCGACGAACCTGCATAAGCAAGCAGAATTTAGATCGAAGTTGATTCATACAAGGAAATCTGACTTGTCTACAAAAAATATAAGGTCAAAGAACCTCTTTTGGAACTGTTGCAGAAAACAACAATGACTGCCTTTGACGGGGCAAACAATCAACAATTTTCTCAACATCTCTCCGAAACCCTAGGTCTAATAAGTGGTCAGCTTCATCAAGTATAAGCATTTTCAATCCCATCAAACGCACAGACAAGGTAGACTTGTTCTCAACGTGATCCAACAATCTCCCAGGTGTTGCAACAATTATCTGCAGAAAGTTTCAACCCAGATAATTAGAAAAGGCTAATTGACTGATATTGGAATGCAGAAGATTCTAGAAACATTTTATAATGCTATAAGAATTGCCAGACCTAAAACACAGGCTAACCTGACATGGTTCTAATTCGAGGCGCTTCTGATCAACTTTGAAACGTGTACCTCCAACTAGAGTCTGAACACCTATGCCATTATGATACTTCAGCAGAGCATTTGCTTCAGCAGAAAGCTGACTTGCAAGCTCTCTTGTGGGGCAAAGAATTAGAACAAATACCGGAGGCACCCGCTGAACAGTATTACTACTAGCAGCCTTCAGAACTGTTTCAATTGCCGGAAGCTGTTTTTCTTTAAAAGAAGAATTCGTAGAATAAACAAGAAACTACAAGTTCAGCAATAACAACTAAGGACTGGAAAAGTACCAGAAAAGCTGCAGTCTTTCCTGTGCCGGTTTTAGCTTTGACCAAAGCATCTCTGCCTGCATTAGAACGAGGATTGTCATTTAGAATGTTCAACTTTTATCAAATAAATCAGAACATATTTAAAGGAAAATATTGACCAGAAACAGAGTTAAAGAAAATATTGTATCGGAAATATTGAAAAAACCCTAGCCACAGAATTTTTTATACCAAAAGACCATGTGAAACCCAGTAACATCTCAAGCAAGGCACATAACCGATACAATTTTTTACCTATCTTCAAATCCCTATGTTTTGTATGCCTTCAGCAAATTACCTTTTATAAGACCTAATCATGCATCTTCTACAGATCTACTAACTATAATACCTCATGTCATAGATTGAGCTTCCAGAATCTGGTATGTTCTCTACAATTTAGAAACTTCTACATCAATTTCAATAGCCCACTGCATGAAATCAATTGCATTAAGGGCTACCAATGCAGAAAGAATGAACAACTAACTATAAATCTATAACAAATGTAAAATTGAAAAGCAGAGCAAGCTTTTAAAACAATTCATGGAATAACAGAGTAAGTTCCATGAATATAATACAGAATAACACAATGGCCAATAGAGCAACCACACACACCCTCAAGGCAAACCGAAAGAGTTGCCTCCTGCACTCGAGTCATTTGAAAATATCCAGCTGCAGAAAGTGCCTTGACTGTCAATGGGGATATACCACATTCATCAAACCTGTAGAAACAAAAAACCAAGATTCACCAATTTTCTAATCACCAAAACATACCATATATACACCTATAACTAAAGTAGTCCAACATATTAGCTTGCCTTTTTTTACTATAAATCGTTTCTCCCTCCCCCATTTTCTCTTCAATTTCAGCCAACTTCTTCTTCTCCAACTCCTTCCTAAGCATGGCCACTTGCTCCGAAAAATCCATCTCCATCTTAAGTTCCTTCAATGGAACTCTCCTTTCAATCTTCACGTCATACTTTCCCAACGATGCACTACTGCCTGACTTCTTAACATCCTTCCTGTACCCAACTCCTTCCCCTTCGTCTTCCAAATCCGAATCCCACTCATCATCACTCGAACTATCATCCCTCCTAAACCTTCTCCTCTGTATACCGTTCCTACTCTTTATAAACTTCTGAGCACTCTGAAAATTCGCCTTGTCGCCTTTACCACCAGGATCAGAACGCTTCAATGAATTATCATTTGACACGGAATCAGATTTATCTTGATTAGAAGAAGTCTCATTCTTCCTAAACCTTCTCTGTGCAATATTATTATGCCCCAAATGCTTCAAGGAATCATCCTTTGAGCCGAAGTATGATTGAATCCCAGCAAAAGCATTCTCGTTCACCTTGAACTTCCCGTCAGCCTGAACTGAATAGCTCCTACTCTTAACAAATTGACTATTAGTTACACCACTTGGTTTCACATTCTCTCTTCGACCATCAGATGTAAGTTCCTTTATATTAAGCGGTGCATGGATTAATCCTGACCGTGGATTTCTAGCCGTTTCAACTAACCGTGACCGTTCCTTTTCCTGTTCCTCTGATTCCAACGGACCGTCGTTTTCGTTCCACAAGTCCTCTGCTCCTTCTTTCATGAACCGATCAGCCAGGGCTTTGATGTGGTCGTTGGGGGTCATGGGGTTATAATTTGTAGAATCCGGACTAGGATCGGGTTTGCCGGCTAGTTTGGATCTTATTTGGGATCGGATTCTGGCTTGGTAAAGTTGCTTCTCTTGGTCGAGGAGTCTTCTCTCTTTCTCCTTCGCTTTTTTCTCGTGGAGGCGCTTCCATTGCCACTTGTTGAGGCCGCCGGGGAAGGTCCGTGGACCGCCTCCCATGGCTCGGGTGAAAACATGGGTACGGAGAAGCGAGAGAGTTTTGGAGCGTTGGAGGAGAACCGCGGAGAACATGGTTGGGGTTTAGGGTTTAAGATAAAATTTTGGGGGGTTTAAAATGAAGGTTAACTGCAACTTTTTGCCTGCGCGCTACAGACTACAGTGCCCCTGTATTTCCCCTTCTACCAACAAGAACGGAAATGAAATTACTAACAAACAAAAGGGTCATTTGTGGCATGCACTTTCCGCCAATTTAATTTATTTTAGGGTAAATTGAATCCTAATAATTGTACCATTAGTATGATTAATATTCGTCATTTGACTTTAAAACTTTATGTTTTCTCATATTTTTGGCGATAAATAAAAATAGTAATATAGTGTATGTTTTATTATCTTTTTTGTATTATATTAGTAGTTAACCATCGCCTTCGATAACATATTAATGATTCAACATATTTTTTCTCCTTTAAAAAGACATTAAGAGCACACTATGGACGTAACTGTTCGAACCTGAGACTATAGGACCAATAAAGTCGCTCAATAAGTTTGATAATTTCTAATATTTAAAAAAGAAGTATTTGATATAAACATTTATAAAATAAAGTCACTCATTGCCCAAAATTATAATTCATGTGATTAACTTCAATTGGTATCAATTGATTTCAAAAGGAAGATACATCGCTTGTGTTCTATTGGAGCATGATGGGATGTGCTGATGGTGATACAAATAACCCTAATTGCTATTCACTATTTATAAGGTTAATTACTTGATGAGAAAGAAAACTCAGATCACAAGGAGTCTTATTTGATGCGAATTCCTACTTCTAACCAAACACTAATAAAAGAAGTATAATCTTGTACGAACTAGATGTGCAGCAAGGTTCGGAGATGATGGAAACCGTAACTAGACAGTTGACAGAGCTAAGAGATGATGGAAACCACAACTCCTGTACTTTGTTTTCAGATAAAACTAACATGTATACAAACAAATGTCTATCAAGACCCATAATCCACAAATTAGCAAGAATTCTCAAACCAAAGGCAAAATATGTTGAAGAGAATTGTTCTATTTCACATTCACCCACATTGGCCTACTGTGTGTAGTTGATATGTCGAAGCTATCATACCTGGAATGTTAGCTAAACCGGGGCTCAAGAAAAACCGGCCCTTCGAAACTGACTGAACCCCCTCAATCTGTTCCAACTCTTTGATAAGTGATTCAACATTGGGCCACTGTTGACGTTTAATATCAGTGTGCAAGTGTTAGCCCTGCTAATAAGTAATACCTAATGCTAGTACAAAAAGGATAAGTACAAACATAGTCTGCTTCTGCTGCTTGTAGTCTTCCATCTAAGTTATCATGACCACCAACCACAGTCTCCAAGGCCTCAATCAGTGGTTCTGGCTGTCATGTTAAAAAAAGAAAAAGGAGGGTCACAACATATAAGAAAACTGGCCTCGAATAAGTGAGATTACTTTAAAATTCAGAAACCTAGTTGCTTGTCGATTACCGTTATCTCCTTCAACGATAAAAATATACGGTCCAGTGTGAAATCTAATTGATGAACTTTGGCCTCGACAACCTGAAATCATGAAGAGTATCTGAATAACAACCAAGCCAGGTCTTGCTTATTTGTCATTCATTCCTTAGAACAATAGGTGACTGTTTGCTATGGTTTTAATCTACCGGTATTGTAACACCCCCAACCCGTATCCGACCCGAATACGAGTCCGAAGTGTCACATTGACTTTTCAAACCTTGACTCTTCAGAAAAATCCCGGGAAATTTAAAACTTTATTTAAAAAAAAATACAGACTTTATCAGAGTGCTCGTACTTAATGACTTATTACATGCCAACACTTTATACATAACCAAAAACATACTTTATCAAATATTTCTGATCTGATCTTTTGGTAAGGAAAACTGACCTGTCTTGCTCCGCATCACTCCTTACTCTTCTCGAAACCTACGTGTGAAACAATCACACGCTAAGTCGAAGACTTAGTGAGGCATAACCACTTATAATGCACTTTAAAACCTATATTGATACATGCATGGTTTGTTCTATCATGTTACAGCAAGTTCATGCATTTTTCATATCGTATAAAATCATATCAGAATAATTGCAGTAAATACATGCATACACATAATTCATCATTAACAGTTTATCATATAATCACATACTATTTCAATCAAACACTATACACACAATATCATATCATTTCTATAGCATTTATCATACCACTAACTTATATTTGTTCATATCTCTGGATTAGCCCATGTACATATGTGAGAACTATCGATATGTGAGTCTATAGAGGTTGTGCACTATGCTGTCACCACAGCTCGTATAAATGCACCGAAGTGCCCCGTAGAATTGCACCGAAGTGCCCGTAGAATTGCACCGTAGTGCCCGTAGAATGATGTCCATAAGGACCACGTAGAATTCCTTAAGAATCATATACATATACTATGGATCAAGTATGTGTCTTTCAAGACTTCACACAGGTTCCAAAGGATATACATATGTCCTAAAGAACCGAATAAACCCTCGACTCTTGGCATGCCAACTATACCCCTAGCTCTCATGACACATAACATGGGCGTTATCATTTATTTCATTTCAATATACACATAAACTTGTAATTCACTTTCACATATCACGTATCACATAGCTTCTTTTCATATGATCACATAGTCACGTAGTTCACTTACCCGTAGATCATTTCCATATATTCACATGTCACATATGTCATGTTTTCCTATAATTTCTATCATTTCTCATCCAATCACCTTTATTCATATAAACATACTTATCATATCTTGTTCACCTAAAATCATATACTTCATATAATATATCGAAACACCTAGAACACTTTCACGTAGCTTATAGTCATAAGTTTTGTCTCGTATATACTTGTTTTCACATATATATTCCTATCAATTCTTATGCCATCACATAATTCCTTTAACATACATAACATATCATGTAACATTATAATAGAAATACTTATAAGTCATATCACTTAAAGCACATATACTTATAGTCACATTGCTTATATCTTAATCGTATGCCTTCTCTTAAACATATATATTCACATGTTCAGGTAATTCACCATTTCATCACATAATTGGGTATTCATATAACTCATTTCATTTCATTTCATATCTATCTATATATATATATCCTCAAGATTATCCTAATATAAATCATATAACACTCTTATATTTCGTATTCATCTAGGGCAGACTTATAAACATATCTCACTTTTATTATTTCTATATATAATCTAATCTGTTACTTAATTCAATTTCTTATAGCTCTTATAATCTTCTCATATAACTTCACAAATTTCTATCATTCAACCCATGTGTTATAGTTTTATTTAAACCTATGAATCTTTCCCATCTAGCTTATCTTATACGTTCATCTTATCATTTATGTTCAAATCCCCTAGTTGGTGTACTATTTTCACTTCATCCTATAGATCAATATTATCCAGTTTATTTCACTTATCATATAAAAATATAATTATATTTTACTATGATCACATAGTTTATATCTCATACTTTGCTTTCTCATGTTCACCTATATCATGTCATATGGCTCATATCTTTCTCATGCAGTCACATAGTTCAGTTTCACATATGTATATATATACCTTATATAGCACATACTTCTCATAACATTACATTCAAAAGCATGTCAAACATATATTCATGCATACATACAATTCATGTCATTCATATACGTATAATCATATATTCATGCATTCCAACATAGGAAATAGACTTGTCGCAAGTCTTGTTTCCATTTAGCACCATAAACTAACTAATATGCACTCACCTGGCCTCACTAGCCAATTCCAATCTCTTATCTTTCCCTTGATCGATCTTACTTGCTAAACGTTCCGGAATTGCTTTATGCGTAGAATCTACATAAATGTACATTTCGAGACCATCATTAGATACTTACACCTTGTAATTGGATACTATCAATTTAAACGAACTTATTAAATCCATATCCCCAATTTTCCTTTAGGGGAATCGGTTCCCCCCCCATGGGGGTATCGGTTCCCCTATGACATACTGGAAATTCTTGTTCGTTTGAAGGGGTATCGGTTCCCCTTGAATGGGTACCGATTCCCCTTGCCCAGAAATCATATTTTCAACCCGAAAATTACTTCATTTCCTCTCAAACACTTCATATCATCCCCTTTTCATCC
This sequence comes from Hibiscus syriacus, assembly GCF_006381635.1. Lineage (NCBI taxonomy): Eukaryota > Viridiplantae > Streptophyta > Magnoliopsida > Malvales > Malvaceae > Hibiscus > Hibiscus syriacus. The sequence continues at coordinate 1,082,120 of NW_024063468.1, read as the reverse complement.
TTAACTCTAGTACACATACTTAAACCAATCTATATTCATTTATTTCATCTTAAACCTCAAAATTCTATCTTCCATATAAGATTCAAAAATCATACCAAATTTCCAATGTTCTAATTCCAATTCTAACACTTCCTACCTCTTAATTTAATCCTTGACAAGTCAAATTCAACTTCACAATCTATTAACTCCTTCCATATCAAAAATTCACTTAAAAACTCATTTTTCTTAATTTCTCATAACTTGTTAATCTTTGAGGTTTAAGCCCCCTAAAGCTTTCCTTAATCTTTCTTAATATCCCAAGAATCAAAACAAGCTTTAAAACGAAAGAATTAACCAACTAAAGACTCACTTACCTTATACCAAGCTTCACGGTGGAGAGGAGGAAGAAGAAGACTGAAGAATGCTCTGAACTCTTCTTCATACGTGCTTATTACCCTTAAAAAAATTATAAAAAATCTTTCTGGTCAAATGACCATAATACCCTTAATTTCCTTTAATAATTACCAAATAACCTTCAATATATATTCAAATAATCATTGAATTCTTTCATTCTTCTACTTTAGTCACCAAATTCTGAAACTTTACAATTTGGTCACTAACCCGGTATTGCGGATGTTACAAATCTCCCCTCCTTTTAAAAAAATTCGTCCTCGAATTTTCACTAAACAACTTAGTAAGAACATATCTTCTAATGTTCTTATGTTACTTCTTTTACTTAATCCTTCTTTCTCTTAGTTCTTCAACTACCTTTTTCCTTTATACATCTTTATCATGTTACTTATCCTATAACCAATAGCATCAGTTCTTATCACTCAAAATCCTTAATCAATCAAATTCTTTATCAAACTTTAATTACCTTATAACCATACCAAACTTGTATTTCGTCATCATTTGACCAAAATACAACTTTAAATCTTTTTCAATGTGTCTATATCAAAAATTGTCCTATGTACTTCCATAGTAATCGTATCTGATCCTTTAAATCAATCCCTTCCATTTCTTTATTCCTTATTCCTTATACATTAATCATATATTTCCTTTCATGTTCACATACTCTTGTCTTATTACTTATACTCATCTTTATGTACCAATCTTCATTTCATCCTCATTACTTTAATAACCCATTTCTTATACATAATTTCATTCTTTATCATTCTTATACTTGTATTTTTCTTCCTGAAGATTCCATGCAAACACTTATCTCAGTTTCTACATCATAGCTATCTGCTCAGAATATACAACCATATTCAAATTCACATCATAATCAATTAACTCAACTTTATCTTTCCTTCAATCCTATTATTCTATCCCTTTTACTCTGACAGCTAGTCAATAATATATGTTCAATCTAGGGTACAAACCCTAATCAACCAAACACATACATCCTGTCAAATCGAAATTATCTTAAAAATTCACTTACTCAACTTATCAATTTCACCTCTATTCTCTTACATCCTGAAATTTCTTTTGCTCAAACTCAACATTCTGACTTCCTGTGTCTTATAATTTGATCATCGATATACACATTCTCAAACTCTTCTTATCAATCCTCAGCTTTACTTAAATATACAAATTCTTACTTCCTTTTCCTTTACTATACCTCATTATTATGATCCAAATATGCAACTGTATCCAGATCCATTGCAGATCTGGTTATCATATCCAGACAATATCTTATAATCTTATAATTCCAGTACATTTTTATCGCATACTCTAGTTAGCCAACGCTAACTTTTCCGTCTTAACTGCAAATCCTTATCATATAAACGCTCTGGCTTATACACAATGTTATTCCTTCATTTCGAACTCATAAGCTCTGACATATACATCTTATACACTTGTCACTGATGCACTTATCCTTGAGTTCTTCTATACGTAATCATCACGTCATTAGATCTCTTTAACATTCTTATGGTGACACCCGTCACCATATTCTATCTTATTCACATAATAGCAAAACTACTCTACATCGTTTTTCCGATTCCAAACGATGAAAATTTTCTATCATTAATCAGATATGATTTCAGCTTTCTGAAATCAACTTTTGATCTTACTAGGCATTTCCTGAGGTGTCCGCTCTTCATCCTGCCTGGCCAGGGCAAGTGAATAGCTATCACAATCAGGAATATCACCTTTCACTTACTTCGAAATTATCACGATCGGATTTCTACTGTGTTAAACTATTCTTATTTTATTAGCAAGACAACGTATTCCTTACACTATCATATCAGAAAATTTTCAATCTATGTTGGCATGTACACCTTTTATGACCTTTTGGACTTCGGTTTATGCCGAGAATCGGCTAAACCATAGCTCTGATACCATTAAATGTAACACCCCCAACCCGTATCCGACCCGAATACGAGTCCGAAGTGTCACATTGACTTTTCAAACCTTGACTCTTCAGAAAAATCCCGGGAAATTTAAAACTTTATTTAAAACAAAATACAGACTTTATCAGAGTGCTCGTACTTAATGACTTATTACATGCCAACACTTTATACATAACCAAAAACATACTTTATCAAATATTTCTGATCTGATCTTTTGGTAAGGAAAACTGACATGTCTTGCTCCGCATCACTCCTTACTCTTCTCGAAACCTACGTGTGAAACAATCACACGCTAAGTCGAAGACTTAGTGAGGCATAACCACTTATAATGCACTTTAAAACCTATTGATACATGCATGGTTTGTTCTATCATGTTACAGCAAGTTCATGCATTTTTCATATCGTATAAAATCATATCAGAATAATTGCAGTAAATACATGCATACACATAATTCATCATTAACAGTTTATCATATAATCACATACTATTTCAATCAAACACTATACACACACAATATCATATCATTTCTATAGCATTTATCATACCACTAACTTATATTTGTTCATATCTCTGGATTAGCCCATGTACATATGTGAGAACTATCGATATGTGAGTCTATAGAGGTTGTGCACTATGCTGTCACCACAGCTCGTATAAATGCACCGAAGTGCCCGTAGAATTGCACCGAAGTGCCCGTAGAATTGCACCGTAGTGCCCGTAGAATGATGTCCATAAGGACCACGTAGAATTCCTTAAGAATCATATACTATGGATCAAGTATGTGTCTTTCAAGACTTCACACAGGTTCCAAAGGATATACATATGTCCTAAAGAACCGAATAAACCCTCGACTCTTGGCATGCCAACTATACCCCTAGCTCTCATGACACATAACATGGGCGTTATCATTTATTTCATTTCAAATATACACATAACTTGTAATTCACTTTCACATATCACGTATCACATAGCTTCTTTTCATATGATCACATAGTCACGTAGTTCACTTACCCGTAGATCATTTCCATATAATTCACATGTCACATATGTCATGTTTTCCTATAATTTCTATCATTTCTCATCCAATCACCTTTATTCATATAAACATACTTATCATATCTTGTTCACCTAAAATCATATACTTCATATAATATATCGAAACACCTAGAACACTTTCACGTAGCTTATAGTCATAAGTTTTGTCTCGTATCATATACTTGTTTTCACATATATATTTCCTATCAATTCTTATGCCATCACATAATTCCTTTAACATACATAACATATCATGTAACATTATAATAGAAATACTTATAAGTCATATCACTTAAAGCACATATACTTATAGTCACATTGCTTATATCTTAATCGTATGCCTTCTCTTAAACATATATATTCACATGTTCAGGTAATTCACCATTTCATCACATAATTGGGTATTCATATAACTCATTTCATTTCATTTCATATCTATCTATATATATATATCCTCAAGATTATCCTAATATAAATCATATAACACTCTTATATTTCGTATTCATCTAGGGCAGACTTATAAACATATCTCACTTTTATTATTTCTATATATAATCTAATCTGTTACTTAATTCAATTTCTTATAGCTCTTATAATCTTCTCATATAACTTCACAAATTTCTATCATTCAACCCATGTGTTATAGTTTTATTTAAACCTATGAATCTTATACGTTCATCTTATCATTTATGTTCAAATCCCCTAGTTGGTGTACTATTTTCACTTCATCCTATAGATCAATATTATCCAGTTTATTTCACTTATCATATAAAAATATAATTATTTTACTATGATCACATAGTTTATATCTCATACTTTGCTTTCTCATGTTCACCTATATCATGTCATATGGCTCATATCTTTCTCATGCAGTCACATAGTTCAGTTTCACATATGTATATATATATACCTTATATAGCACATACTTCTCATAACATTACATTCAAAAGCATGTCAACACATATATTCATGCATACATACAATTCATGTCATTCATATACGTATAATCATATATTCATGCATTCCAACATAGGAAATAGACTTGTCGCAAGTCTTGTTTCCATTTAGCACCATAAACTAACTAATATGCACTCACCTGGCCTCACTAGCCAATTCCAATCTCTTATCTTTCCCTTGATCGATCTTACTTGCTAAACGTTCCGGAATTGCTTTATGCGTAGAATCTACATAAATGTACATTTCGAGACCATCATTAGATACTTACACCTTGTAATTGGATACTATCAATTTAAACGAACTTATTAAATCCATATCCCCAATTTTCCTTTAGGGGGAATCGGTTCCCCCCCCATGGGGGTATCGGTTCCCCTATGACATACTGGAAATTCTTGTTCGTTTGAAGGGGTATCGGTTCCCCTTGAATGGGTACCGATTCCCCTTGCCCAGAAATCATATTTTCAACCCGAAAATTACTTCATTTCCTCTCAAACACTTCATATATCATCCCCTTTTCATCCTTAACTCTAGTACACATACTTAAACCAATCTATATTCATTTATTTCATCTTAAACCTCAAATTCTATCTTCCATATAAGATTCAAAAATCATACCAAATTTCCAATGTGTTCTAATTCCAATTCTAACACTTCCTACCTCTTAATTTAATCCTTGACAAGTCAAATTCAACTTCACAATCTATTAACTCCTTCCATATCAAAAATTCACTTAAAAACTCATTTTTCTTAATTTCTCATAACTTGTTAATCTTTGAGGTTTAAGCCCCCTAAAGCTTTCCTTAATCTTTCTTAATATCCCAAGAATCAAAACAAGCTTTAAAACGAAAGAATTAACCAACTAAAGACTCACTTACCTTATACCAAGCTTCACGGTGGAGAGGAGGAAGAAGAAGACTGAAGAATGCTCTGGACTCTTCTTCATACGTGCTTATTACCCTTAAAAAAATTATAAAAAATCTTTCTGGTCAAATGACCATAATACCCTTAATTTCCTTTAATAATTACCAAATAACCTTCAATATATATTCAAATAATCATTGAATTCTTTCATTCTTCTACTTTAGTCACCAAATTCTGAAACTTTACAATTTGGTCACTAACCCGGTATTGCGGATGTTACAGGTATACTCAAATACCTGACCGGTTTTGAAATATGACTAAGGATCCAAGGTGGCATTCTATGATACTTCAGTCTGGTGAATCAGAGCAGGAACACCTTCAACCTATTTAGTACAATTAAATCATAATTCGAGTGAGAAAAAGAAAACATTAAAGGGCGTATAATCTCAGAGACACAGATGTTGTGGCTTCATGCTAAGGAAGCATATGTTCATAAGGAAGAGCAACAAAAAGGAGCAAAAATGCGCATGACACTGTTGCCAGACCCGGACTACAAAAACTTCTCTTCTAAAGAGACGTCAAAAAAGGCGATACCGGAAACAATCTACAACTTTATTGTTCTAAGAACATGGCTACATTTTACGTCGAATGATAGAGATGCAGTCACTTCCTGACCAAATTCCCCAATGATGATCCACATATTAAATATAAGCTTACAGTCTTATCAAATATGTATCTACTCTGTATATGGCAGCATGATACATATAAGTTTACTTCAGCTGTTCCAACAAAAGTTCTGGATGTGATCTTCAAATAGGGAAAACACTAACATTAATGATATACGGAAATAGAATTAATGGATTTCACATGAATACACACACAGAAAATGATGAACACCAATATTGGAATGTCCGACTTACAAGCCAACAGAAGCAAAGAAAAACCAAATTCCAGGGAAAAAAATCTCCAACTAAAGATGTCAACTGCTGAAACATGCAAGAAATTTCTTCGGTATATATCCAGTTGAACGATATTTGGCTGCTGTCTCCTCTATCTTGAGAAACTCTTCGCCTTTCTCGGCTTCGATCATCGCTCTTTTCTCTTCTGCTTCCATATGGAGTTCAGCCGCTTTGTTCTTCATTCTCTCAGCATACTCTGCCCTCTTTTTCTCCAGTTTTTCCTATAAAAAATCAAGCCCTTGGTCAAATTCAGTAATCTTAAGCTAGTTCAAATTGTTCAATGGTTACCTCGAAGCTCCTTAGCTGTGCTTCTACGTCAGCTTTCTTGGTATTCTCCCATGATCCAATAGCAGATATCTTCTTGTGTGCCCTGATTCAACATTTCCCAGAATTCTAAATTGCTTAAAACAAGGATTTTGTACAGAAATTAGAGATGACTGTTGCTTACTTGTTGTCTACTTTTGCCTTTTCATTTTCCTCCCATGCTTTGACTAAAGCTAGTCTTTTTTCAGCCTCAACTCTTGCAAGCGCAGAATCTGGAAACAATGACCTGATAATCTCATATCATTGGAATAATTCAAATTGTCTATGAACAGAGAGAAATCATACTTTCATGGATATGGGGTGATGGTCCATGATCCTCCATGTCTTGTTTAACAGGCTGTTGCATCTCCTTGGGTTCAGTGGCTTCCTCCTCTCCCATAACGTATTCGTTTAACTTAGCCACAGATAATCCACCGATAATGACACCAGAAAAGTCACAAATCTGGGTAAAATTCTACAGAAATTTTAAGAAACAGAAAAAAAAAAACACCAACAGAGAAACAGATGGAGAAGAAAGAAACTCTTGGAAATGTCAGCTGGAAACTACCATGGTTGTTGTGGTAGGTTACATATAGAAGTGGGGTCTTTTCTTTATAAATTTTATTATACTATATAAAAGTAGCTTTCTTAAAGCAAAGATAGCATCACACGATAATTTAGGATTTTTTTTCATATTTATTTAATGCATCATGCTAATAAATAGTTATATATATATATATATATTATTAATTTTAGATAATACAAGGTAGCATGTGTTCAAAGATAACTCTTAACAATTTGACATCAAACGTCCATATCTCTGACATTCCTAGTGCTCGAACCCAAGACATCAAATAATAATAATTCATTTACCATCAAGATCACTATGTTCGTGCTGTTAATAAATAATTAGAAATAAGATAAAATACAAAAATAGTCTCCTAACTATGATATTATTTTATTAAGTCTCTCGACTATTAAAAGTTATAAAATGGTTATAGTTGTTTTGTGTCCATCAACTATCAAAAGTTACAAAATAGTCACTCACTATTTATTATGTTCCAAATTCATCCTTTTTATTTAAAAAAAATGATGGTTGTCTTAGCTGAGTGTTATCATAACGATTGAGATGTGATAGTCGTTTGAGATTCTGATATTAGATTTTATCATATTATAGTCAGCAAGGTAAAGTTCAACTCAAAATAGCGTCAATTTTTAACATAAAATGACGAGTTTAGAACATAATGAATAGTCGACCGGAGATTCACTTGCTAATTTATTGTTTGTGGTTGTCCCCGTTTATATGAGTCCCCATGATTGATCCGATAGAGTAATTGTTTAGAAAAGATAGAAATCCAAAATCTTAAACCTAATTTTGCCTAAAATCTTTCATTATTTAGAAATATGAAACATATATATCTCAAAACAACGTTTATAGTCAAATGATTATCAATACTCTAATCGACCACAATTAATTATGATTTTTCCTATCTTATCTCTATTCATCGTCAACTCGCCTTCAACTTTGGTTAACTTTTGTAAGTAAATTACTATTATTCACAGGGATAAACAAATTTCGATTCCCCTCGAAATAAATTTGATTTTAAGGTATTTGTGTCAATTTAATATTTTTTTTCTTTTTAAATTTTAAATTTATCGAGTTTGAACATTTAAAGTAAAAATAATCGAAAAACTACAAATTATACCAAAGTTTTTTTAAAATTTTTAACTAAGCAATTTAATTGTTTTGTGAATTGATCTCTGATCTTTTTGTTTCTTCAATTCTCGCTTTGGCAATAAAGTTATACTTTTTTTTAATTTAGTCATTTTATCTTGTGTTTTATTCAACTCGATCCTCTAATTGCAACTCTTTGTAAATTCTTTCTTCCAATTAATAACCCCATCAATATTTTGCCCTCAAAATCTACTTTTTTATATAAAAAAAGTAATAGAATAAATATATTATATAATTTTAAAAGATATTTGATTTATTAAATAACATTATAGATGTTATTTACAAAGTGGAAAATGAATATAAAATATATATGTATATCATATGTGGTTAAATAGAGTCGTTTAAATTTGAAATCACTCAGTGTCATAATATTATATATAATTATAATTAAACTAAAATAAAAATTTAAATAAATATATTTGATTCAACTTAAATTGATTAAATAATCGATCATAATTATTAGTTAAAAGAAACTTTTATTTTTATCCATCTAATTTGTTATGACAACTAAGGGTGTGTTTGGTCCACAGAATGTAAGATTATCAGTGGGAATAAAAGATTAATGGGAATATTGTATTTTGTGTTTGGTTGGTTTAGCATGAATATAAGATTACCGTGTTTGGTTAAGGAATAAAAGATTATTAGAATGTATATTTGACCAAATTGTCCTTATTATATATTTGTTTTTTTAACAAATTGGAAAATATTTATATATTTTCTTTAAAAAATTTAAATTCTTAAATTTATATAATTTTTTTTACAAAATTAAAAATATAAAAAGGTTTAATGAAAGAGTAAAATTTTATTTTAACTTCTGAACTTCATATAAAATTTTAATTATAGATTTTTTTGTAAATCTAAAATAGTTTAAGGATAAATTTATAATTTAACATTCGTAGAATTTTTATTATTAAATGACAGAAGAATGATATTTTTGGGAGGGAAATTAAGGGCATTTTAGTCCAAAACGTTTGTAATCCAACAATACCTAAGAGAAGGGATAATGACATTCCCAGTAATATACCCCAAAAAATCTACTATTGGTAATAAAACATTACTGAAAATAACATTCCCGGTCAACCGAACGTGAAAATGTGGATTTCATTCCCATGGGAATCCTACGTTCCCCAACCAAACACCCCAAATAGTATTGGGGTTTGTTGACGAAAACGGGTAAAGAAAACAAAAGAACACGAGAATTTTACGAGGTTCGGCTGGTACATAATTATAAAATCAACCCTGTACCGTACCGTGGGGGCGCAGCCCCCACACCCCCAACCCTCATGTCCTCTTTACTGGTATATTTATGAGCCATACCTAACAAATCTCCACCTTGGCGAATATCCTGCCCCTTGGAAACTTCAATGTGGGTTGGGTTACCTTGCTTCTTTAACAACTCGAAACATTCAACAAGTCCAAGCAATGCTTGAACTTATCTGTCGTAACTGGCTTGGTGAACATATCAGTGGCATTCTCATCAGTATGTACCTTCTGAAACAAAACCTCTCCAAATACAACCAACTCTCTGATCTTGTGGAACCTTACATCAATATGTTTAGTTCTAGCACGATACACCTGATTCTTAGCCAAGTGAATAGCACTTTGATTATCACAAAGCAACTGAACTCCACCTTGTTGAACACCCAACTCCTTCACTAAACCAGTAAGCCATAAAGCTTCTTTTGCAGCTTCATCCGCTGCCATGTACTCAGCTTCAGTTGTAGATAGAGCCACAACAGATTGAACAGTAGACTTCCAACAAATAGGCCCTCCACCAAGAGTAAAGACATACCCTGTCGTAGATCTTCTATTATCCAAGTCACCTGCATAGTCTGAATCCACATATCCTACAACCAAAGGATTATCCCGCTGACTCCCAAAAACAATTCCATGTCCCACAGTACCCTTTAAGTACCGAAAGATCCACTTGACTGCTTCCCAATATTGCTTACCAGGTTTAGACATGTACTTACAAACTTGACTAACATCATGAGCTAAATCAGGATGAGTACATACCATCGCATACATCAAGCAGCCAACAACATTAGAATACGGAACCTTTGCCATATCTTCAGCTTCCTTATCTGTTTTAGGGCACTGTTCTGATGAGAGCTTAAAGTGATTCGCCAATGGAGTGCTAACTAGTTTCGCGCTGCTCATCGCAAACCTTTCTAGCATTTTCTCAACATAACCCTGTTGAGATAGCCGCAGTTTCCTTGAGTCTCTGTCCCTGCAAATTTCCATTCCAAGAATTTTCTTTGCAGCACCTAAATCTTTCATATCAAATTCCTGACTCAATAAAGTTTTCAAACCGATAACATCATCCATGTTCTTCGCAGCAATCAACATACAGTAATAGAAAAATAAAAGAACCATCATCAAGGCTCTTAACATAGACACAACAATCATACTCACATCGGTTGTAGCCAATCTTGATCATATAGGAGTCAAACCGTTTATACCACTGTCTCGGAGACTGTTTCAACCCGAACAAAGATTTCTTCAATCTGTAAACTAAATGCTCGTTTCCAGGTTGAGTGAAACCTTCAGGTTGCCGCATGTAGATCTGCTCCTCTAAATCACCATGCAAAAAAACAGTTTTAACATCCATCTGCTCTAAATGCAAATCCCAACTAGCCACCAATACAAGTACTGCTCGGATTGAAGTGTGCCTGACCACAGGAGAAAAGATTTCATCATAATCAACTCCTTTCTGCTGTGAAAAACCCTTCGCTACCAAACGAGCCTTGAACTTCTCCCCCTCTTTTTCTGTTACTGCTGGTTTCTTCTTATACACCCATTTGCAACCAATCGGCTTCTTACCCTCATGAAGGGGAACTAACTCCCATGTGCGATTGTGATTCAAAGACTCAATCTCCTCAACCATGGCTGCCATCCACTTGTCGTTTTCCTGACTAGTAACGGCATCATGAAAAGTAATCGGATCATCACTGCTAACAATAAGTGCAAAAGATACCAGGTCTTCAAAACCCAATCTGTTCGGAGGCTTTATATTCGTCCGTCTCACCCTGTCTCTGGCGAGACTATAATCCTGCAAATCATCCGTAGTGGAACCACCAGAAGTCGGTTGAGAAGTTTCTGGTTTCTCAACTGGAAACTGCTCGAAATCCACCACTGTTCATCAAAAACGACATCTCTACTAATCACAACTTTCTTCGCAACTGGATCCCAGAACTTGAATCCTTTGACACCTTTCTTGTAACCCAGAAAAATGCACTCCTTCGATTTTGCATCAAGTTTAGATCTCTCATCAGCAGGTACATGCACATAAGCAGGACAATAAAAAATCTGTAAGTTATCAAAACTAACATCATGACCGGTCCATACCTCTTCTGCAACTTTCCCAGCCAGCGATGCCCTTGGCGATCTGTTGATAAGGTAACACGCCATGTTAACAGCCTCAGCCCAGAAGTGTTTGGGAAGCCCCGCATTCAACCGTAAACATCTGGCTCTTTCATTCAACGACCTGTTCATTCGTTCCGTAACACCCATTCTGTTGTGGTGTCTTGCGCACTGTAAAATGCCTCTGAATCCCATGCTCCTTACAAAATTGTAGGAACTGTGAATATGTGTACTTCATACCATTATCAGACCGCAAACACTTGATTTTTCGTCCTGTTTGGTTTTCTACCTCAGCTTTCCACAGCTTGAACTTCTCAAAAACTTCAGATTTCTGTTTCAAAAAATACACCCAAACTTTCCGTGAAAAATCATCAGTAAAAGTAACATAGTACCTAGATCCACCCAAAGACGATGTCGTGGAAGGCCCCCATACATCAGAATGCACATAATCAAGAATCCCTTGAGTTGTGTGCTTCGCAGTCTTAAAACGGACTTTAGTATGTTTACCAAGAACACAATACTTGCAAAAATCGAGCTTACAGCTTTTGACACCATGCAACAAGTTTCTCTTGTGTAATTCTGCCATACCACGTTCACTAAGATGAGCAAGGCGCATATGCCACAATTTTGTCGTATCATCACAGGACTCAACAGAGTGAACTCCACCTGCAACGGTACTCCCTAACAATCTGTAGATATTCCCTGCAATCATCTTACCTTTCATCACAGTCAATGCTCCTTTAACAATCCGAATGGTTTCCCTATCCTCGTCAGCCTTAGGGATAAAACCATTCTTGTGCAAAGTGCCCAAGGAAATCAAATTCTTCTTCAAGTCTGGGATATGTCGAACACCACTCAATGTCCGAACGGAGCCATCGTGCATCTTAATTCTGACATCACCAATACCAACAATATTGCAACATCGATCATCACCCAAATAAACCGAACCAGAATTAACCGGCCCTGCATGTCGAAAACCATTCCCTATTTGGCGTGATGTGATAAGAACATCCAGAATCAAGAATCCAAGCATTCGTCAATTGTGTCGTTGAAATAGAAAGCATATCACCCTCACTGCAATCAAAATTATCATCCTCGACCACGTTCACAGACTTTGATGAGCCATCACGCTTCTCATCAGTCTGCTTTTTCAACTTTGGACAGTCTCGCTTCATATGTCCCGCCTCCTTGCACTTGTAACAGTGAATCGTCTTCTTATCCCTGGATTTGGATCTGCAATTCCGCTTCCCGGACCCTGCCTTCTCTGGCTTCCGTCCACGATCTCGATTACCCTTGACATATAAGCTATCGGCTTGAGAGCTTTCCCCTGCATTCTGCTTCCGCTGGTTGTGAGCCAACAAGGCTGCAGTAATCTCCTCAACGTTGATAGTCTCTTTCCCATATGTAAGAGTAGTCACCATGTGTTCGTAAGAGGGAGGCAACGAACACAACAGAATCATCGCTCTGTCTTCATCCTCAATTTTCACATCAAGCCGAGCCAGATCAGAAACGATTTGATTGAAGACATTCACGTGTTGTGCCAAATCGTGATCGTCCTGCATCTTCAGCCCATACAGTCTCTGCTTCAGATACAGTTTTGTCGTTAAGGATTTGGACATAAACTGACTTTCCAACTTCCTCCAAATTTCGTCTGGAGACGATAGATGCATGACGTGATACATGACCTCGTCCGCCAAGCATAATCGTATGGTTCCTGCCGCTCGCTGCTGCAATTCTTCCCAATCTTCCTCATCCATCGACGACGACTTTGTAGGTCGCAAAGCCTTCAAGATCCCTTGCTGCGCCAATAGATCCTTCACCCTCGTTTGCTATAATCCGAAGTTACCCTGACCATCGAATTTCGCGACTTCAAATTTTGCTCCTGACATCTGATACCAATTGTTGACGAAAACGGGTAAAGAAAACAAAAGAACACGAGAATTTTACGAGGTTCGGCAATGTGCTTACGTCCTCGGTGCCTAGGCGGCGCTAGAAGTTTTATTCAATGATATTTTAGGCCTAGGTTACATCTCTATTTATAATAGAAAACCCTGGTACATAATTACAAAATCAACCATGTACCGTACCGCGGGGGCGCAGCCCCCACACCCCTAACCCTCCTGTCCTCTTTACTGGTATATTTATGAACCATACCTAACAGGATTTGCCTTACAACTTTGTCGTTTTGAATTATAGTTAAGTTATGGTATACTAATTTGTTCTTTTAACTGTTGAAATAGTTTATTATCGTAAAGAAATCAAAGAAACCGACCACGGAATGGGTCTGACTAATAGATTTGATACAAATGGATCAGAATCAGATCTCACCCATTTAACCATAAAGATGTGTCAAATATTATAATCTTGATTAAGAATGATTAACAAATAAGTCAAGCAGGGTGTAGGAACACCGCCATTTGTCACCTTTACCTTCGTTGGTCATACCAAATCTCAATCAATCACCTAAATAAAGCAACACAACAATATAAAATTTAATCAAAGCCATACACACCCTCTCCTAGAAAACATAATGTATAGTACCACCCATTTTAATTTCCAGAATTTATGTTTCCCTTTTTGATGTAAGGTTTTTTAATGTAAGATTAACGTGCATCATCTTTTTAGTTCATGGTATTTTTTATTTATTGGAACGTTGGACAAGAAATCCGATGTTAAAGGATCATTATAATATCGTGTTGCGAGATTACTATCTTTTTTTTTTAACCGAAGAGTGACTAGAACATAAAATCTAAAACTGGATTACTACATCTTCATGATCTTTTGATTCTTTTCAATGAAAAATTAATTCTCTAATCTTTTAAAGTCGTTATAAACTACCCAATCTACATGATTGGAGATATGTATAACGAGTGGTGTGGTTGAGACTAGCCTTCTGCTATGATTCTATCTCCCTTCGTTTCCCTATAGGATGTTTGGTTCACGGCATAAAATATTATCAGGGGAATGGAATTCTCATTCCCCCGTTTGGTTAGCCAGTAATCTTATTCCCAATAATCTTTTATTACCAACAGTAGATTTTTTGGGGTATATTACCGGGAATGTGATTATCACATTCCCTTAGGTATTGTTGGATTACCGACATTTTGGACTAAAATGGCCTTAAAAAAATTTCTTTCAAAATTATCATTCTTCTGTCGTTGAATAATAAAAATTCAATGAAAGTTAAATTATAAATTTATCCTTAAACAATTTTATATTTACAAAAAAAATCCATAATTAGAATTTTATATGAAGTTCAGGGGTTAAAATAAAATTTTACCCTTTCATTAAACCTATTTATCTTTTCAATTTTGTAAAAAATTATATAAATTTTATGAATTTTTTAAAGAAAATATATAAATTAATTATAGTAATATTATAGTAGAATTCAACTTGTTAAAAAAACAAATATATAATAAGGATCATTTGGTAAAATATACATTCCAATAATATTTTATTCCTTTAACCAAACACGGTAATCTTACATTCCTACTAAAAGAACCAAACACAAAATATAACATTCCCAGTAATTATATTCCCTGGTAATCTTTTATTCCCTGGTAATCTTTTATTCCCACTGATAATCTTACATTTTGTGAACCAAACGCACCATAACAAAGTTCTTTAGAGGCTAGGTTAGGATTCTTTATAAGGCCCATCGTTCCTCCTACTTATGTTTTGTTGGGCTTTTTTTAAGTCTTCCAGTTTACCTTAAAAATCATTATTTAAAATCATAGAGTTTGTTGGTCTAAATATAAACCACGTCGCAAATAAGCTTCTATATGATGATGCAAATGGACCAACGCAAGCCATATGGAAAGGTTCTAATAAAAAGATGTACAATGGGCTAAAGAAACATCGATCTCCTTCACGTGAGTGACAACCTTCCGTGGTCTCTCATGTGTGCACTTATTATGCTCATTATGATCTCACCCTCTTTTTTCTAATAAAAAGCAAAAGCGAAATCACCTACGAGAAAGAGAGAGATTCACGTGAATAAAAGGGAAAGGAACTATGACAAATATCTATGTTTTTTTGAAAGATAATTAATAGATATAATTTGGTTTCATAGGTACACCATGTGCCCTAAAGTTTAAGCTTAGTTTAGAAGCTTCATCATTCACTTTGTGACTACCCCAAAATCAAAATTAATGGGTTTAGAGTTCCATTTTTGATTTGATTGAAAGTTCAATAAGTGCAATAAAAAAGGTTGTAATGTCTCAAACTTTCTTGTGAGACACCATTGATGATAGCTTCATTATAAGTCTCCGAAAGTAGTCTGACCCTTCGATTACAGCCTACAGGAACGACATTGCAACTTAATTATGATTTCACTGTAAAGCTAAGTATTAATGAAACCAAACAAAACCATATTAAGTGGATTAAGGGTCCCTCTCCAAACCTAGTTAGAAAGGTAAGAGTACACTATCTTTCCTGATAATAATCCTCCTCTTTATGATTATCTCTCCCAAATTCCAATGCAAATTTATATATATATATTTCACCAACTTAGCATGTAGTAGTAGAATGAAAGTTATTATTGACAACAAAAGAGTTTTCTTTGCTGTGAACGGTTCATTTTTTGTGTCTTGGTTTTTCATGAAGAGATATTGTTGATGAAAAGATAGTAATTAACTGGTAAACGATAATTATCATGAGAAAGAAGAAGGATCATTTAATTGTAAACAATTCCGATAAAGAAGGATAAGACGATAAGAGTGTGTTGTAAAAAAAGACAACTCCTCACTTATGCTAAAGGATATGTATAGTGACTTTAAGTGTGTAAGTTGCGGGATCATCATGACTATTAATAGGTTGAAGATCTTATCTACACAATATGATTGGTTGATGGAATGTTGACAACTTTTGATGTGTTTTCTTGGACCTCCAAAGCCCCTATCTCTTAAGATGTAACAGAAGTCATAAAGAGAAAACAATTACAAATTAATTAATTGAATCGATAAATTTTATTTTAAAAAATTCGGATCAAACTTTTAGTCGTCCACATACCGAAACATACGTAAAAGGAAGAGGAACGAAATGATACGTAACAGTATGAGGAAGTGGCAGAAGTCAATATACGTAAACATAGTAATCGGTGGTGCTTAGATTTTCTGGGTTTGGGGGATCGTGGTCTGTGGTTAAGCTCATGCATTTAGCCTATTTCACGCCCAACACATGACATGAGCAGCTTTAAAGCAAAGTAATAAAAAGAGGAGATGCAAAGCAATACATATACACCTATATTTGGGTTCTTTCTCGGCTGATAAGCTTTCATTTCTCTATCTCCACGTAGCACCTTGACGCCATGATTCTAGTTTAATTCTCCACCTAAAACCTTCTTTCCCCCTTTTTTATTTAACTTTATATGTAGAATTAATATAAGTTTATTATAAAGCAGAATAATAATCTATGTCTACTAATACCAATTAATATATATGCATCAATTTTGATGTTATTAACTTGGGAATTGAGAGAACAATATTAGGGTTAAGTGTTTGATTGTAGTGAGTAAAAAAATTAACTTAATTTTGATAATCTATTTGTTTATCATCCTAAAACCTAATAGAACTTCAATTAAATCTATAATTAATGTTGTTGTAAATTAATTTTTATACTTTTTTTATAATTTAACCTTTTTAGATTATTACATGTGTAAAAATTTTGGAAGTTTTTAAATAAATTTATAATTTGATTTTTTTTTTGAAATTTTAGAATCATCGTTTCTATTTAAATTTTATAATTTGTTTATAAAATTTTTGGGGGTTTTTTAAATAAATATTTGTATAATTTGTAAAAATAAATTTTTGATAATCTATTAGACCGCTTGAATAACTCAGTTAGCTTAAGTAAATATTTTAACGGTAATGATATGATATTTGTCATTAAAAAATAAATAAAACTATCGAGATGATAATTTTTTAAAATGATAATGTTGTATTACCTTATGATGACATATAAGCATCATCATTATTTTTTTGATGACGTGGACCAAAACGGAATCAAAATATAATATTAGATATGATTTTAAAATAATAATAAGATGACCAAAACAGAAATATAATACTAGGTTGATGATTAAATACTGAATTTACCCTAAAATTTTATGTCTATTTCGTATCATTTAAAATAATTTATAATAGTTAGAAAAAGTGATAGATTGATGTAGACTACAAAATAGTTTTATTTAAGCTTACGGAAACGCATAGAAAATTTTATACGAGTCTAAAGCATGATTTTGTTGTTGTTAAAATGTCATTTTCCAGTGATTAGCACATAATTCATTAAAACAATAAATTATTTAGTCGGACCTGACCGTTGGCTTTGGCGCATGGTTTTGAGATATGTTAATTGTTTTCTTGAAAGAGCACTTCTCACCATTTGAATTTTTGAACAAATCCCTCAAATTCAAAAAAGCCTTCAAACCCCTTAAAATGATAAATTTTGTATGTATTTAGTTTCATGAGTTTTCAAGAGATTCTGAAAAAAGCGATATAAGACAGTGAGACAAGTTCATCGATGTTTAGGTGGTCACAAAAGATGTAGGAGAATGGTAGTTTCTAGCGACATATAAAATGGATGAAATTTTTTTAACTTTGATGATAATGACAATGAGATAGAGTAAAAAAATATTTTTTCACTTCTATATCAATACCAAATTATCATGTCATTCTAATGTTAATGGATTAACAACTCAATAATACAGGGTATGTTTGTTTCACATAAAACGTAACTTTTTCCTCATTTTTCGGTGTTTGGTTCACGGAAAACAGGTAGATTGATGTAAAACATTTTTCTGGTCAACAAAATTGTCTTTATATTTTTTGAAAAATGACTTACGGTCTGAATTTTCTTAAGTCATTTTCTGAATTTTTCACTTTAAAGCATAAATACTCAAAAATATTATTTTATGTATTAAATATTGATATAATATTTTAATATCATGTTAATAAAAATATTAATTATTAAAACATTTAAAACATATCAAGTAATATTTTTAATATTATAATAATATATTCAGTTATATTATAATAATATATGATATTATATTTTTATTTTTAGTAATATATAATAAAATAAAAATAAAGTTATATTATTTATTAATTTCATAAAAGAAATATTATTTAATTATTAATAATGAATACTATTATTTTTATTAATATTATATAATGATATAGTAATATTTTAATAAAATACTTCAAAGTGTTTATTAATAATTTAAAACATAATATAATTTTTATTTCAATAGAATATATTAGTTTTAATATTTTTATTTATAAATTTATAGAAATAATATTTTAAAAATAATAATATTAACTTTTTATAATAAATAATATCTTTTATTATATTTGATATTTATAATAAATATTTTTTTTAAAAACTATCAACTAACAAAAAATAGTTTACACAACATCTCTCAAACACCCTAAAACGTTTATTTAATATTAATAAATATTCAGTTTATTATAATAATATATGATATTATTTTTATTTTTAGTAATATATAATAAATAAAATAAAGTTATATTATTTATTAATTTCATAAAAGAAATATTATTTAATTATAATAATGAATACTATTATTTTTATTTAATATTAATATAATGATATAGTATATTTTAAAAAAATACTTCAAATGTGTTTATTAATAATTTAAAAACATAATATAATATTTTTATTTCAATAGAATATATTAGTTTTAATATTTTTATTTATAAATTTATAGAAATAATATTTTAAAAATAATAATATTAACTTTTTATAATAAATAATATCATTTATTATATTTGATATTTAATAAATATTTTTTTAAAAACTATCAACTAACAAAAATAGTTTACACAACATCTCTCAAACACCCTAAAACGTTTTATTTAATATTAATAATATATTCAGTTATATTATAATAATATATGATATTATATTTTTATTTTTAGTAATATATAATAAAATAAAATTAAAGTTATATTATTTATTAATTTCATAAAAGAAATTTTATTTAATTATTAATAATGAATACTATTATTTTTATTTAATATTAATATAATGATATAGTAATATTTTAATAAAAATACTTCAAATGTGTTTATTAATAATTTAAAAACATAATATAATATTTTTATTTCAATAGAATATATTAGTTTTAATATTTTTATTTATAAATTTATAGAAATAATATTTTAAAAATAATAATATTAACTTTTTATAATAAATAATATCATTTATTATATTTGATATTTATAATAAATATTTTTTTAAAAAACTATCAACTAACAAAAAATAGTTTACACAACATCTCTCAAACACCCTAAAACGTTTTATTTAATATTAATAATATATTCAGTTATATTATAATAATATATGATATTATATTTTTATTTTTAGTAATATATAATAAAATAAAATTAAAGTTATATTATTTATTAATTTCATAAAAGAAATTTTATTTAATTATTAATAATGAATACTATTATTTTTATTTAATATTAATATAATGATATAGTAATATTTTAATAAAAATACTTCAAATGTGTTTATTAATAATTTAAAAACATAATATAATATTTTTATTTCAATAGAATATATTAGTTTTAATATTTTTATTTATAAATTTATAGAAATAATATTTTAAAAATAATAATATTAACTTTTTATAATAAATAATATCATTTATTATATTTGATATTTATAATAAATATTTAAAAAAAACTATCAACTAACAAAAAATAGTTTACACAACATCTCTCAAACACCCTAAAACATTTTTTCAGAAAATGTTTTATAGAAAATATAATTAATTTTAAGAAAAATGTTTTGTTACAATCATATCAATTTAAAATTCAATTGTAAAATTGATATTAAATCTAAAGTTAACTGGTATTAGTTGTAATTTATCCGTCCTTTAATCTTTGGATTCGGCCTTCCGAGTTGTGCGTCGGCACTCGGCAGCTATAGCAACTAACGAGTAACGACTACTAACAACTAACAAAGTTGTAAATAGAAAAATACCAATATACCCTTTGGAAACTAACGTTGAAGACTTCATAATTTTTTTTTATTAATTTATAGTGATTACAAGTTGTAATATATATTTTAAAAAATCTCAATCATTTGACAATGAATATTTAAATACTATGCGGTCGTCAGTGTTCGAACTTATAATCTTTAGAGATAACAATCATCATTTAATGCTTTCACCAATATACCTTTCATATTTTTCAGATTACCTTGGGATCGTGGGATCGAGTCTCACGGAGAGTATTTTATAATTCGGAGGTCTCCTACGGAAGCTGCTCTCAATCTGGCGTTGGAGGCAGCCTACTATCCTACCTCCCCCTTACCCCCATTACATATGGGAATAAGGGTAAGCTAATTTTGTTTACAATAATGATATAAATGCCAACAAACTTTGATGAAAATGTAATACCTAAAATTAATTGTTTCTATAACCTATTTATGCAGTTTAAAGACAAAAAAAAGGGGAAATTCATGGACCGTACCAAAATTAATTTATTTGAAATGCATGTGTTTCAAATTGATCTCAATGTTTCTTTAAAACGACTCCAAAGAAAAATGATGTCGAAATGTAATTCAATTACATACATTCACATAAGAAAATTAAAAGTTAGAGAAACAGTGATACTTTGAAATTATTTGAAGATTTACTGAAATTTTTACTGTAGGAATATAACGAAGTAATACTGTAATTTCTATTTAATATTATAATGCAATTTTATTGAAATTAAGGATGGCTTTTATTATCACTGTATAATTATTTTAAATCCTTAAATAATTTTACGAAATAATAATTCTATTTTGATTTTTTTATAGCATGTCACTAAATTAACCGGGATAAGATAACTAAATAATCTTGTAACTTTTGGACTTCCACTATTTAGTTTTGATTCATCGACCGGTTACCGTTTTTTATTTGCCTTTTAACTAGGGATGGCAACCCAACCCGAATCTGACGGATTCCGACCCGACCCGACCCGATCGGGTCGGATTTTTTTTAAAAAAAATTCGGGTTCGGGTCGGGTCGGGTTTTTTTTAAATGCATTGTTCGGGTCGGGTCGGGTTTAGGGTAAAAAAAATCCGACCCGATCTGACCCGAAAAATATATATAATTTTATCTTATATATTTAGGGATAATTACAATAATATCCCTCCATATATAATTTTTTTCAATTAAGTCACTGTTTTCATTGAATTAATTTTTTTTTATTTCGGGTCGGGTCGGGTTTCTAAGTCATATATTCGGGTCGGGTGAAACATTAATTTTGTCGGGTCGGATCGGGTCACGGGTGGAGAACCCTTTCTTCTCGGGTCGGGTCGGGTGGCCCAAAAACCCGACCCGACCCATTGCCATCCCTACTTTTAACCGTATTCCAACTTTATTGCCTACAAATCAGCTGCAATCAATTACTAATTTTCTTCATACAATTGCATGAATTAATTATTCAATTTAATATTTTCCTACTTTACCTTCTACGTCATCATTTATGTTTAATTTGTAGTTTAAAGTTATTCCCTTTTAATATCAAGATAAAGTAAATAAATGGTCTCCGACTAGATGGTGATGCTTTGTTGAATCTACCTACTTTTAAAAGTTATAAAACGGTCTTTCAACTATATGGTATTACTTTTTTGAGTCCCTAACTATTAAAAGTTATACAATGATCACCCGACTATTCATATATTTTAAACTCATCATTTTTCATTTAAAAAATTAACTACAATCTAAGTTGGACGTTAACTTATTGATTGTGATATGATAAAATTTGATCTTAGTAAGCATGTTACGTCTAGTTTATATGACCGTCAATTTTTTAACATAAAAGGGTAAGTTTGGAATATATGAATAGTCGGGTGATCATTTTATAACTTTTAATAATTGAAGGAATAAAAAAATAACATTATATAGTTGAGGGATCATTTGTGTACTTTACCCTTAATATTAATAAATACTCTGCTTTCTGCCCGCTTGAACCTCAACTAGAAGCTACAATATATTCCCAAAATAAACTGCTTTATCAAGCATTGACTGTAAGGCTTTATCAGTCTAATCTTTAAAATTGATAGTGTCCAATAATGATATGTCACAATTTTTTTATTTTGGAGTAAACTGAGATGGAAATAATAACTTAGGGACAAATCGAGACAAAATTGATTCAGGGTCAAAGTGAGGAAATGGTATACTTCATGGACTAAATAATGAATAAGCCATTACTAAATTTGCAAGCTTCCTCCTTCACTCTTTTCTTTAATGATTAAATTAAAAAAATACTTAAACAATGCTATCTTTTTTTAGGTATCTAAATTATTTTTTTGGTCAAATCAAATACTTAAATTATTATATGTAACCATTTTAGGTGTATCAAATTATTTTTATATCAAAATAAGTCTATAAATTATAATTTTTTTGCTTTAAGTCTGTAAAATATTTTTTAAATAATTATTTATTTTTGTATGATGTATTAACATCTTATTAGTCAAAAAATAAATTTTAAATTAAAAATATATTAAAACTTTAAATAATTAAATATAATAATTTAAGTACCTAATTTGATAAAAAAATAATTTAAGTGCCTAAATTAAAAATTAGCATAATTTAGATATTTATTTTACTTTAAATACTTTTTGAATTATTCATTTTTCTTTAATTAAAATGTGCAATCTCTTCGCACCAAACACTGTTAGAACTTAGAAATAGAAAGTGAAAAGAGAGAGAGAAAAGAAGTGAAAGAGCTCTTCTACTTTAGATCTGCTCTCTTTCAATGCTTCCTTGTTCCTGAGTTCTTGACTCGGTCTCGGACTCATCTTGCCATTACCAGCACGTTTCTGTTAGCTGAGCTCAACGTGTAGACCGGTACAATAGGCTTTGTTTTCCCACGCGTCTCAGCACATTTTGATTATTTTTTAGCATTTGATAGAGGAGTCGAACATATGGCATGTTTCCGGTGAATTATGCTGGAGCTCCGGTAAGATTGTGATCTGATATTTTTCCGGAAGAGATGTTTAAGTCGGCGAGATGGAGGAGCGACAAGAACAAGATAAAGGCTGTCTTCAAGTTGCAGTTCCATGCAACTCAAGTACTCTCATTCTTTCTTTAAAAAAAATCCACTTGTTGCATATTTTCTGGAAATTTTATTTAGGCATCTTTATTTGTTAGCTCCATTTCTCAGTGTTTCTAACTGTGCAACTTCATTCCCACAGTACTGAGAATGGATGCAAAATTTGAGAAACTGAAGAAAGAGCAAAACAATTACGACTCTCAGCAAATGTAGTTCAAACAGCGAACAGAGCCTGATTGGACTGTTTCCGAAACTGCTTGAGCTAGTTTGCTTGGTTAAAGATGTTGATCTTTTGAGAGTTTTTTAATGGTTAATAATTAGTTTGTTTTGTAACGCGATTGCATAATTTGAGGAATATTGAATTATTAATTAATTTCTGTATAATTTAGGTGGCGCAGTTAAATGTGCAAACATTGATGATATCCGTGGTTCCTGGCGATGGGGGAAAACCGACTACGAAATTTGAAAAGGCGACGGTTCTGGACGATAATTGTCGATGGGAAAAACCAGTTTACGAGTCCGTTAAATTTGTTCGAGAGCCAAAAACTGGGAAGATCAACGAAAAAATCTATCATTTTATTGTTTCATCAGTAAGACTCTTTTGATGAAATTGTGTTTTTATTTTCTTTAATTGAGATATAAGTAATATTTTATACGATCGTTGTAGGGGTCGGGAAAAGGAGGTTTGGTTGGGGAGGCTTCAATTGATTTTTCTGCTTATGCCGAGGCAATTAAAACTTCTACTGTTTCTCTTCCATTAAAGAATTCGAATTCAAAAGCAATTTTGAATGTTAGTGTACTCTCATCACTCTCTGTGTTTCTCTCTCATAGTTGTTTGTGTCACGTATTACTTCCTCTGTTAGCCTTTTTCTTTCAATGTTTCCTCATAAATATGTTGATTGATGTTTAAAATTTGAATTCAAGCTGTTGGTTTTGAACAGATTTCAATACACAGGCTGCAGGAAAATGGTGATCGAAGGTTATTGTCACTTTTTGTTGAATCCTTATTGCTATTGGAGTTCATTTCTGGAATCTTGGAGTGGTGCCTTTGTTTGAGAGTTTGAGTTTGTGTTGATGGTTTTTTTTTCAGAGAGGTGAAGAAATTGAAGATGCAAGTGTTAAATCACAAGATCGAAGTTTGAAGGCCCACTTGAGCAATGGGATTCAGATGAAAGCATTAAGAACGATACTGTTGAAGTAACGTTCCTATGCCCTATCTCATTTAGTGAATGTGTTCATTATGGGTTTTCTTATTGCTGTTGTTACTTGGGCCATTTCTTCTTCTCTAATCTTTTTTGTCTCTTAATACGTGCTTAATATAAATGGGGATTGAGAATGGATTTGCACGTTTTACTTATTGATTTGATCATTATCTCTCTGATAGGATGCGCCTTTCAGCAAAACCCCCCACAATGTTGAATTGCTTGAGAACCATAGAGGATCAAATGGATCTGACATTACAAGTTCAAGTTCAGATAGTAGCTCACTTGATACTCCAAGGGAGCTTGGAAATGGAATGAGGAATGGCAGAATTGATCAGGACCCTCCTACTTATCTTTCATCAATGAATAACACAGCTACTCCTAAACCGACACCGGTTGCCTCGACAACAATCTACGAGGAGTGGTCAGCAGGTTCGGATCAGCGAATGAGTACTGATGACTCTAATAGTTCTCAGGATACCTTTCCAAGAGAAAACTCCCAACATGGTTCGGATAATGAGATCGATAAGCTCAAGAACGAGGTCATTGCTTTGTCCAGACAAGTTGATGTGTCGGATATGGAATTGCAGACTCTCAGAAAGCAAATTGTGAAGGAGTGCAAAAGGGGGCAAGATCTCTCACGCGAAGTTGTTACTCTGAAAGAAGAGAGAGATGCACTCAAATTAGAGTGTGAGAAACTCAAGTCTTTTCAGAAGCAAATGGACGATGCGAAAGTAAAAAACAGGATCCAGTTTGAGAGTGGGGACCCATGGATTCTTGTTGAAGAAATGAGACAAGAGCTGAATTATGAGAAAGAGATGAACTCCAATCTTCGGTTACAACTGCAGAAGACACAGGAATCAAATGCTGAGTTATTGCTTGCAGTGCAAGAACTAGAGGAGATTTTGGAGGCGAAGAATGTAGAAATTTCAAATCCTCCCGACAATTCTGGATCCAATGGCAATGCTGAGGAAGTGGGAGCAGTTGTCTCAAGAAGCGACTCGGATGAGGATGAAGAGCAGAGGGCATTGGAACAGCTTGTTAAAGAACACAAAGGCCCCAAGGAAACCTCTCTCTTGGAACAAAAGATCGTGGACCTCTGCAGTGAGATAGAGATCCACAAGAGGGATAAAGAGGAGCGTGAGGCACAAATGGAGCAGCTAGCACTTGACTATGAGATACTGAAGCAGGAAAATCACGACATCTCATACAAATTAGAGCAAAGCCAGCTGCAAGAACAACTGAAGTTGCAGTATGAGTGCTCATCATCTTTTGCTAACATAAATGAACTTGAGACCCAAATTGAGTTCCTGGAAAGTGAACTCTATAAGCAGTCGAAAGAATTCTCCAACTCATTAGCCAGTATAAATGAACTGGAAACCCACATCAAAAGCTTGGAGGAAGAGTTGGAGAAACAGACACAGATGTTTGAAACGGATCTAGAATCTATCACACAAGCCAAAGTTGAGCAGGAGCAAAGAGCTATCCAAGCCGAGGAAGCCCTGCGAATGACAAGATGGAAGAATGTAAATACAGCTGAAAGGCTGCAGGAGGAATTTAAAAGACTCTCCATCCAGATGGCTTCTACATTTGATGCAAATGAGAAGGTGGTTACAAAGGCTCTGACTGAATCTAGTGAACTACGCTCACAAAAATTTCAGCTGGAAGAACAGCTCGAGAAAGCTAAAGAAGAGCTCCAATCATTTCGGGAGGATTATGAGACAAAACTCTCTAACCTTTCCAATCAAGTCAGTCTAAAATCAAATCAAATAGAACAGTTGTTGGAGGAAATTGATGACAAGTCTAAGAAATTTGAACAACAAAAGAAGCACGTGGAAGAAGCTAGTGCGGATTTTACCGAGGGATCTCCAACCTAAAAGATGAGATTGAAAAGATGACCATAGAAAAGAATTGCCTCCTTGAACAAGCTGAAAACTTGAGACTTGAGTTGGAACACACAAAAGCATTAGCTAAAGAAACTGAAGTCATGATGCAAAGAGGACATCTAGAAAGAAATGAACTGGTGAGTGCAGTTGCTTTGATGAAAAAAGAAGCTGCTAAATCACTAGAAGAATTGCAAAGCATGAACACCTGAAGGACGAGAAAGAAGCAGAAGTTGAATCTCTACAATCAGAGCTGGATATCCTCAAACTCAGTGCAATAAATTGAAACATTCTCTGTCCGGAGATGAAGCAGAGAAAGAAAACTCAAAAAGCACGTAGCTCAACTAAAAGGTGACCTTAAGAGGAAGGAAAATGCATTTACTGGCATGGAAAAGAAGCTGAAAGAGAGCAATGGAAGAGCAGCGGTTTCTCATGGAACAAGAACACCATTAAGAAACAATAGATCTCCCACGGGTCCTGGCAGTTCTAAAGAGGTTGCAAGCCTGAGGGAGAAAATAAAGTTGCTTGAGGTAAATTTACTCATCCAAATTCTGTATAAAATCAACTTCCACTTTGATTTGTTGCAAATGGTTTAACATCGTTTTGGGGATTCATGATCAGCCACAATCTTTATCATAATATTCCTCTTTCCCTTACTGAGATCAATTTTTCCCTTATAGTTTGTTTCTTCCTCAATGTTGTGCAGTTAAGGAAATCTAATATTCATAATGATTCCTTCATTTTTCATGGCAGGGACAAATAAAGTTAAAGGAAACTGCTTTAGAAACATCCACAATTTTTTTCCTGGAAAAGGAACAGGATCTTCAGAAGAAAATTGACGACTTAGAAAGCCGAGTAGAAGAACTCAACAAGCACAGCGCCAGCTTCTATGAGTACGAACTTCATAAGGTCGGTAACATTGTACCATGATTGAGATGAAAAAGGAAATAAGTAAACATTTTTGAAGTGTCATTACTGAACTTATGTTCTCTCCATAACATTAACTTGACGAGGACAATCTTGAACCCTAAAGATTGTTCATTATGACAAAATTTTGAAGTGTATTTCTTGTTTCGACTTATATCTTGTTTCGAAATGGTAAAAATGCAGGTAGTTAAAGATACTAAGGAAGCAATTGAATCAAATGGCGTTATATCAGATGGGAACTTAAAGGAAAGGTAAGATTTGAAGACAAAGAACTTAATTTTTGTGTCAGTTTTTACTTTCAGGAACAAAATAAAAGGTTTGAGTACGTGATAACTGCTTTCATTGATTTCTTATCTTCAGAAACGACGATGACAGTTTGCCAGTGAAAGAGCAAAAAGCCTGCGTTGTCGATAGAGACAATAGCCAGGATGAATTGATAGAGGAACTAGCAGCATTGAAGGAAAGAAACAAATCCATGGAAAGCGAGTTGAGGGATATGCAAGAGCGATATTCGGAGATAAGCCTGAAATTCGCAGAGGTTGAAGGTGAACGACAACGACTTGTTATGACGGTGCGTAAAATCAAGACCGCTAAGAAGAGCTAAAAGTAATCGATTTCTTCGTCTACAAGGTACCGCAATGTATAGTTGAAGTAGCAGCTGGATTTTACCCACACGGAAATTGCTGGTGAGACGGTTCTTTTCTTATAGTGAAAATAAATTAAGTTGTACAAAAATCAAATACGCATTGACCACACACCTAGTAGTTTCCATACATTGGTAATTTTATTTTTTCCATTTTCCCCTTTCACGTTTGATTCTTGTTCGCATAATTTCATTTGAAAACTTTCATGACCATTTCCATAAATATAATTATTTCATTTTCTGATTAAGTAAACCAACTCTTCTTCTACTCTTTTGGGGCGTTAGATTCCATAAAATTGTTTAATTTAGGACAATTTTCCCTTCTTTTATATAATTAGTTTTTAGATTTTTTTGTGCTGAGAAAATATAATTCTGATTAAAAAGGAAGTTTTGGAGTGAAATTCATTAATTGATCGAGTGATCAATGATGTTCATATTATTTCATCTTATACGGGTTTAAACCTCGGAAATTACCTTAAAATATAACTTCTACCTACCTAATAAAGAGAAAATCTTCGGAGTATATGAAGATTTCCTCTTTCATTAATGACATAATAGCTCATTTCAATTTTCAACTAACGAAAAGAGAAGGATAATTATCTTCCTATAGAAATTAAAACAATTAGATGCTATAAAAATCAATAAAGATCATGGAAATTTTTATACCCGTATTTAAAATTTATCAACTTTCTGCATTTTTTTAATCAATAATTGCTATTTTTATTAAATAAATATAAAATAATAATAACAAGTTGACAAATTAATTTTCTTATAATTCAATTGTGATATATATATTTTTATTATAAATAATTATTAATATAAAAAATAGTACAATAATCTAAAATAAGAGTAGATAAATAAAATAACTATAAAAAATCAAAATAAAGAAACCACGTCAAATAATTGTTGTCGACTATATTCAGCCCAAATAGTTGTCCATTAATTGATTTTAACACTACATTAGTATCTCCTAAGACAAGCCTATTGGTAAGATTAACCTTCAAATACATTTTAGCCACGTACATTACGCAAATTCGCAATGGTATTTCAGTAAAATCGTCCATCCCCCTCTGCTCGTTCTTTGAACTTACCCAAATGACCGTTACTGACACTCTAACGTCGCGGAGCTCTTAATTTCATCTAAAGCTTTTATATAAAGCCAACGGTTAGATTATCGTTCCCCCTTCCCTCTCCCTCGTCGTCGACGGTTCTATTCTGGCGAAAAGATCGTGCAGATCACAACAGAAACGGAAAGGACTGCCAAATTCGGTGGAGTCGTTTGGATCGTCAAAGCCTCGGCTCTCTTTTTTTTATTATTTAAAAAGCTCCCTCTTTTTAACATTTGATTTCTATTCTTTGTCCTTTTGGTAAAGAATCCGTTATCCCTCGTCCTGATATTTTTACCCCTTTTGCACCTTCACATAAGTAACTTGTTTCAGCTATGGTCCGATCTCTCTGACGCCCATTTCAGGGATTGCTTGTTTTTGTTTGGGTCTTTCTTCGTTTCTTCAATTCCTCACCAAAACGTGAAAGAGAGATAACATTTTGCAGAAACATTTCTGTCGTCCGCGTTGCTTGGGGTCCGGTTCGTCGGGACCCGGCTCACTCTGCCGGTGTGCCCCATACATGTATAGTTCAGTGCTTGCACAAAGGATTTAACCATCCTGATGGATTTGAATCTGCACCTGAGAATATTAAGGTAGGATCGTTGCAAATGTTTATGAAGAACTCTGGGAGTTGCGAAGACATGGGTCCTGCATCTTTCCCTGTGGAGGAATTGCATAAGATCAGTGTGTTCGACATAAGAATGGTGAATGCCGATCAGCATGCTGCGAATATCTTATTTCGAAAAGGAGAAGATTGCCGCACCGTGCTTATTCCTATTGGTCACGGCTACTGCCTGCCCGAGAATGTAAGAACGGCAAATGCTGTTAGACATGCTGATAGATAAATTTGAATGTTTGAACTAATCTCCTTTTGCTTTGTTTACAGTTTGAGGATTGCACATTCGATTGGATTTACTGACCACGATCGCGGAAGCCGTACTCCGTGGACACCATTAACTACATAAAGTCGCTGGATGCCGAAAGAGATATCGAACTTCTGAAATATTATGGATGGGATGTTCCTATTGAATGTGCCAACACGCTGCGGATCACCACACAATGCTGTTGAAAAAAGGGGCTGAGCGAGGCCTCACACCTTTCACCATCGGAAGCATCATGTGCAGAGAAACCGTGAACAAGGAATCCGTGATCGAGCAGATCGTCTGCGAAGCTCGGGATTCCTTACTTCCAGACATGAGCGAAACGGCGTTTATGGAAAGAGTCTCTCAAGTCATGGATTCTTGGCTTGACAAGCTCACGAACTGATGCATCACTTAGAATAAATATTGTATGTATTCACCTAACGACGAGTCCATTTCCGTATGGACATCGAATTACACGAACTTCAACGGCTTATCTTCTTTTACACGATCCCGAAGCTTTTCGTGTTTATTTTTTCCCTCCTTTCTTTCGCTCTGTCAAGTATCTGTATATTCAACAGAGAATAAGATAATAAAATACAAAGTATGGTAAGATTCTAAATATATATAGATTGCTGCAGGATCATAGTTCAAAAAGAGCTACAGAACTTGTACAGATGCTGAAGTTCTGAAAAATTTGTTCAAAATTTATCCAGGGAATATTATAAGGTTACATCGTCAATTGCATATGGAAGAAGTAAAGCAAATGATATACATGTACATGATGAACCTATTTTGTGTGTGTATATATATATATATGGAAATAAATGTCAGATGATTTATTAACAAAATAATCTAAGCAAAAACTGTGCTTTTTCTGTGTGGAAAAAGGGTACAAATTGTTTTCTTTCGTACCAATTTGCAGTGTTGACAAATAAGAACGGTGACCATGTGGAGAAAAGGAATCTACAGATTTTTCTTTTGACTCGCTTGGCCCTAGTAATTCAACAAAAGTCTTCACTTTTACCGTTTTACGTCACTTAAATAATTTTCCTTCCCCACTTTCCCTTGTTAAATACACTTTCCTCGCATCCAAACACCCCCTCACTACAGAAATCTTTTTTTTTTCTCCTTGATTTGCTTTCATCCATTTCTTAAAGAAGAAATGGTGAAGCCTCAAAAGCCCCCATCTGGCCGTACAAATCTAGCTTCGTGTATTGTAGCAACGATTTTCTTGATCTTCGTTGTAATAATAGGTCTCATCGTTTACTTCACCCTTTTTAAACCAAAGGATCCGAAGATCTCTGTCAACTCCGTCCAGATTCCGTCGTTCTCAGTCGGTAACAACTCCGTCAGCTTCACTTTCTCCCAATACGTTTCCGTTAAAAACCCTAACCGAGCCGCTTTCTCTCACTACGACAGCTCTATCCAGCTCATTTATTCGGGTTCTCAAGTCGGATTCATGTTCATACCCGCGGGGAAGATCGAAGCGGGTCGGACCCAGATCATGGCCGCAACTTTCTCCGTTCAGTCTTTTCCCTTGGCTGCGCTGAATGAGGCGTCGGCCGCAACAATTCCCATAACTCCAACGACGGGGCCCATCGGTGTTATTGGAGGGTTTGGCGGGAATAACAATGGTTATCGAGTCGGACCCACGATGGAGGTTGAGTCTCGGATGGAGATGGCGGGTCGGACTCGGGTTCTGAATTTCTTCACACATCATGTTGATGCTAAATCTGAATGCAGAGTCACCATTGCAGTGAGTGATGGTTCTGTTTTAGGTTTCCACTGCTGATTTTTTTTTTTTGTCTTTTTTAGTTATGTTAATGTAATTTAAGGGACTGATTAGCCTTTTTCTTTCAAGATTTGTTGAAAGAAGTGTATAAATAGTGCGCAAGTTGTTTTAGGAAGTCAAGCTTTTGTGCTTAAATTTACCCTACTATCTAGGGGGAGAAGGTGCTTCTTAGAAATTGGTGGAACAGTTTAGGCGAATTAGTTGGCACCTAACTGTTTGAATATAGTGTATAATCCGAGTTTAAAAAGATCTAAATTGATTGAAGTTCAAATTTAAATAAATGAACATTTTATATACCTTTTTTTTTAATTAAAAATAGCATATAGTGGTATGCGTTTGATAATGATTTAGTGGGTAAGGAACGGTGATGTTGTTCAAGGCAGGCGGGGCCACAGACAGCAGCAGACATTGAAAGCACCATTCATCATCCAGTTTCCACTAACCTCGAGATTCATGTCTGTCTTTTCGTTTTTCTTTCTTTTAATCCAACAGAATAGTAGTACACATTCCGACGACAAGTGTTTACTATCTCAGTCGTGCATGTCGGTATTCGAGTTTCCGATCCTGCACACAAATGGGAATGAGGTGCAACAAATCCAAGTGGTTAAGGTGATTTTTTATTAAAAAGGTTCACACGTTAAGGGGCTTCTCCCGTCCAAGATCAAGATATATTTAAAATTCAATTAGTATTTACATATGAATTACATATTGTTTATCAAGATGACGGTTGTATAATTCAAATTCAACCTTACAATTTATTCTTGAATCCCAACAATTTGAACCAACACTCGTTGGACTTGATTTATTATGTATTAAAATTGTATTTTAATGTTAAAAAGATAAATATGAGAGGCAAATTCAATCTTGAGACATGTGAGGAAATATAGTCAAATTTAACCATTAAACAATATTTGTTGAGGAAGTGGTGAGAAACGTTTTTGGAAGGACAAAAACAAAGGGATATGAAAGAAAAACTCAAAATAAAATTGAAATCGTAGGCTAAATTAATAATTATTGGGTGGCAAGCATGGTGCCTAGAGAGTCTAAAAAGAGATAATTTTTCGGTTTTCAAGATTTGAAAGAGGAAGCAGAGAAAGAAGCCTTTTTTACTTCTTATTTCTAAAGGTCTGGGATTCGTGATTTGAATATGAGCTATGAGCTTTTGGATTTTACAATGTTTTCCATATCTGCAGTTTAAGTGCTTGTTGATTTGCTCATTTCTCTGCAGTTCAGGGAACGGGTAACATACAACAAATATTTCAGCACAACCAGGATAAGTATAAGAGAAAATAACCTCAGTGATCAAAAATGTCTTATATATAATATACGATTTTAATCAATTTTTTTTAGATTTGTCAAAATGACCAATTAAATCGGAATGCGATTGATAATTCGCAACGCGATCTCCGGTATCGCAAATCAGTTTCCAGATTCGCAACACGAACTTCGACTATCGCATTGCGATTTACATATTCGCATTGCGATAGTCCAAGTTCGCGTTGCGATTTATTCCAATTTCGTTGCGATAGTCGAAGTTCTCGTTGCGATTTATTCCAAATTCGTTGCGATAGTCGAAGTTCGCGTTGCGATTTATTCCAAGTTCGTTGCGATAGTCCAAAATCGCAACGACGGTATTGCATTTGTTTCTTAAGAATTTTCTCTAAAAAAATAGTATTCGCGCGGACGTGTCGAAGACACGTATGACCACGACCACGACCACAACCCGAGACGGACGGCGGCGGCGCGCGAGAGTCCCCCTTGTTCTCTATCACTCAACAAGGAAGTGGGAAAACCAAGCCTTAAATACCATTCTCAATAGTGTTTCCAATACTATGTGGGATTGAGCATTACCAACACTTGTTCCCAATACTATGTGGGATTGAGCCTTAAATAGTGATATTATTTTTGAATGTTTTGCTTAAAATTACAATAATCGCGATTGATTGTAGATTGACTTTTAATTATGACATATTTAATAGTATAATATTAATGCAATTGGTTGCTGATTCAGTTGTTTTAAAGTGCATGATTTGTTAATTGTTTCCTGAATAATCACATTGTATTGGAAACAAGTGTTGGTAATGCTCAATCCCACATAGTATTGGAAACACTATTGGGAATGGTATTTAAGGCTTGGCTTTTCCACTTCCTTGTTGAGTGATAGAGAACAAGGGGGACTCTCTCGCGCCGCCGCCGTCTCGTCTCGTGGTCGTGGTCGTGGTAATACGTGTCTTCGACACGTCCGCGCGAATACTATCTTTTTAGAGAAAATTTTGGTTGTTCGTATTGCTATAGTCGAAGTTCGCATTGGAAACTGATTTGCGATACCGGAGATTGCGTTGTGAATTATCGATTGCATTGCGATTTAGTTGGTCATTTTGGTAAATCCAAAAAAAGTTGGTTAAAATCGTATATTATAAGACATTTTTGGTCAATGAGGTTATTTTCTCTAAGTACAAACTATCTGGGTAACTCCTAGACCCAACCTAGAAGTTACAACTGAATTAGAGTGACTATATTGATCATAATATGATCCACAAACGAAAATTTTTAATAAGTCGTTCTAAAAATGCTTACCAAATATAAAATCATAAATAAACTCATGTCATATTTTAAGAAGGCTGAAAAGTAAATATTAAACAATATACAGTATATAATCGAGATCATACTTCCGATAGCCAAATTGGTCCTATATCTGGATAATTTGAAAAAAAAAGACAGAAATAGAGTGAGGTACAAGACTCAATGTGTCCTATAAATTTAATCAGGTAATACCGCAATGTAGAAAAATTTTAAGTATAAAATAATAATTAAAATAATAATTGACTAATATTAAAATTTAGAAATTTTACCAGCAGAATGTCCCAATGGAAATTCACAATCTTACATTTCGTTCTGAATTAACAAAATATGCATATTACCTTACAAGGTGACATTAAAAATTGAATACCAAAATCAGAATACGGATTTAACCCTCATATGAGGATCCCAAACAAAGTCAGGACAGAGATATAATCTCATGCAGATGTCAGTACGGGAAATTTATCCCATGCAGATGTCAGAACGGGGAGTTTATCCCATACAGATGTCAAAAAGGGGAATGAGGTCCCATGAAGAATTAGGACAGAGACTAAGCCCATACAGAATCAGGACGGGGAATAAATCACATGTAAATTATGACGGGGTTTATGCCCTCTATAGAGGATCTCATGCAAATATCGTATATGTTTCAACATGCAAATTAATGGTGATATCACAGTATTCAGAAGTCAGATAGTCGTGTATATATAAATATATATAATCAGATCACAATCATGTTTATAGATAACAACATATAACATAACACGTTAAATATATCGAATATGTCAATGTGACACACTTATAAGAGAAAAATACATATCGGTCAGGCCTTATGTTTCTTACGTTTAGTATTAGATCCTATGGAATGTGAACCTCAAAACAATACTAGTCTATGAACACAGAATCCATAATTCTAAACGGTAAAAGACTATAAAATCACTAAATAATATTTACACATATCTCGAGACAAACGAGCATAATTGAGCTGAGTTGAGCGAGAACGATCATGATTAACTAGTGAATGATGCTGAGAAGCATGATCACATTCGGAAATCATATCAAAAAGTGAGTCCAAAATATCACAATTTACTTAATTAAATCATGATGTTAAGCAATAAAAGATGCAAAAAAAGGTTTTTGGGGTCAGAATTTAACCAAGCGTACTCGGGATGTCAAAAAAACATAAAGATAGGTAATTTCGGGAAAAAAATCAACTGTGAAAGACAAAATCAACGGTCAACAGATCAGTCAAACGGGTCGATCAAATGGGTTGGGTCAACGGGTCAGTGACCGGCCTAGCCGGTTCGGTCCAAGGGCAGTTCAGTCATTCCAAACTGTCGGACGAATCCCATGCACGCAAGACGGCGTGTGGGAGTGCATGGGGGACTTTACGGTGGCCGGAAAAAATACCAAATTTTGTAGAAAAATAATTCCAACTACATGGAATCACTTACCGGGGTCAATTTGCGAAAAAGATCGACGAAGATGAGGTTTTTAGTGAAACCCGAACATTCGAAACTTCATCGATTGCAAATGGTGATGGTGAACGAAAATCTAAGGACACCAAACAAACGAAATTGATGAGATGAACGCAGTGGTACCGAAGGTGTCGAACACCTCCTCTCAATTAGCAATGAATTAAAAAAAATAAAAAAATATTTTGTTGAGAGAGAGAAAATAGAGAAAGAACCGACTAAAGTGCCCATTTTTAAAAAAAAAATCAAATGGTAACCCCAAAATTTATGGGTTAGTTACAACCCAAAACCCCATATTTTTAAAGAACCCCAATATACTAGTAAACTTACCAACACTTCAATTTAACCCAATTTTTTTGGGTGTTACAATTTGCATTTATAAAGATTGCACTTCAAGTGCATATCCGGTCTCCACCACTGTTGCATTCCATCAGCCTGCTTGAAATCTTGTGAGGGGTAAGATTCACTGTCAAATATGCCGAAGGGATCAAATGCAGTGGTTCTGCAGCCTCGGCACCCCTTCTCACGACACTTGTTAATAGATCTCTTAATTAATGCTGGGTCGCTAATCTCTCGATGGCCCCGGCTCGGATCTCTTCCATCTTTTCCTATGCTCAAAGTAACCAACATATTCAGAGCACAAGTGGTCTGCAGGGTTCACAAACAGACATGGAGTCCATGTAGACAAAACGGCGAACGGACTTCCGATCAACTTGTTTCGATGTTACCCTTCGTGGCGAGAACGAATCCTGCCGTGATAACACTGCTCGCGAGCCGCTGTCCATGTATAACATTAGTATTTCAAGCACCCTGAACCAAACTAGACCTTCGATGATTCGAATTAGTCCTGCATACGAGTAACATACAACAAATATTTCAAGCACACAAGGCATTATCCACTAGCCAAGATTCAAGTTCTTAGACCTTAAATATCTTGTCGTTTTCTGTTCAACAGGGGAAGAACTTACCAATCTATAGTGTTTAGGTGCAAGGGGCCTGAAAGACCAAAATCTTTGCTCGCGGAGCTCATCACTGCATTTGCAATTCTTCTTCTTTTTGTTTCGATATTTGGAAATGCAAAGCTGCATGCACAAGCCAGTTAACCAAAAGCTGCCTGTAATTACATATGAATGGAACATGCAGTCTAAGGGCTTGCTCAATGAGATGCATTTATCAAGGCCAAGAAAGCATCAATTACAACATACAATGTTCCTAAGATTCAAGAATTCTTCAAAACCAACCATCAAATAGAATCATGGAACTACATTTTTAACATTTCAAAAGCCTAGAACATTGTTGGTCAAATAAATATTCACAAACTGCCATCCCCTCCCCCATATTTATTCAATTAGTTTATATAAAGTACCCTTCAGTAATCTATATTGAAAACTTTGTATCTGATTTATACTAATTATACATGTATATTAAAAGCAAACCCACCAACAAAAATGGCTAAAAAACACAAGAACTGAGTGCATCCTTCTCAAAATTAGCCATGTCACTGAAAGATTAAGGCAAACCCATCAAAGGCAAATGACTAAAACAATCAAACATCAATGCTTCATCGAGATAACAGAAGAAGAAAAAGAAAAGAAATTTCCTATTTACCTTTTGGTGGAATTGAAAATGATTGTGTTTCCTTTTTATATTATCTAAGGGGTTTTTGTAATAAATTTGAAGCAGATGGTTGGTGAAACAGCCATACAGGCATGAAAGTAGGGAGAAAAATGTCTCTGTCATCCAACAGAAGTTTCTAACGACGTGCGAGCTGTCGGGTTTTATTGCGATTCCTGTAACGACCAAGAAAGCAACGGATCCCGTAAGATACAAGCATTGTTTTAGCTTCCTTTTCGTTTCCCCAAAGGATTATTTCTAAAATAGGTATATAAAAAATATGTTATGTTTTTATTTTAATATTTAAAATAATTTTAATTAAATACAAAATTATCATAATTCTTTTATCTAAATATTAAAATATTTTTTTATCTTATTACATACAATTTGCTGCAGAATTACAAGTACCAAAATGAATTACATGAGAAAAATGGAATCCATCGTATAAAGAATAACTTTTGGACCAAGTTGTTGGAGTAGCTCTTGGGGGCAAGTAGTCAAACATATTGATGGTTCAAAGGGTATTGGGATCATTGTCAGGCATCTAATCTCCAATGTTGATTCCTCAACTTCTTTTTCTGATCCAACCAAAATTGAATCTCCTGGACGGAGATAAAGCATGTGATGATCCAACTGAGTGTTGCTTGAATCAGATACTTACTGGCCAGATATCTAAATCTGTTCGGTCGGTATAGATTGGGAACTAAGTAGTCTCTCTGCCTCGTCGTTTGCTTCGGCTTGGAGTTTCCGTTTCTGTATAAACATGTCAGAAGACAATTGATCAAAAAAATTTGAATGGCATGCTGAAGAACATAGCAGAAGGTGGAAGAGAAAAAGGAAAATTGCTTTGACATATAGGGACATGCCTCTTCGAGATTCTCGAGCTCCATGATTTGTTGTATCTGCTCAGCAATGGTTTCCTATAGAAAAAGAAAATTGTCAATCACATTACTTGTATGCTTGCTAAATGCAGAAAAGATATACGTAGACTGGTGCTCACTGCATTGCTTGCTGCTTCGCAGCTAGAACATCAGAGTCCATTTCCACTTCGATTTCGATCATTGAAGAGATCTGATGAGTAAAGGTACCACATATGTTATTCCGATACAATCCATAATGAATGAACATAAAGAAGAGTTGTCAAGGTTTCAATAATAAAAAGACCTACTCTTGCATAACTATCAATGAGTTCAATCCTTCCCCTGAGCGAGTTCTCCAAGCCTTCACGCACCCTTTTGATTCTACTTCTTCGGGCACTGAAAATAGATCACAAAGAAAATATTGTCCCGCTGTACTGAAAATAAATGATGATGGAAAGATGTTTAACTAAAGACCAGAAGGCATAAAATCTGTTAATAACACAGTAATTAATTTGTAAAGAGTTTCACCGATAAGAAGGTTCTCTTACAGCAAAAATTTTGTTCACCAATTGGCACATGCGAGCCAGCATCCACACCTACACCGTAAAAGGAACAAAGCTTCTTGAATAAAACATCAAGCCACCTTAGGATGAACTGATTTAGAAAAACACTATTGACTAATTATTGATTGAGAAGTGTGATCTATCTAACATATTTGGAAAAATAACTTCTTCCAACTTACAACTAGAAGATTAACAGATAGTCCAATCAAGCTCATACTTAGTTCCACACTATGCAGTTCAATTATAACCGTGAAAGAAAAATCATGTCATCATTCAATTTATAGAGAATCAGTCGTACGATCAAATTTAATGACCATCTTTGCAGATGCTCATTTCAAGTTGTTTAGCAGCACTGCTAGTTTTCAAAATGATAATGTGAAGTTGATGAGATGTTGTTTCAGGAATGCCAGGGTGAGAGAAACAAAGAGTTCCATGCACCTTGTGGCCTAAGTCGAAAATCTGAATACCAGGATGCCTAAGTGATGATCTAACTAGAAAAATAGTAGACTATGTGCGGTTGCCATGTCTAGATCGTACCTCTTTTTCAGCAGCTTCTTTTAAGTCCCGGATGCGAGACTGCAGTATGTCATACTGAGATAAAAGCTGCTGTTTGATAGCTGTTGTTTCCACCGATCTTTGAGGAAGCTGTCACCATCGATAACAGAATGAGTATTCATTTATTCTCCCCAAGAAACTTCTTTTCACCTGGCAGTATCCATAGAAATACTGGACTCAGATTCAGAACTGTATTAAATTATCCTCGTTGCCATGAGCAAGAAATAATACCTTACATCACTGAGGTGATACAATCAGGTAATTTTTAGCATTCAAACCAGAAACGTAGAGACTTAATGGTGTGAGAATAGGGATGGTAGATGGGTATAATTTCGTGGATTTCATACCGTACCAGCTCCAATTGGGGTGGGGATGGGTATTAGTTTAGTGGGTAGTGGGCGGGTACAGAGGTAAAAAGTCATACCCGCCGTGGGCAGTGGGTAGGTGATGGGTTTGAGACATTACTTGCCCCGCAAATGCCCGTCCCGTGTCCGCCCGCCCACTATCTATTCACCATATAAATTTTAGATCATTATAAATTTAGGCATAATTTCAAAGATTATTGTATAAATCTTGAGATTTTATAGGACATAACTTGTAATTTAACCAAATGTTAGGGCATAAACATTTTTAGAAGTGAATACCGCGATTTATGTAATCTGTGAGGTTGTTATCATGCATAAATTGAGATAACCTTGAAATTCATGGAGAGAGAGAGAGTTAGAGAGAGAGAGTTAGAGAGAGAGATAGAGTGTCAGAGAGGGAGTGGGTAACAATTTGAGTAAGAGGGTAACTTGGAGAACAGTAAAGGAAATTTTTCAACAACAGGGGAGTGTTCTGCGCGTTTACATTCTGAGCAGTTCTTCTAAGCCAAATTATAGAAACCATACGTTTGCTTTCGTTCAGTTTGCAAAGGAAGATGGGCTGAAGAAGGCGATAACAAATGTCAATGGGATTTGGATAGATGGAAAGAAAGTTTCGGTAGGAGTAGCTAAATACCAGAAGCAGAGGCTCAGTCAAGCTGTTAGTAGTAACGTCAGAAGAGAAGAAGATAAGTTGAAGAAGGGAATGACTCGGAGAAGAAGTGGTGGATCTGAGTTTTTCAATCATTTGAGGGATGACAGATCATATAAGGATGCGTTAGTATCTTATGATGGGCGGAGGGAAGTTCCGGTGAGTAAAGAGCCAAGGGAGGGTCATCCAGGAAAGGAAGCAGGTCTGAGGAATTTGTGGGAGATGCATATTCACTCAGATGATTATGAGTGGGTGAAAAGATCATTAACAGGGATTATCAAATCCCATTTTGAATTGGAGTTCGTAGTGAAGGGGTTGGCCAGTGAAGGGAGCTAAATGGGGTTATTCATGGAATTCTTGTATCTTAACCTTTGGCTCGAAGGAAGAGTTTGAGGAGGCATGGTTGAACAGAAAGGAGGAATGTTCTTTTGGTTTGATTGGCTCGACCCACTTATGAGTATGGATGGTGTCCCGATGGCTTTTTGTTCGGTGGAATTGGTTGGAGTCCCCTTGCTATGTTGGAATGTTCCTTTTCTGGAAAAGCTTGTTTCAAGGTGGGGGAAACTGGTGTGTATTCATGAGTCGACGGTTAGAAGAGAAGATCTGGCGATGGCAAGGGCACTGTTGAGGGTGGCCAGTCCTTATGATATTCAGGAATCTGTTACATTGGGCTCGTATGAGAGATCCTTTAAGGTGAAAATTAATGTGGGATCGGTTAGTACAAAACAGGATAACTCTTCAATAGCAAATTTTACGGTGGCCGATGATGGTGAGTTCAGAGATGAAGCTTCATCGGAGGAGAAAGAAGATAGGTGTTCAGGCGGGGTAGGTAGCTCAAAGTTGCTAGCTGAGGATTCTAGGGACACAATAGACAGATGGTTGGTAGGGGATGTTCGTACAACAGTGGTAGGCTGCAGTGAAAGTCAACATTTAATGTTGCAGGTTGGAGAAGGTCAACCTAGTGGAGGAAAGTTGTCAGATTTTTCAGATGAAGATTTGAATTTTAAAGGGGATTACTGGGGTCTTGGTTTAAGGAATGATATCTTCTTTGAAAGGGAGAAAGCCCAATCAAAAGAGTTGAGTGAGCCCAATTCAAAAACATTGATATTTCCCCTGCTGGGCCAGCTGTTAATTTAATTAAATTGGGCTATGGTCATTATAAGGAGTCTCAGGGGGAAATATTAGGAGTTCAGCAGCATCATGGTTCGGCTGAAACAAATACGCAGAATGTGGATAATGTTCCGTCAGACTTAATCCCAATTTCGATTCCTAGTGGGGTCATTGACTGAGGGACTTCAAAAAAGTCAAAGGATGAAAGGTTAAAGGAAGTAACAGTCCAGGATAATGAAGATAGTAGAGTGGAGGCAACAGAGGTGGTAAAGGAAGCAAGGCTAGTTCATATGGGTAGTAACCAAGGGTTAGGATTATATAAAGACTCTCTTGTAAATGGTTTAAGGAGTCGGAGTCCTTTAGATAATTTGTCTAGAAGTCTACATATAAGGAATGCATCGATAGGAAGGTGGAATGGAGGCTCTATCTCTAGAGTGTATAAAAGAACTAGAGACAGAAAGGTGTGGTTTAACCCGAGCAGGGAAGAAGGAGCATTGCAATCTTTGGAGATGACTGATCATAACAGGATTATAATTGAGCCTATGGCGAGTAATCAATCTCTTCCTGATATTGTGGAGGGAAGATCCATGGGAGTGGAGGAGGTAGGTGGTTCTAGGCACATTTCTGCAAAGGTTAGGAGTGTAAAAGATGTTGTAACAGATTGTCAGTCTGGTCCAGTGGTTAGGGTGGACAAAAGAAGGAAGAGAAGGCTTCTGATCAGGGAAGCTCTGGATGTGGTCAGTCTCCATACTGCACCATCTTCAAATTTCTCGGTATTTTTGGAGGAGGCTTTGGCAACATGGGAAGTCAGTAGAATTTTGGGGATTACATTCAAAGAGAGGAAGAAGGCCTTGGAAAAAATTATAAATTTTGAGAAAGGATTGGATGAAAGCAGGGTAAGGTTGGACTCGGGGGAATAGACTTTTGTCTACTTTTTTGCTCTGAGGCTTTGGTTTAACAACAGTCTTCATGATAAAGTTAAAGATTATTTCATGGAATGTAAGAGGTTTTGGTAAGAAGGAAAAATAAAGAGCTTTAGCAACTATGGTCAGGAAGCACAAACCGTGCATCCTCCTTATTCAAGAAACAAAGTTAGTAAATTGTTCTCAGACTCTTAGGAGAAGGATAGGTGGTAGTATTCTGAATGGAGGAATGTTTGTTCTAGCAGTGGGGTCTGCAAGGGGTTTAATGGTTATGTGGAATGATAAGGATTTTGAAGTTCTCAATAGTCACTTAAGTGGTCGATTCATAGCAGTTTTTGGGAAGTTAAGAACACAAGTGAAGAGTGCGTGATTATTAATGTGTATGGTCCTTCCATTGATTCGGAAAAGGCTGAAATTTTCAGGGAACTGTTGGATTTCGTTGCTGCTCAAACCGTGTTAGTCTGCATGGGGGGGATTTTAATGTGTACCTTGATCCGATAGAGAAGTTGGGAAAGTCTCAAAATTGGCTCTCTATTGATATTCTGTGAAATTTCTTGAACCAAACTAACTTGATTCATCTTCCTATGGTAGGGGGAAAGTTTACATGGTGTAATAATAGAGAAGCTTCTACTTGGGTCAGACTTGATAGGTTTCTAATTTCTGGGAATTTTCTGATCTGTTTTCTGAATATTGTGCAGAGCATGTTACCTAGGTCTTTATCAGATCACAATCCCATTGCATTGGAGGAAAAATCTATAGATTGGGGCCCTAAATCGTTGATGCCGGACAGAATAGTGATTATCTTGCAGGCGCTCTAACAAATGATTCACAAGAGAAAATTCGCCCCAAAAAACCATAGAAAAAAGTCTCTAGGGTTTAATAAAATATTATAAAATCAAACAATGCCCAAAATCAGTCCACAAGCCGGACTGTTATAGCAAAAAATCGTCTTTATTCGAATTTTGCCAAAATAGCAAAATCCCGAAAATCACTCTAAATTGAAATTCGAAATAAAATAAGCAATCTCCAAAAATCCGACCTAAATCGAATTTAAAATGTCTTATTAATTGACAATTGAAATATTATCATAAATAGTAAAAAATATCTAAATCTAGTGATTCAGAGGGGAAAACGGCAGAATTTGAGGTTGAAAAAAAGGTCACATGGAGCGTGCGCGTCGAAAAGAGTTTTTCGGATTGGGGTCTTCTGCGCGATTCTGACACCTGTAGCCAAAGTTATGGCCAAAAGACTGAAACATACTCAAAACGACCCCAATGAGAAACATGTCACAATCAATTCCCGCCTTTGCGCTGATCTGCCAATTCATGGTATCTCAGCGCCATCAAGGTGCAATCTGACAGCTCAACATCATCTGTCTCGGATCCCCTTGCATCAACCATTCAGATTTTTTAATTATCTATTAGTGGAGGAAGGTTTTGAGGATTTGGTTAAAT
This sequence comes from Hibiscus syriacus, assembly GCF_006381635.1. Lineage (NCBI taxonomy): Eukaryota > Viridiplantae > Streptophyta > Magnoliopsida > Malvales > Malvaceae > Hibiscus > Hibiscus syriacus. The sequence goes on along the minus strand of NW_024063468.1, from coordinate 1,037,935 downwards.
CGTCCTTGGATAATTTGCGGGTGAGTAAGAGAAAAAGGGGTATCTTCAGTTTTTTACGAAGAACCAAAAAATCCATCAGAAACTGGTATGGCAGAAAGTTTCATGGGATTTCTGAGTCAATTACAGAATTAGAATTGAAGATTAATGATCTTGAAATTAAGCACAAAGTGGTGTTATCTCCCAACAGGCGTGGGATCAACTGTTACAGTTCAGATCGAACCTTTGGAGGTTGTATAGAATTGAAGAAAGTATTTGGTTCCAGAAATCAAGGGCTAGATGGATCAAAGATGGGGACAGAAACACAAAATTCTTTCATTTGTCTGCGTTAAACAAGAGTAAAAGAAATGAAATTTCAAGTTTGAAGTTTAATGGCTCTGATGTATCTGATCCGCAATTGATTAAGTTGCATATTGCGGATTATTTTAAGGAAGCCTATAATTCTAAGTTAACTTTGGAAGTGGTTGATTTATCTATGGATTTTGCAAAGTTGACAGTGGACCAATCTTCAAAACTTGAGTATTTTTCAGAAAATGAAATATGGCAAGCGATAGCTTCATCGGACAGTTCTAAAGCACCTGGCCTGGATGGCTTCACCATGAGTTTTTTAAAAAAATGTTGGCCTAGCTTAAAGGAGCAGGTTATGAAATTTTTTCAGGATTTCTACTATGGTAGGGTATGGGAACATGGGGTGAATCATGTGTTTATTACGCTCATTCTGAAGAAACTTAATCCGGATAATGTGGAGGACTTTAGACCAATTAGTCTTGTGGGCAGTCTATATAAGATCCTTTCTAAAGTGTTATCCAAGAGATTGAGTTGTTGTGTTGGAGATATCATAAGTCGGTCTCAATATGCATTCATACCGGGGAGACAACTGTTGGACTGCGCTTTTATCGCGAATGAAGGAATTAATTATTGGAGAAAACAAGGGTTGCAAGGGGTTGTTTTAAAAGTCGACTTTCGGAGAGCTTATGATACTGTGGAATGGCCAATTTTATTTAGAGCAATGTCAGAGATGGGTTTAGGCTACAGATGGTCCTCGTGGATTTCTCAGTGCCTTTCGACAGCCTCGATTTCGATTCTAGTTAATGGGTCTCCTTCGGAAGAGTTTTCTATGGCCAAGGGTTTACGACAGGGTTGTAGTCTCTCGCCGCTCTTGTTTAACATAGTTGGTGATATACTCCATTTGATGTTATCCAAAGCAGTCGAAAAGTATTGTTCCAAGGTTTTGTTATTGGGAGAGCTGAAAATTCTACTACATTGTCTCACCTACAGTTTGCGGACGACCTGATCATTTTTTGCCAAGCAAATATAACTCAATCAAGAATGTCATAAGAGTGCTGAGGATTTTAGTGTTATGGCGGGTTTGCATCTAAATTTGGTGAAGAGTAAGTTGTTTGGAATTAACATGGAGGATGAAGTATTAGCAGATTGGGCATCGCAAGTGGGCTGTTCAGTAGGTTATTTTCCAACAGAGTATTTGGGTCTTCCTCTGGGTGCTAAGAGAAATTCAGAGGCTTTATGGGATCCAGTTTTTAGGAATTTTAGTGCTAAACTTGTTGGTTGGAAAGCTTTATGTCTGTCATTGGCCGGTATGACAGTATTATTGAAGTCGGTGCTAACTTCTTTACCAATTTTTTTTCTTATCTCTATTTAAAATGCCTTGCAAAGTTGGTAATAAGTTAAATTCGTTAATGGCTAATTTTCTATGGGGTGACAAAGAGGAAAAGAGGAGAATTCATTGGGTGAATTGGAGTACGGTTTGTAGGCCATTGAATGGAGGCGGTTTAGGTGTCCAAGATTTGAATCTCACCAATCGGGCTCTATTGGGTAAGTGGGTGTGAAAATTAGCCAATGACAAAAATTCCCTATGGAAAAGAGTGTTGTGCAGCGAACACAAGGTTAGTTGCAATAATATGTCTATTAGGGAGGTCACTTATCCGCATTCTTCTTGGATTTTGAGAGGAATTGCTAATAATTACTTGAATGATTCGGTAGGAGATTGTTTTAGATCAAATTCGAAGTTGAAAGTGGGAAATGGAAAGTCCATTTCTTTTTGGAATGATGCATGGGCTAATGAGACTTCTTTAAAATTTCTTTTCCCTAGAATTTTTGTGCTCTCTCCTATTAAATAGGGGAAGATCGTAGATTTTGGAAGCTTTGAACCGAGCGGTTGGGTGTGGAATGTCGAAACTAGAAGGAATTTGTGTGATTGGGAATTGGACCAATGGATGGATTTGATGTCTAAACTGAACGATATCCAATTTTCAGAGCTGGTGGAAGATTCTTTATCGTGGTCTGCTAGTGGAGATGGTCTATATTCGGTCAAATCTTGCAGAAATACTCTTGCCAGTGAGTTGGGGGGTAGTGCTTTGTGGATAGAAGGGGTTTGGATGGGTCTTGCTCCACCTCGGGTGGAAGCTTTCCTTTGGCAGCTCGCACATCAGAAAGTAGCAGTCAAAGCTGAGTTGGTTAAGCGAGGTATACCCCTAGGAGATGATATTTTGTGTCCCTTGTGTAAGAAACAGGAGGAATCAGTGCAACATTTATTTATTTCTTGTTATGTTGTTTGGGAATTATGGAACAAAATAGCTAGTTTTTGGTACATATCGTTGGTGTTATCACAAGATCCTCCTTCGCTTCTTTGTTCATGGGGTGAGTTGAGGGTGAACTCGATGATTTGGAAATTTATCCCGGGAGTAATCTTTTGGTCAATCTGGAAAGTTAGGAATGCAATGGTTTTTGAAGGATCTCTTCTTGACAGAATGTCGTTGTTCTTCATTGTTAGATTCAGGCTTACTAAATGGTTCCTAGCCAAATTTCCTAAAATAACTATTCAGGAGGATGTATTGATTGGTAATCCATCCCTTTCAGATGGATTTTCACTATTGAAAGCTTAAGATCGTCATGTCTTAAGATGGATTCCCCCCCGGTAGATTTCCTAAAGATGAATGTCGACGGAGCTGTTAGGCTTGATGGTTCGGGTGGAGGAATTGGAGGTATAATAAGAGATTGGAATAGTTGTACCCTTTTGACTTTTTCAGAGAATGTTGGTCAAGGAACTCCTCCACTTGCTGAATTAAAAGCTATAAAAAGAGGTATTGAAATTTTTTTGTCTTCATGTTGAGAGTCTATTGGTAGGTTGATCGTTGAGAGTGATTGTTCGTCGGTAGTGGATTGGATTCATTCCGCGGTTCTGGCCCCAGTTTTTTTATCGCATCTAGTTTATCAGATTTCTACTCTTATCATGGGAATGGTTCATTCAGTGAGGTTAATTCCAAGGGCGTGCAATGGAGAGGCAGACAGTTTAGCAAAGAAAGGGATAGGTTGACTGTGTGAGATGATTATTATGGCAGTTGGAGTGTTTAAGTATTATGTACTGGATTTTAGTGTAATTGTTAAATCTTATGTAAACTTTCAGTATCAATAAAAGTTCTAAGGCACTCTTTTCCTCCTTCCGCTGATTAAAGAGCTTATTCTAAAGCTCCATTAATCAAGAAGGGGGTTTTTAACGAGGCCTTCCTTTCTTATAAAAAAGAAAGGTTGTTATCATGCACGTATAGGTGGGTACAAGCAGGTATAGGTGGGTATAGGTAGGTACGAGATGGATGGTGGGTATCCAGTTGGGTAGTGGGTGTGAGGGTGGATTTAAGAATGTACCCACATAGGCGGGTATGGATTTGAAAATTATATTAGCCGTGGGTGGTGAATAGTTAATGGATACAAAAATATTAGATGGATACGGTGATGAAGGAAGGAGTATTCACACCTGCCCGTCCATTTGTCATCCCTATGTGAGAAACATATAGGTAAATTATAGCCTTAATAATGGGTTGGAAGCTCAATTATAACAAGGTTTTATGGTTTTGCAGGCATAACGGTGGAACTAAAGCAAGCCAAGACCATGGTTTACCTGATTTAATTGCGGAAAAATCACAGCATTTAAAGTTGCTCCAACAGCAAGGGTCTCTACAGCAGCCACAGAAAGCAATTTTGGTAAGCTCAGGTCTATTATCCCTGACGCAGCATCTCCCGCAGCCAGAACAGTGAGAAGTGGAATGATAAACTGAGGCTTAAATATGGATATGTTTCCATCTTTTGCAGGGGCTCGTAGTAATTGTGGTTCCCGACCATCTTTGTGGTTTGTCAGGCACATCGGTTCCCCAGGGTAAAAGTTAGGTGCCTTAGGACTAAACTTGAAGGGTCCTACCTCTCTATAAACATTTGAAGGAGCAGCACAAGCAATCGTTACCCTTTCTCCTTGTGCAGGTCCTTGTGCAGGAAGATCAACTGTTTCAGCAGCAAATCTGTGCGTACGGGCCAGACCAGAAGGGGTTTGTACCTAAAATGTCGATGAAGGTGGAACTAATCAAATAAGGTCCAAAGGGGTTTATGTAAGAGAGTTGACAGAAAGTCACTAAAAGTGTTAAATCATATACAGAGGGTTAATATTTAGTTTCCATAATAAGAACATTGTGGAAAAAAAATCCTTTCACCGCTGATGAGATAAATAATAAGAACACATAGCACATTGAATTATACAAAAACCAAGTTTTCAATCCAAAAATGATATTGTCAAATCAGAAAACTGAATGACTAAACAAGGTAGTAAATGCGTACCAGAATAGAGTGAACAGCAGAAGGAACTCTTTGCTTGAAATATCTGCAGAGATTTTAGCCCCCTTTTCCATGCTGGAATCTCCATGCTGCGTTCGGCAGGAGGAGTTCCTTAGAAAAAGTGAATATACCAGCATCAACACCATACACGAACATAGTGTATTATCATCAACACATATTAATTAGTGCATTCATGATTGCGTATGCAATGCAAATTTCAGAAAGTTAAAAGAAAGTGTATCCAACACAGGTAAGTTCAACTTTATTCCTTATCGCAGCTTGCTATCGCTGACTTCTGTTTATCCTTCTCTTCATGTTTCCTCTTTTAAATTTAGCCGGGACTTACGTTTCTGTCTATAAACAGAGATTTTCACGCAGGGAGGATTACTTCAAATTACAGACGCGCATATGAAGACAACATATGAAAATTGTTCAACTATTTCAACTATGTATTTATTGACTATTTATCCATGCATTGTATTTTATCTTTATTTTTAATTTTCTTACTGCCGGAGGTCTTCCACGGAAGCTGCTCTCAACCTGGCGTTGGGGGCAGCCTACTACCCCACCTCCCCTTTACTCCATTGCATATGGGAATAGGGTTTTGTTGTTGTTGTTGTTGTTGGCATAGTTGTTGGACATGAGTATTTCAACAGAAAAAAAAATGAAATGTCTGAATTGCATAGACCAAAACTATCCAGTAAAAGCACTCGACCTTTATTAAAGTCATTTTCAAAGTACTCAAAGAGTGCACTAAACTTTCATGGCTGAGATATGAATACAAACAAAGCTTAAAGCTGAATGCCATGGCAGATAAAAACTTTCGTGGTTCGGAACATAAGGTTCAAACACAAGTCTGGAAAAATCAAATTTACATCTTCTAGGGAAAAGTCAAACATCCCAGAAAGTAAAATATAAAGAAACAAACCAACTTGATTTCTTCTGAATCGACACTCACTATGTTTCCAGAAACTAGCTCATACTTGTAGCGACATTTGGCGCAACATACAATCTGCAAAAATGTATAAATATAGAAAGCAAAATCTTGAGACAATATATGCATAAAGGTTCAAAACCATGCAATTACAACCTAAATGTAGTGGCCGTGGTAGCACTCTTAACAAGCATCAAATCCTGCGATTTGCAAATAAAGAACATTCAATATACCAGCACCAAAAACTAAAATGTATTTTTACTTGAATTCCAAGTTGTGGTTGAGCAACACCAACAGCTATGGAACAATTGGGACACCTTACATCTTTCCCAAAAGGTACATTTGATAAGAGAAACAAAATGACTCAGAAGGTTTTTCCAATCAAAATGATCAAAAGGAACATTTTTTAAGGCTAAAGAAGTTCAAAGTCCATACCTCCTCACTAGGAGAAACTCCAACTCGGCAAACATCATCGATTATTCTAAGAGCATCAGAGACCCTAACCAATGCTGCCAATCCCTGAACTAATGTAGTGTAAATCCCAACATCGGGTCTTGACCATTTCCACCTAACAACCAATGCCTCAGTCTCACTCACACTTATAACCAAAAAAAATGAATAACTACAAGAGAGATTTTTTTAATGTTTGAAGGTCAACCGGAAAAGATTTAAAAAAATGAAGACATGTGTCGAAGCTGGAACGCATGGCATAGAAAACAGACAAAGCCAAGTCAGCATTGTTACGATCAAGTGCGGCGTTTATTATCAGACGACAGTCAGAAACACTCACAACGCCGCCGTTTAGTTGACCGCTGCTTTCACTCTGGTTCTGAGCGATCATTTGGAGTCCTTCTTCGGAATCTTTAGTAGCCGAGACTCTGCTCAGTAACGTCTCGTCTAAAACGGAGGTTTCTTCGACGACGCCGTCTGATTGGTTTTCTTTCACGGAAGCTATGGGTTTGAAAGGTTTAGAATTTGAGAGAAGAAATGGGATTGGAGCGTATAAGGAGAGACGAGAGAGTGGAGTCGTTTTGGGAAAAGTCGGGTAGTTCAGTGTTTGGAGGAGAAAAGCGTGAGAGCCATGGTGAATAAGCTAAGCTCAGACTCATTTTTCGTATGCTTCGCTCTCTTTTTATGTTTGCTTGCTTAGTTTAAAGGGATTTTAAACATTCTTTTTTGGGTTGGGTATCACTGTATCACTTTGGAGGACGGATTGAGATGAGGAATGTAAGGTTCAGACTGCAAATGGATTCATTTGTTTTTTGCTGTTAATGTTCTTTGATAGATTTCCAGCCGTTGATACGGTATTTTATAGAAGGAACTGCCATGGTCATTGACGATGACCATAATAAATAAAAAAATATGATAATGGATGATGGAAAAACAAAATTGGAGGTGCGGGGAATCGAACCCCGTGCCTCTCGCATGCGAAGCGAGCGCTCTACCATATGAGCTACACCCCCAAGTCGTTAACAGATTATAAATTACAATTAATAAATTTACTAGTCTACAGCCTTTTGCTTCTTTTGGAAGAACATGTATATAGTAAAGGGGTACTCACGAGTCACGAGCCATACCATTTAGACGTTATGAAAACAAGAGACGTAATTAGAATTTTTTAGGTGCAATTAATATAAAATATTTGATGCAATTAACTATATAATGCATTTGACAAAATAAATTGTTTTGATGAAGAATTACATTCTTGGGGGTAACATCAGTTTATGGATTGTTCAGAACACTGCACTTGCTTAATAGCATTTTTTTTCCTCCACGGTATGTCAAATAGCTTATTCTAGCTAGCTAGGAGCAGACAGCTTTGAATTTCAGCTAACCTTATGGTTTTCTTAAATACATTCTCCAATCATCATAGTTAATCTGAAGCACACCACCATATCTATGATAGAGATTCATACATGTCCGCTCAATGTTACATTTGTTACTTGTACTCGAGCCTCCCAGTTGCACTATCAATTTTTACATAGAACCATACAACCATTTCTCTGCGTTGCTTGTATAGCTAACCAATTCTTGTGGCTTGAACCACAAGTTGGTTTCATCCTTGGCAGTCTCAGGACCATCACTCCCATGAATTATATTTCTGCGCACCAAAAGAAGAGCTGAATTTAATATACGCGATGAAGAAGTTAGCATATGTAAAATCGACATTAAAAACGGAAGCTTATACCTTCCCACAACCACTGCTAGATCACCTCCGATGGTGCCAGGCTCTGATTTCTGAGGATCTGTTGCTCCTATGAGTTTCCGGCCATATTTGATCACTCCCTCTCCTTCCCAGAACTTAGTGTGGATGAAGTTGACTTAGCTTAGTTAGGTTTGAAGCAAATACAACACGAAGGTGACGTATCTAGTTTCTGTTTACCATGGCAAGAACAGGGCCAGAGCTGAGGAATTCGCACAGGCCATTGAAGAAGGGTCTTTCCTTCAAGTCATCATATAATTTTTCTGGGAAAACTCCATTGATGGCCACAAGCTTGAACCCCTTGCGCTCAGAACGAGATATGATTTCCGAAATCTGGAAAAGAATAAGATGATGACTAATGAGAAGACATCTTAAGTTGGTGTTAAAGATTTGATGAATCCCATTCTCACCAGCCCTCTTTGTACTCCATCTGGCTTGATTGCAATGAAGGTGCGTTCCATCTGATTGAACAAAAAATGGTAAATTATACAGAGAACAGAATGGGAAAAAATGAACAGCCTACACGATTAAAAATAGAGTATTAGTGACACAATTGAAGCATGTAAGTTACGAAAATGATGAAAACACAAACATTCAGGGGTTGGGTTAAGGGGGGAAAGAGTGTGGAATTCATCCACAAAGATTACAATCAGTAAGCCAAGCATCTACGCTGCTAATACTCTTCATTCTGTTTTAGAATTAATTCCAAGAGTAAAAGTAGGTAGCACAATCAACTATGGGGAACCAGCTGTGAAGCCATTGCAGTAGATGGACACGGAATAGAGAGAGAGAGTGCATAGGCAAGAATAAGAAAAGGCAGCAGAATCAAATTAGATCACTACTGCAATACATGATTTTAGCAAGTGCACATTCATTATTCAGGGAATTGAGCACAATGTTGGGAGAAATTTATGGAAGATGGCAAGTCTAAAATGCATCACAATAAAGCATTTCCTCCCTACTGTGCCAATGCAAAGTATAATTTTTGTTGGAGAGGTCCAGGACGCCACAATGCTAAAACTTGGGCAAGGGGCTAGGCTCCTCTTCCTTCACCATATCAATTTTGTTTTACAAGCATGATCCAAATAACAGAAAGTACTACTCCAAATGAAAATAGAGGCATGCATCCGAATCAGATCACATAATTAACAAAACAGAGAACCGGGAAAAAAAGTTAAAAGTCATCCAAACCTGCCATTGGAAGAGCAAGAACTCCTGAAAGCCATGCTCTTGATGCATTAGCAGATGCAGTCCTTGCATGAGCCGTAGCTAAAAGAGGAACTTTACCGCTAAGCGAAACTGCAGCAGCAGCAGCTACAGCTACAGCTCGCCCTTCTACAGACCATAATATGATAGTTAAATTAAATAGCTTAAACCAGAAATGATCATGTGCAACAGTCTTAATATACGGATAAAAAAGTATTACCGGTTTTGCTATTATTTAAATAATAAAATTGGTAAAAAAATTACAGGAAACGTTATTATTTCTATCTAAAATATTAATGTTTTTTAATATTTCTAGTAAAGTATTCAACAATAATAAAACCGATAGAAAAAATGACAAAACCACACTGATATTTTAGGTAGAAATAATAATATTTTAGGTAAATTTTTACCGATTTTATTATTTAAATAATAATAAAACCGATAACACTTTTTTAACCGTATATGCACTATAGAACTTGTCGGACGTTCACGTTGTGTGACTACGGATATTTGTTTGTTTCTTTTCTGATTTGAGATCTGTAATATAATAAAAAAATAATAATAATATCTTAAATTAAAATATTATTAAAAGTTGATTAAGTAAAAATGCATAAGAGGTCCCTATATTTTTTTAAAAATTAATATGACACTCATATTATTATTTTTCTTAATGTGGCTTTAACTCAGAAAATAAATCTAATATGATTACCAACTTTTTTTAACATTAACTATTACGATGCTGACGTGATAATCCACGGTAGTTGATAATGTGACAAATGACATGATAAATGTGTTAAATTGATAACTCAAACATGACAGATAAACTGTCATGTTAGCACCGTGAACTATCACACCAGCAATATAACGATGAACAAAGGAAAATGTTAATCAAATGGTCACATTAGGTTTGTTTTATGAGTTGGAAGATCACATTGAGAAAAAAATGATATAAAGCCATGTTAATTTTTTAAGTACAGAACTTTTATGCCCTTTTGCCTTTTTAAAATTTAAACATATGTTTAATATGATTTCATGTGATAATAGTATTAATTTTAAAATTTATAAGTTTTATTATTTTAGTTTTAGTTTAAAATAACTTATTCAATTTATTTTTTATATTTTAAATTTATTAATTTAATTATTTTCTATGATATTATTAAATAAAGGTGATATAATATATTAGGAGATGAATAAACATTTTAAAAAAATAATAAAAATTAAATTAATATAATTTTAAAATGCTAATAATTAAATTTATAAAATTAATTTTGAATTAGGATAAATTTGATAGAATATATACGTTTTAAGGACTAATTTTTTATTATATTAGATCAATATCATGATTTCATCTAATATTTAACTTGTTAGTAATTGTTTGTACTAATATTTTAATTGAATAATTAAATTATAACTTATAGAAATAAAATAACTCTTTTGTAATCAAATTAATAATTGAGTGATATAATACGTATTTTATCGTAATAATAAATATACTATTATTGTTGTTGTTTCTGTTGATGTGCGGCTGAGATTTGATTGGACTAGGGCTGACGTCACTTTTCTTTGTTCCGCGGTGTGGTTGGGTTGGGTTGGGTTTGGCCAATAAACGCTCTATCCCAACTTGTAATATTAAAAAATATTAGATAAATTATAATCATGATCAATTAATTATACGATATATTCTAATTTACATAACACACTTTTAATCTTATCAATCACACCACTTAACTATTTAAACGATATTAATCAGATTATTGGTAAGGATATTTCTAATCCATAAAGAATCAGGTTTGATTCCCCCATAAACCATCTTTCTTTATTTTATTTTCCTTTGATCAATAAGTGATATATGTAACCATCTGATTTTTTTCATCGAATTAAATAAATTAAAATTAAAAAAATTACTAATCAGATGGCGTCACATGTCACAACAATTCATATCACCATATGATTGCAACATTAAATTATGAAATTAAATTAAAATTAATATTAAATTAATAAAATATATAAATTATAAAGACAATCTATAAGTATATTAATTTTATTAATTTCCATATCATATATACATATAATGTTAATAACATGTTACTTTATTAAAATCATTTAAATAATTTAGTTAATAAAATTAAAAATTAAATTATTACCCAATAATTAAGTTGTGACGAATATAATTTACCAGAAAAATATACAAAATGCTGTGGGCACATTACATAAAAGTAGAATCATATTCATATCACTCACAATAACTTTGTAATGATAAATGTCATCTTCTTCATCAAAAACCTTAGCTGTCTTGGGAAACTAAACAAATGAAAAGGACAATGATAAAGCAGATCTACTTAACTCTTTTGTCAATATTTATTTCCCAAACTACCTGCTGCAAAATCTTCTTTCTATAATATATTATTATATATTATATATTGGGTATTCCCGTTATAAGGGGTCTTTTGATCCGTATTGTCTGTTCATTTGGGGCTTAATCGCAAGAAAAGAATTTTGGAGAGTTGTCTTCTCACAGGGCAAAAGCAGTCAATAAAGCTCTAAAAGTACTATGTTTGGAAACCTTAGCATGCAAAGCTAGTTTATTACAATAAACCCAGGAATCAAACTTCTAATGAATACCAACTCTAAGACAAGTGCTGCTTTATTGGAAATGCCAATCCTATGTACATCAACAAAACAACTGTTAGTGGGATCCCAGTCCCAGTAAAATTCAATGTAAGCTGAGTTCAATGTGCTACATCTAATCTATGTTACACGGACTAGGGGCGAGTATTGAATATATGTATTTGCCCAGCATATTTGGAGGATCCCATACACATGATTGAACCGGACATAGATACTTCAAGGGGAACAAGGAATATGGATAACATGATTTCTGTTTGACCTCTATCCCAATTCCCAAGTTACTGTTAACAAGAGATCCCAATTCCCAAGTTAATGTTAACAAGAGAACTCGTAAATGATATTACGAACCGTTTGGGACTTTAACATCAGAACCCAACTTGCAGTCTGTCTGCAGAGCCGATAACCAGGTGTCCACCTAGGAAAAGAGAACACAATTGTATGAATATGTATTGAAGTTCTATTGTACTTGTCCAGAATTCAACTATGCTCCAAGGGTTTCTTTGATCCTACTTAAAGTCGGTGAAAACAATTTGGAAGGGTTCTCACAAATCACAATCTTCACAACCATCTATAGTCTCCATACTATGAACAAACATGATACGAATCTAAGGGCAACTAGTAAATTTATTTGCTTGCATGAACATATGTTTAATTCTAAAGAAATAAGAACATTTGGCATCAGATCAAAATTCATATATTTTACTAGCTTAAGTGCCAAAGACTGTCACGCAAGTTTTTCTGGTTTCCTCCAATAATTAATTAGCATATCTTCCAACAATTAAGAAAAAGTAAAATGAAGAATTGACATTGATTTGAGATAGAGCGAACTGAAATCTTATTACTACATGTGCTTGGCCGTACTTTACAAAATAACACAAAACTGGAGCAAGAAAAATTTATGAGTTTAGAATGGCACAAATAAATATTGTACTTGTATATATATATATATATTATGTAAGCAAAAACAAGGTATACCTGTACTTTAGAAACATGTGAACACTCGTAACGCAGTCCTTGACAAGTTAAGATATAAAAGGCATATTGTGTCCCTTCATCTTCTCTTACAAAGCTTGGCAGAGAACCTACTTCAACAACATGAGACAAAAGTGTGGAATCTTGAGGGCTCAAATCTGCAAAGTAAGAAGTTGATCAGCAAGTAATGTTCATAATCCACTAGCCTGTGCTATATTTACATTCGACCAGCCTATTTGCATGAATCCTTCATTGTTAGTGGTGATGCTTGACCAAGTTGAGCTAAGAGAATCTTAAAAGACATTATTTGAAACTTTGTGCTCATCAAAGCAGAGAACAATTTAAAACTTGATCACCTTGAATTTGAAATTTCAGCTACTTCTGAAAGGATTTTTTGTCACTTTCCATATTACACCAACCATGTACCATCATGCATCACTGAATCCAGATGCAATTCATAATAGTAAAAGAACAAAAAAGGAGAATACACCAAAGGCTAATCACCTGTGGAGGATAAATAGAAGAATATGCATTGGCCATGAAGAACAACAAATCTAGGAAGCCAGTCATCATATCAATATCATCAACAGGAGCAGGTTCCCCAGGTAAAGCTGTCCACCTCTGTGAATGAAAGATTCATAGAAATATCATTACCCATAACAGTAGCTGTGCATGCAGAGAGGATGCAGTAAGATAGCAAGATGAGCATATTCATACTGTTCGGATGTACAAATAGCCAGAAAGACGCGCAGACCGCAAAATTTCATCGATATGTTCCAACCTGCATATAGCAGAAACATCAATAAAAGAAATGTAGAAATATTGTGTCTAAATCTCAATAGTACACCAATGCTTCTAGGTATGGCGGACATACAATCTCAGGAAAAAAAGAAACCCATAAGTAAACATAGAAAAACCAATGGTTCAGAGACCATTATTTGCTAGGAGAACATCACATAACTTTCAGTTTAAGAAACAATAATTTTGCAATTCTAGAATCAAGTATAACTCTTTCTTATACTAAATCATTATGGAGAGAAATATATAGCTCGTGGATTAAAAGTCAAGATTCAACTCTTCCTTACTGAGCTTTCAAGTAAGCTTCTCTCTCTTCTATATCGGCCAGTTCTGATCTTAGTGATTCCAACTCTGCAGCAGTCAACTGAATCTGTATATGAACATAAAAATTCAGGTGAGCAATGTGCAACTATTAATAAAACCAAATGGCAAGATTCAAAGAGCATATGAACCTTTTCCTGACCATCAGCATCACTCCATGGCAAGCCACGTAAACTGAACAGATTCAACATGGATGCAGCCTTTCTAAATTTTCGCCGAGACCATAAACTGCTACGGGACCTATCCTAAAGCAGAACCAAAAGACATAGTGATAAGATGAACTAGAAATCCTTAGTCTCTTCTCTTTTTGACCTTCAGAAGGTAATACCTCAAAGAATTTCCGGTACTTGATTGTGAATCAGTTGAACTTCTGTTTGAAGAGAGTCACCCCTGGGAGGAGTTGAGACTTGAAAATGATCTGGAATCACCTTTATACTCCCAAAACCGTCATCCATAAAGTTACATTCACTGTAGGATGATTTACAAACTTATTATCAATAAACCAAAAATAGCAGTCAGACTAATACCGTATAACGGAACTTAAGATGTTAGAACAAGCTTCTAAGTCCAAGAAAGGGGATAGAGTATGTGCTTTAATCACTGGCTTATTCAGAAAGCTTTACAACCCGGGGAAATATTCTAGAGAAGCAGATATGAGAAGAATGAGTCCAAATGGTAAGAAAATTAATTTCCAACCCAGAATTCGATTTCTTTCAGAAGAAAACTATAAGTTCTTTCAGAAGTATACAACTAGCTAATCTCTAGAATACAACAAGATGTTTACATATGTGAAAATTCATGACATTTAGGGAATATATCAACCCCAATTATGCACCAGAAGCACCACAGAAAAAAACAGACCTAAAAATCAAAATAATAGTCATCAGTTAGACTTCATATAACTAAAAGTGTTCATATTCATAGCTCTATAGTTTCCTAAGTCCTAACGAGAAATTAATCAGCCAATATAATAATTAACAGGTAGATGGTTTCATCAACAGGAAATAGTCAAACCATTGAATTTCCATTAATTCTATGCATAAATACCGAAATTGGATCCATTAAACCATAACTAACTGCTCAAACAACTAGAAGAAATACGATTCCCATGAAGAGGAAAAAGAAAACAAGTGAAAACCCATGATCAACAACTAAAAGGAAAAGCTAGCCAAAAGAAGAAACCTAATAAGAACAAAATCCCCATTAATCTAAATCCGGTCAAAATAAGTGAATAGCCTAGGTTCTGCAGAGCTTACAGAAACAGTTGATCTCGTGAATCGTGTCAGCAGCAAGGGCAGAAGAAAAGGGAACAAATTCGACAATGATTTGATTAACAGATCGGCCTTTCCTTTTTTATATATTTACCGGTGGAAGAAGACTGTGGGTAGAAGAAAGCTAGGGGAAAAGGACTATGTGTTCCACCAATAATGTTTCGATTTTCGACCACTTTCCTTCCTAACCATCTCCGGTCTGTCGAGCTGTTTATTCGAGTTTTCTTACTCCTATCAGGAAAAGACAATCATACCCCCAGTGTTTATTAAATAAATAGGCTAAACTAGTCAGATGGTCAGCCAACTATTAGCTGCTATCAATTTAATCACTGATTTAGAAAAACTTTTATTTCATTCCCTCATTAAATCCACATTTAATTTGGTACGTCAACTTAAATAAAACAATGATATATATCATGAATCTTATTCTTAAAATTTAAATTCAAGCTTTTTCATGTTAAAATTATTTTGTTTTCAATCATGTAACAATTCTATTGCTTTGATGTAGCAGTCATGCATTTGAGGTTTACTCAAAAGGAACCTTTTTGAAAGTTTACCTTTCCTTCATTTTGTTGTTAAATTGATAGATCTATAAAGGTTGAGTGATCATTCGAGTAATTTATCTAAACAAATAAATAGAATCATAGTGTTGTAAGATAAGGTGGGGTTAGATTAGGATAATGCGGAACATATGTCCCAATCCGTATGATTATGAATCCATGGACCATTGTCGCCTAGTGTATTGCACATTTGGCATTAACTTTAAGTTAATTAATTAACTGTTCATTTTCTCTTTTTGAGAAGTCATTCTCATAATTAGAGTAAAGTATATAAATGGTCATTGATTATAAGATAATATTTTATTGAGTCCTTTAGTTATGAAAAGTTATAAAATGATCATTCGACTGCATGGAGTTGTTTTGTTAAATCCATCGACTGTTAAAAGTTAAAAAATGATCACTCGACTATTTATTATGTTCTAAATTCGTCATTTTCATTAAAATTTTAACAATCATTTGGGTTGGACGTTAACATGTTGACTGAGATATGATAATCATTTAAGATTATAAAATTATATTTTATCGTATATCAGCCAGGTTAGCGTATAACTCAGACTGTCATTTTAACAAAAAAATGATGAGTTTAGAACATAATGAATAGTTGGGTAATCATTTTATAACTTTTAATAGTTGAAAGACTCAACAAAACAACTTCATATAATTAAGGGATCATTTTATAACTTTTAATAATCAATAGACTCATAAAGTATTAAATATATAGTTTACCCTAAATATAATGATCAAGTGTTGTTGGCCACATGTGATTGTCTAATAAGCGATAATTAAGGCTTGTGTATCCCGTCTCCTGGAGGAATAAGTAATTACTCACCCAACATTAAATTATTGGCCATTAGGCCATTTAAGCACCAACCTTTTACCTCATTTTTACTCAACGGATTTTAGAGTTGGTTAAAACGAGGGTTTAATGGCAGCTCAGCCTATCAAACTCTCATGTATGAATTGTGTGCAGTTTTTAAAGCTCAGATTGGAATCATGGGCAATGATACTTCAGGCCATTATGTCATTACAAAATCGAAGTTCCCACATAGTCGGAGGAAGGGGAAGATTAAGAGTCCATGAAATTATCTTCCCTGTTGAAACTTGATCCGATGAACAGAAACAGCCACCCAACTGCCAAAAGTGTGCCAAAAAGGACCTAGAAGGTGTGTAGCAAGCTAAAACAGAGGACAAAAAATCGAATATAAGAATCATTCTGCCAGTATGATTATGTATGACAATATATCGGTTTTAAGCACTTAGCTTGAATGAAACATTTCTAACAACAGAAGACAAGAACAAAGAGACACATCATACAAACAGTTTGACCAACTTAAGATACAGTGCTGATTCATGCACATGACCAGACCCCGTAGAAAACTAGCAACATTTCTTAATTCTTATTGACCAAGCAGAGATAACTAAACAGGGATTGGGCGGGGCCATCCCCCAAAAATGGGTTTAAACACTTATTAGGTTTGATAAGTTTGAAGTTAGGCAATTTGACCCTCTCTATATTTAATCCTAGTTCCGTATCGATTTTATATGCATTTATTTCGGCTTCATAGCATAAAGTCCACATGCACTAAATTCCCTGTTGAATGGATCTCTTAAACAAGTCAGGTTAGTGATACTAAGATGTGCAATGCAGTTAACATATACCCAAAATTTTCATTTTCCTTGAAGCATTCGTGTTAATTCTATGTGCTCGACAGTCGACACAGATACGAGGCCTGATGTTCCAAAGATATAAAACAACTCCAGGTAACATAGGTTAGCATAAATGTTCAATACAGAAAACATTAAAATAATGACAAAAAGGAGCGGTTTGCATACCAAAATAGCCTTCATTTCCTCCTTGGAAACAGGTATTGTTTTGGGTTGAAGAGAAGCTTTGCCCCCAACAGTTGCAGGAGCCTTAGAACTGGAGAAGAAAGTTAGATCACCATCACCTCCAGTTTTGCTACCAGCTCGAGACTGCAATCCAGTTTCTGCAAAATCTTAAAAAAGAGTTGAGTTGGAATTCAATTCTATCTTAAGATTCTCGTGATTATGGAGGATCTAGCTACAAGAGAATTAAGAATGCCATTCTTTATTTTTAAGAAGAGTAATAGTATTTTTCTCTGATTCTTATGGCTTAATCTTAAGGCTCATAATTAGTTATGTCAACACAATATATAATTATATTTAAAGATTTGAACCAACATGTTGGTTCAAGTAATAAGCAGTTTGATATCGCTTAAACATGTCTCGAATTTGAGTCTTTGTGTATAGACAGAAAATCCCCGCTAGGAGACTCATTCACCAAAATCAGTTGTGCGACCCGGGTTGATCCAGACTAATCAGTATGAAGCCTGTTGAATGATGATTGTTAGCTGATGTGTACGGTTAGTTGTATAGTTAAGGAAGTTGTTAGGAGCGGTTGTTAGTTGGTTAGCTGTTGAGCAATTATAAGGGCTGTTGTAAACTCTTGTATATAAGGAGTATTATAGGTCAATAAATGATATGCATTCTCAATCAATATTGTGTTGTTATAGTTGTATTCTCACAAGGTATCAATCGCCATAAGTTCCTGGAGTTTTGTGTTTCTTGTTGTGTAACTCAGAGAGTGCTTGTTAAGTGTTGAAGGTGGTTGATGGATAGTTCGGTATGGTGTTCTTGGTCAAGTAGCGAATCTTTATGTCGTTCTTGTTCTTTTTCTACTGAATGTTCTAATTCAATGTTCATTATTAAGAAAATCAATGTGGTACTCGATGAAACAAATTTCTTGTTGTGGAAACAACAAGTTTTACTTATTGTTCGCAGTCATACACTTGAGCGTCTTCTTACCAGTGCTATGCAGTCTCCACCGGAGATGATTGTTGATGAAGATGGCAGTCTGGTTCCCAATGATGCTTATAATGATTTTGTAGCCCAAGACAGTGCATTAGCATCATGGTTATTGTCTACCATTAGTCCACATCTTCTATCTCAATTTATGGGAGGTGAGACAGCTGCATCGATTTGGGCTACGGTGTTGCAATACTTTGCAACTAGGTCTTCAACCTCGGTGATGAGTCTACATTGTAAACTTCAGTCCCTCAAGAAAGGAGAAGACATCATGCAGATTTATATTGTTAAAGTTAAAGAAATTTACGATGCTTTGGCTTCAAGTAGAAGCCCGATTCCTCTAGTAGGGCATATTGCTAGCATCTTGAAAGGGCTACCGCGTGAATACCAACCGTTTATGGTTGTCATTACGTCGAGTGGTGACATGTTGCCCTTAAATAAGGTCTGTACCATGCTAATAGATGCAGAGACGCAAATCGCTGGTTTTACAGCTCAAGAAGAAACGGTGGTGGCAGCGACTCATGTTGCTCGTGGGACTGGTCTAGGTGATTACTCCAAGCGGTCTTATTCAAGCTATGATAGAGATCATATGACTGCTGCTCGGTCTGGTGGTCGAGTAGGTCGAGGACTAGGCAGACCGCGTATTCAATGCCAGCTTTGTGGTAAAATTGGGCACTTAGTTGATCGGTGTTGGCATCGTTATAATGAATCATTTCATATTGTTAGTAACGATCAATCGAGGTATGATGAAGAATCTGCTCAGGCTCACACTGCTACTTTTGATAAGTGTGCATGTATGTGTTCTTCGAAGGGGTCTCGATCATGTTCTTCGAAGGGGTCTCGATCACATGCTTCATCGAGTGTTGATGTGTCAATGGCTGAACAAGAACAGTGGGTCATTGACTCTAGAGCCACTCACCATGTTACATCGGACTCAGATGTTGTAACTCGCAAAACTGTTTGCAGTAGTCCAGGTAAGCTAGTTGTGGTTAATGGTGCCTTATTACCTGTTGATTTGGTTGGAAGTACGCTCATGAAGTCTGGTTCTAGAGTACTATTAGTTAATGATTTACTTCATGTACCTGGCATAACACAAAACCTATTGTCTGTGTCCAAGTTTGCTAGGGACAACAATGTGGTGTTTGAATTCTATGCACAAGGTTATTGTGTTCGTGATGCAATTAATGGAGAGGTGCTTCTTCAAAGAAGAACGCAAGGACTTTATGTGTTCCCTAGTACTACTATGACAAGTGTTTGTAGAAATGCATGTGTAAATGTTGCTAAGGCTAGTGATGTTTACAGCCTTTGGCGTAGAAGGTTAGGGCATGCAAAGCATGATACTGTTGCTAGTGTATGCAAATCCATTGATGTACAAATTAATAAAAATGTGAATGAAATTTGTGAAGCATGTTGCATTGGAAAAAGCCATAAGTTTCTCTTCTGCTATTCCAAGATTATCTATATTGAACCTTTCCAACTTGTGTATATTGACATATGAGAACCAGCTCATGTAGCTTCAAATGGCTATCACTATTACTTGTCATTTGTTGATGCGTACTCAAGACACACTTGGGTCTATTTTTTGAAAGATCGATCGCAGGCAATAAACACGTTTAAGGTGTTTCAGCAAATGATTGCAACTCAATTTGGCCTAGTTGTGAAGGATGTGCAAAGCGACTGGAGTGAGAGTATCGAAGTCTGTCGGCTGTGTTGTTAAAAGAAGGGATTGCCCATCGTGTTGCCTGTCCCCATACATCCAAACAGAATGGTGTGGTCGAGAGGAAACATCGACACATCATTGAGCTCGCCTTGGTTTTGTTAGCACAAGCTGTTATGCCCTTGCGTTATTGGTACTATGTAGATGTTACTGCATTATTTTTTATTAATCGACTTCCTACTAAGGTTTTGGATGGATTGTCACCTTATGAGAAATTTCTCAGCAAGAAGCCAGATTATGCTTTCATGAAAGTCTTTGGGTGTAAATGCTTTTCTCACTTGAGGTTGTTTCAACAGCACAAACTTGAATTTCGTTCTCAACCGTATATATTCCTTGGTTATAGTCCTCAGCACAAAGGCTATATGTGTTTAGCAGCTAGTGGCAAGATATATGTTTCCATACATGTTATCTTTGATGAGTTTACCTTTCCATTTGCAACGGTTGAAGGGTTGAGTAATACATCTTCATCTAATAAACAAAGGTCTGTAGAACTTGAAGTTGTTGCTGACATGAGGCAATTTCAAATCAACATGGCTGGTGCAGGTCAAGGAACGGCTCCTGATGATATGAATTTGGTTGGCTTGTCTGAAGCAGTTCTACAGGAAGTTGTTAGTGCAGCAGAAGATAGTGTGGATGGAAACTCTGGTTGTGTGGGTCAGGACTTAGCTGACATGGGTGAAACTTCCCTAGAAGCTGCAGTTCAAGAAGATGATGAAGAAGGTGGTAAAATTGGTACAACTGAAGTTGTTGAATCGACAAATCAAAGGTCATCTGTGGCAGTAACTGGTTCGTTTGACAATGTTTTTCCTTTGAGAGATGTCAATGATGTCAGTTTGTTGAATCGACATTCGATGCTGATAAGGAGTAAGTGTGGGGTATTTAAACCTAAGTTTTATGCGGCTAGGTATGATGACATGGAACCTCTTAATGTTCATGAAGCAATTCAGTCACCTCATTAGAGAGCAGTAGTGCATGCAGAGATTGAAGCTTTAAGGAGGAATGGTACGTTGACCCTAGTGAAACTACCTGAAGGACGATCAGTAGTGGGGTGTAAGTGGCTGTTCAAGTTGAAAAAGAACCCTGATGGTTCTATTAGTAGGTATGAAGCTAGATTAGTAGCTAAAGGTTTTCTCAAATGCCAAGACATGATTTTGGTGAAACATTCAGTCCAGTTGTCAGATGTAGTTCTTTCACTAGTTGTTACCAATGGTTGGCAGTTACGCCAGGTGGATGTGAACAATGCGTTTTTGTATGGTGATATGCATGAAGAGGTGTTCATGCAACATCCACCTGGGTTCGAGCAAGTAGTTGTTGATGGTGGTCATTTGGTGTGCATATTAGAAAAGACGTTGTCTAGTTTACGCCAAGCCCCTCGAAATTTGCATTATAAATTAAAGAATTGTCTAGTTAAGATTGGTTTTAAAGAATCTTCAGTAGATACATCTTTTTTTGTCCACTGAGATGATGGACAGTGTGTTTACATACTCGTGTATGTTGATGATATAGTGTTGACTGGAAGCTCCAACAACCAGATTGAAGAAGTAGTGAAATTGCTTGGAAGAGAATTTGCCCTGAAGGATCTTGGTGACCTTCATTATTTTCTAGGCATAGAAGTTAAGCGTTGTGGCAGTTCTTTAATTCTTAGCCAAAGGAAGTTTATCCTATAATTGTTAATGAATACGAAAATGAGCAGTGTCAATCCTGCATCTACACCTATGCTTGTGTCTGCTAAGTTGAGTCAAGATGCGGGGGGTGTTGTTTCAGGATGACTATGAGTATCGAAGCATTGTAGGTGCATTATTATATGCTTGTCACACTCGTCCAGTTATTACCTTCAGTGTTAGTAAGGCAACACAGCAAGAACATCTGGTTGCAGTTAAAAGGATTTTGAGGTATTTGGTGGGAACAATTAATCATGGCCTGGTCATAGCACCTGCATTATCAGGATTCAATGTAGTAGCCTTTGTTGATGTTGATTGGGTTGCAAGCACAGATGATCGCAAGTCTGTCTCTGGCTATTGTGTGTTTGTAGGTGATAGTCTTGTAATGTGGAACTCGAAGAAACAAAAGTCAGTGTCCAGATTGACCATGGAGACTGAGTATAGAAGTGTAGCAAATGTTATTGCTGAAACAAAATGGGTGGATGCTCTCCTAAGTGATTTGGGTGCTGCAAGGCAGAAAATTCCAATAGTTTGGTGTGATAACAGCAGTGTTGTAGCCATGACAGCTAATCATGTCTATCATGCAAAGAGTAAACATCTTGAGCTTGATGTTCATTTCGTTCGTGAGAAGGTGGCATTGAAGCAAGTGTTCGTGAACTATGTGCCAGGAAGCCACCAGGTTCCTGATGGATTCACAAAGCCGTTAGTTGCTACTCGATTTGAAGTGTTTAAAGCCATGCTAAATGTGCAGACTTTCCTTTGGGAGGAAGAAGAAGTGGGGAGAATGTTGAATGATGATTGTTAGCTGATGTGTACGGTTAGTTGTATGGTTAAGGAAGATTTTAGGAGCGGTTGTTAGTTGGTTAGCTGTTGAGCAGTTATAAGGGTTGTTGTAAACTCTTGTATATAAGGAATATTATAGGTCAATAAATGATATGCATTCTCAGTCAATATTTTGTTGTTTTAGTTGTATTCTCACAAAACCGAATCAGGAGGACAATAAAAAAAGAATTGACATAGCCCTCTTGACCTCAGATGAAACTTAGGCAAAAAAGGTCTCCCGATACACTTTTTTAAGACATGGACGTCAATATATCAACCACGCCGTTTGTATCTCTTCTAACTGGTCGAAAGTTTATTTCATACGTACGTTCCAACATCAATCTTATAGTATCGACCTTGGAAACGTTGTATGAATGATTCGGATTACTTTGTTTAACAACCATACAACCTCTAAGCTAAGCCTCCATGCATGTTTTAAAGATCTTGAATCACCTATAATTCTGTGTTTAACATCGAACAATTGAGTCCCTTCTCTTAATTCCTATGGGTGAAGAAAATAAAATGATAAATATTACATAAATTCATGGCTAAAATGATTAAAAAAGTTCTTTAATTACCAAACTATAAACATATACAATTCTCTTGTTAAAATATTATTTAACCGTTAAACATTAATTTTTATAGTTTTGAAACTCAAAACATTAATATAAATTATGATTTTTTTTCTCATTGAAATACTACTATTCACATAAGAGTGAGTAAACAATCAGATTTGCACAAACTAAAAAGGAGAGAGAGAGAGAGTTAAATCCATCTGTATCTAATTCTCCATGAAAGATTGAATATAAAACATCCAAGGTTGCAGTAAAAAGGAGACAGACAGTCATCTATATTCAAAACCAAAAACTCCTAAGACTCGGTTCATAACTCACTAACCCGAAGATCCAGAACAAAAAATGTTAGCAAGGGTGTATTAATAGTTTACAAAAGGAAGGATTGAAGCTTTCATGAACTGATAACATCATCTTCTTCATCTTCTATGATACTCTCCAATGAAGGCCTCCAACAACACTCCACTTTATCTGATCTAGCTTTCTCCATTTCAGCTAAAAGTTCCCCTAACCGATACCCTCCATTACTGTTATTCTTCAGCTTTACTAACAACAACTCGAGCTCCTCTTTTGTAAGCACAATCTTCACCTTCATGCTGCCTTTTACACCTTCGTTTTCCTTCTCAGCAGCTTCACGAATCTCTTCTATTTCTTCTTCTTCAACCTCCTGCCTTGTTCTGAATGTCTTCTCCATACAGTTCCCCATGTTTTTTTCTTCTTTTTTTCAGCTGCAAAAACTTGTGAAATGGGAACGGAATGAGGTATATTTATAAACGAAATTAGGTACTCTAAATCTCCCGTATAATCAACACTGATTTTCTCCTCACGGGACTTGATTTTTCCGCACACTAAGTGACAAACTGAGCAGTCAACTTAATATAAACTAATTACAACTTGGTTTTTTATGGTAGTTGAGTATTAAAAAAACACTTGGCCCTCCATGATCGACCACTGCATTATAATATTTATATATATTGTCGGCATCTGTGTGCAGTGCATGAAGAAATGGTAGAATTTACGTAGACAATGTTCAACTACTTTTGATCTTTTGTTGATCTTAATGAAAACGGATAGTGACAATTAACAATATTATCAATCGTTAATAATCTTGATTTGAAAACACTAGTCTGTGCCTCGTTAAGCATCTTCTTCATCCATTGGGTGAAAGGTTAGAAAATCAAAAGTTACCAAAAGCAAGCACTATACGTTTATCTATAAAGAGAAAGGCCAAAAACAATATGTTTAAAGCATTGATGGTTTAATAAATCGATCTCCTTGGACTTGTTCAACTTTGTTTAATTAGGGTTTTGGTTTCTGTCAAACCACGTGATCAGCAAGCATATCTCTACCGCATGGTGTGGACATAGATTTTATGCACCGAAATTCAGTATTATTTTCAGAAGAAAATTCCTGAAAAATTGTGTGGATCGACCGTTTTGTTTCAACTAAATTGTGTTGTACAAACTGCCAACCAACGCTATTAATAAACCTTTGACACTGATGATTGAGACATGGTTGAAGGAGTTCCCACTTTGTATGAGGTTATCATGACAGAATATCGACGTTGAATATATTTATATTATTTGTTCAACAATTTTTAACAAAAAATGGAACTATATTTTACCACCTTGCTTAACCATTTTTGTTTTTAGGAAGAGGGTTTCGCAATCAAGGGCGTCAAAGCAGTGAAGATTATTAGTCGACAGTCTCCAAAGATTAGGTAGTGGGGAGTGACTGGTTTCAGATTATTTAAATGTTTTACCGTGGAAACACATTAACTTTTTTTTTCCATTTCATCGAGGACATAAATGCAACCTAACAATTTGTCTCCACTTTGTTTTAAATAGATATGTTGACGAATTTGCATATTTTATTTGAATGAAATTATATGATCTCATGGTTAGAGGTGCACAAAAAATTCGAATATCCGATTTTACACAAAAAATATCCGAAACTGGATTTGGGAAAAACCAATTTTTTTTAAACCGGATCGAATATTTTAAAACCAGATAGTATAATCGGTTTAGGAAAAAATTGGACGACCGGATTTTTTACCGGATTAAAAACCGGTTTGAAAAAAATCATGGGGTTTAAAAATCCGGTCTGAGGTTTAAAAAATTGGATGACCGGATTTTTTATCGGATTAAAAACTGGTTACATCATCCGGCCCTCCAAACCGATTATGATCCGAACCGGTTTTTTTATAAACCGGTTTTTTGGCTTAGTGAAAAAACCGGATCAGTTTTTATCCGATCCGGATCGGATTTAAATCCGGCTATGTGCATCTCTACTCATGCTTACCAAACACCATATGAATTGCCATTAGCCTTGTGAAACTATTGCCTTGTGATATGCACAATCATTATTTTGTTTATTTTCCTTCTTTCTCCTGTTCGTCTCGTGACTAACATTATATAGGCCAAAATCTTAACTGAAAATCAATAACAATCAGTCATCTTGATTTATTTAATTAGGGATACTACCTTCTTGCTTGTTGAATATAAAACCTATAGCCTTCATGAATAGTTTAAAAAAATCATTTAAACTGGAAATATACTAGACTACCTATGAAGGGCGGATCCGCCTGCCTACTTTGTTTGAACTCGTAGCACTTAAAACTTTAGTTGGGTCCCAGTATGAGAACAAGCACAGGCGGTTGGGCGTTGGCATGTTTTAACTTGGATAAAACCTACTAAGATATGCATAATGTATGCTAGAAGCATCTTAACAGGGTACATACATATTGTCAAACATAGCACAACTTCAGCTACTACAGAAACATAGTGTGAATACAAAGTCATCAAAGACAACTGCATACGGTTCATAATATTAGAGATAGCAGTTTTATGTTAAAACTCAGCAAGTGCAGTAATAATGTAATATCCACTGAAAAACCTTAAACTACACACGCCGGCGCTTGTTATTAAGGTTCTCGAACATCTGTTTGACATCCGCTGCTGTGATTGCCTTTGAAGGATCAACTGAGCCCTAAAGGGTAGAAAAACAAAAGTATTAAGCATAAATCTCAGATACAGCAGCTAAAGGTACATAAATGAAGAATCTGATGATGAAGGAACATGAAAAAAAAATGCACGGCTTCCTTGGAATATATTCAGCGCAGGTTAGAAACTAAAAAGGTGCACTGCACATTTTATCAAACAAAAAAAAAAGGTGCACTGCACATTTTATCAAAAAAAAAAAAAAAGGTGCACTGCACAATCACGGTCAAGAACAAATAACTACTAAACAAAAGATAGACAATCAATGCCATACCAGGAAGGACCGGAACTCATCTTTGAAATCCGCAATGCCATTCAGAATTTCCATTTTTTCTACATGACCGAGATTGTTAAAGAAATTCAATTCAGCACCCTCCCTTTGCTGCAACTTTTCATCCCTATTTTGCTTGGCATTTTCTTCATACGCTGCTATTGAATCCTCCCTGTCAAGTAGGTAACTGATATTTTTCTGCTTGTAAATGTCGAAGCACTTATCACATTTGCAGAGAGGATCTCTCCAATTCTTAGAAAGAAAGAAGGGTCTACTTTCTGAATCAAGTGATGCAGCCATCCAGTTTGCTACAAGAACACAAGTAGCATTTGAACTGGCAATACTTCCAGATATACTTGAGCTAACATTGCTCTCAGAGCCTTCTCCGACAATGGACTTCTCATCAGATGCAGCTTCACCATTAGTATCAGCAACCAAATGATCCTTTTGGACAGCATCAGAGCACGAATCATTGTAAAGTTTCCCAGCTTCATCGTTAGAAGGGATGTCTTCCACCACAACTTTATTTTTGTCAGCAGCGACAGGCTGTCTCCCAGATGCCAATATGGTTTTAGGATACATAGTCAGAAATGAACAAACCACTGAACATGCCTTGCATATGAAGTCCTCATATAGTGGCTCCCCTTCATCATCTCTAGGAATCTGTCATACAAGTATTTTCAGATCATAATCTGTTACCCAATACCAATAACTCAAAAGAATAGTGCAAGAGCTGCTAAATAGCAGTCGTTTTTTCATTTCCTCCTATGCAATATCCAAGGTCAAGTTAAGCTATTTACATTGCTCAACTTCAATTAAACCAACCATGTAAAAATTCCCCATTCAAAAGTCCTTCAAACAAATAAATTGTCATTAAAATCAATATGTTCACCGAGTTATTCCATGTTTACAAATGAATAGAGTCCATATCCATCTTTAAAGATAATATTTCAGGCCAGAGCAGTGTCAGTGGCATCAAGCTTAATATGAATTGAACTCTAAAGGAGGCAGCAGCAGTATTCACAAAAAGTTGATCATGAGCAGCCTACTGCACATTTCATAATTTTAACAGTGGCAAACAATAATATGGGCTTGTTCAATAGGTCATATCTATATTTTCCAATAATTTTAACAATGAAACCAAAGTATTGTACAATTTTAAAGGATATTTAGGCAAAAACTAGTGAAGAAAAAACCATGATACAAGAATGGAGTACATTCAGTGAGATGCAGCCTACCAACCTCATTGGGAGAGCTGGGACTGATATGCTCCTCGTGAAACCAGTCCTCACACATACAGCACTGCATCATTTCTACTTGTTCCTTGAGATCTGGATCTGGATAGGGGCAATTGCAGGTGCAGTATAGACCTTTGAAGTTGTGATTATATGAATTCTCTGTATTCTCCACATCCTTATTTGGGGAAAGCTTGCATGAGAACTCTCCAAATTTTGAGTTTCCACAATCACATCTAAAATTTCTCTTGGTCCAGAGCTCCAAAACCTTGAATGTGTTGCAAAAATGGAAATCCCTTACATTAATGTAAGCAGATAGAAATGATAGAATTGAATATTTATACGAAGAAAAACAAGTAAAATAAGAACTTTTCTTCGAAGAGCTTGACCAATTGGACACAAATAATATTTCAAGCATAACATATATAACTTAAGTCCAATACTCATGTAACATAGTGCATTTCTCTTATTTTTTCATGATAGCGTAAATAAATTATGTTCAGTACTCAAGACTCAAGTAAGCATGCAGAAATTCAAATCAACATATGAAATGATAAGAATGAAAACCTTGCATGCCACATGTTTTAACCTATATAGAATTGTTAAATCAATTTCTGTGTTCTTCCATTATAGAACATGTTGAAACTCAATAATCTATGACGATCCAAAAAAACCAAGTAATTGGACAGATGATAAAAATATGACCTGAATTCACTACCAAAGAGCAGAGTTAGATACCAGAAACAGCGAGCAGTGTGAATGTTTAATGCAGTTAACGCTGATCCAACAGCAAAGGGATCAATATTATTCCAAGTTAGAAGGACAAAATAAAGAAAAAGCCGCATCAGATGGAAATAATATGGACATAGGAATCAACTCCAATTTTGCAGTCATATTGACTGCTACATGACCCACAAAGAGCAAACCATAACACAACTCAGGTCGTGATCCGCATAAAGCAAAAACAATACACAAACTTCCACTTCAATAAATCATAATTTCAGTCCATCTTAAGAATTGAATCAATAGCAAAAATTAAAGCTTAGCACTAAGAATAAGAGATAACGTCCAATGCATTAAAGAATGGTGCAAAGGAAATTACCTCATGGCCATCATGGCAAGACAAGCAGCAAGCTGTGCAAATTCCAGCATTCCCCTCAGGGGTGCATGCCAAGCAAGAGAAAATTGCCTGTCTCTTCATGTAACCTTTAGAATATGTACACTCATCTCCCTCATCTCCACCCAAAACCAAATCTGCTTCCTTCAGATTAGACAATAAAAAGTTAAATATTGCCCAACAGCATATATAGCTGAAGGAAGCACAACATCACCAATAAAAACAACCAATAGCTAGTTAACTATTCTTATACTTGAGATATACTTGCATCTATTGCTTTTTCAGTATAAATTTAGGATAGAAGATGTGCATTTGAATGATATCATAGTATAAGTTAGATGCATTCCAAGCCAGCATAGAATAAACAGCACTTGAATTCCTGAAATTTTCTCAAAACTTAATCCACGTTCACAATAATTCAGATGTTCAATTTATGTTTTAACCAAAATTTATACTACCTAAAACTTAAATAAACTTGATTTTATCATTTGTAATCAATGAACAAAAAGAGAAAAATATTCCCATGTCCATAAGCGAGAAGAAACAGAAAAGCCCTAACTAAATTCTACAGTTCCTGCAAAACAAAACCCTAAACCCGATATAGAGGGTAGGGAGAGCTTTTACCAACTCTTCTTCTTCGATGCTCTCAAGATATTCGTTGATTGACACAGTCTGCTCACCATCATCGTCGAGATTGGCAGCCATTTCCCTCAAATCACCGTGACAGTCAGAACCAAAATCTCCGCTCTTCGAAACTGAAATTGGAAATGAACAAAAAATAGGGGGAGAAAAAAAAGATAGAAGGATAATTTACTTGTTTGGAGAATCTAGATGTGCCGTATAACGAAAATCCCTAACATTGAAAAAATAATAATAAATATACCTTTTCAACCTCGCAATTAACAGGTTTTGACGGGTCAGTAAGGAATCAGGTTCCTGTAGTACAAACGCGAGAGAGAAGATCAGAGAAAAAGCAAAAACATTTAGGGATTGAGAATTTAGAGCGGATGACTTAAGATGGGGTTTAAAAATACCTAGTAAAATAGAGTAGTAAGGGGCTGAGTAGCATATGGTCATTTTCCCGCCACAAAGTGCCCTAATAGAATCAAATTACGCGGCCCGTTCCCTCAATTTGTTTTCTTTCTCATCTACAAACGGCGCTATGTTTCACAATTTGCTAGTGGATAATACTCCATTTGGACAGGGTGTTCATAATTTGATTAAATCGAATTAATCGATTGAATCAAATTTTAGTCTGTTAAATTTTAAGTTAAATCAATTAATTGTTAGTAGTTTTTTCAACTTTGATTATCGGTTAATTTGGTTTAAAATTAGTTAATTAATAAAATTAATCGAGATAATTAAAATTATTAAATATTTAATATATTATATATATTATTTAGCTTTAGGAATACTTAAACTTCATTTTAATTGAATTAACTAAATAAGCCAAAAATAATAAATATTTAATATACAATATATATTTTTAATATATTATTTATAAACTTCGATTAATTCGATTAACTGATAATTAACCGAACTCAGTTTGATTAGATCAAATTTTTAAGAAAATTTATTAATAAATTTTGGATATTTGGATTGGTGGTTAACTGAATTAACATATTGAATTCCCTTTTTGAATGCAAACGGGCTATGTTTACAATTTGCTAGGGGAATATTCCCCATTATTCCTTCTCACTGGCCCAGAAACTCCATTTAGATGTCTACGGTGAGATTGTTTCACCGCACCATTCTCACTGGTCCCTTTTAACCACTGTTTGACAAAACATGCTCCAGTAGAATCTTTTTCTCTTTCATTTTCACCCTCTATCCTCTAATTGTTTTTATAAATATGAGATAACTATAAAATAATATTTATTTAAAGATTTTCAACACTTAAATAATAAAATCTCGTATCCTTACATATTGATATTTAAATTTGATACTTTAAAAGATAACAATAAATCTTAACAATTAAAATCATTTGATTCTTACTTCTTAAATGTATTTTATTGATTAATTGTTAAATATATTTTAAATTAATTACAATTAACTTTTCTTAGCGTTGTACCAAAAAAAGTTTTCATTTAGTTCGTATATTTAAAGGTTCTCGGGTTATTTATATATGGGTTATTAAAAAAATTATAAAATAATATTTAATAATAAATAAATTATTTTAATATTTTAAAAATAATATTAAGTTTTATGATAAATAATATTATTTATTGTATTTAATATTTGTAATAAATAATTTTTAAAAAACTCATCAACTAGTGGAAAAAATGTTTAAACAACATCATCCAAACATCGTAAAACGTTTTTCAGATGTTTTTTAGAAAAATGTATTTCATTTTCCGGAAAACGTTTTCCAAAAATGTAATTCATTTTATAGAATTCAAATTTCAATAATTCATTTTTCAGAATTCAATTTTCAGAAAACCAAATACAGCTATAGAAACAAACCCTAAGATTCAATCAATTAATGTGACATCTTCAAAATGATTTACAGTTAAACTGTATATAGGGTATTATTTTTAATGTCATCCTTGAACTTTAAAAGTTTAGTGAGCAAAACTAAAACAATATCAATATCTAACAACTAAACAATAGCTTCCCCAAAAAATATGAGTAAACTACACCATTAATCAATAACTTTAGGCATTGTCTTGTTTTGGTCACTAAACTATAAAAATGTTCAGTTATAACATTAAACTTTTCGAATTAGTGTTTTTAGTCATTGAATCGTATTATTGTGATGATGTGATTGTTTCTTTATAACATTAAAAAGTTTAGTGATTCAATCGAATTGGCTTTATATCAACATCTCAGTCCCTGGCAAGTAAATTGAAAATACATCTAACCAAAGCAAGAGGGCTATCCGAAGAAGCGGAAGTGATCAGCTCAAATGCTTCAGTACTGTCAACTTGCAAAATTAGGTGTCGAATACCTCTGTCCCAAACAAGAGACAAACCGTCGAAAATACTCAAAGCTCGGATTGGAGGATAGAGGAGATTCCCAAATACCTGTTCCCATGATGAAATTTTCATTGTGATCCCGTAAAACGCCTCCTGCAGCACCCAAGGTTTGTTGTCTCACCCATCCATCAGTGTTGAGGCAGTGGTAGCGGAGGCAAGGTGACTCCCATTGAACTTCTATGACAGAGGGACTAGAACTTGAAGTTGATGCAGCGTAGTTAGAGGAGTAAGTACATGCCCAAGTCAAGCTCCTATGGAGCAAGGAACAGATGGAAATATGTTCACCTTGGAAAATTTGGTTGTTTCAACACTTCCACGTATGCCATATAATTGAAGCGAATATTTGATTCCACGGCATTGAAGAACCAGCAAAATTAATAAGAGTGGTGGTAGAGAGATTAACCACGACCCAATCTTAGAGCTGAAGATTAAAAAAATTAGAGACACCGCTCCGTCTCACAAGAGAGCTCCACAAAGTCTTGGTAGATTGACAGTCACGAATAATATGCAGCGTCGTTTCCTCATATGAGCAACAGGCTTCGCAAACAGGATCATGAGCAATTCCTCGTTTACATTTGTTAACCTTTGAAAGGATCCTATCATGAGCAACAAGCCAAAGAAAGGTGCGCTATCGTTCAGGAATTTTTTGACTTCGAATCAAAGACCATATGGGGTGAACATTACCCCAAGAGGCAGTAGCAAGAATCTTATAGGCACTTTTAACAGTAAAGACACCATTTGCTTTGTGCTTCCAGTGAACGTGATCCATGCCTAAAGCAGAATTTGACGCAAGGATATTATGAAGATGAGGGATGGCTTGAGTACCCAAAACTGAAAGCAAGCGATGCCAATCCCAATTACCATTACCATCCGAGAAGTTAGCAACAGTAGCATCATCGGATGCAATTGAAGGAAATCGCCGCCATAAGTGTAGGGTCCAAGATTCGGAATCCAAATGTCGTGCCAAAATCAAATAAACTCTCCATTGCCAATCGACCAGGAAAGGTTAGCAAGGAAATTTGTCCAAATTTTGAAAGAGAACGCCATAGAGGGGAGCATGAAGCCCGATGAATGGTGAGAGGAGCCAGAAATGAGACTTTGTATTTTTCGCGCAGGATTTTTATCCAAAGAACACCCGGTGTTGTAACCAAAGCGTTACAAATTTTCCAACATAAAGCTGCATGTGTTGTGTAGTAACTGATGGCGGATCCCCATTCCTCCACATTTATAAGGTTGGCATACAGTATCACATTAAACTAGCGAAAAAGCAGTACCTATATCGTTAGCCTTCCAAATAAAAATGCGGATGAGTTTTTCAATACTCTTGCAAACATGAGCTGACAACAAAGAAGAATGCATGAAATAGGTCGGTATTGCTAATAACACGACTTTTGCCAAAGAGATTCTACCAGCAAGGGAAAGCATTGATGAGGACCAAGTAAAAAGCTTTAGCCTGATCATATCAATGATGGTGTTGTGTTAGAAATAGAATATAATAAAATGTAATTAGTTGGTATTGGTTTAGTCAATATTAACTGAGTTTGTTAAAGGTTGGTTAGTTTGTTAGATCAAGTTGTTAAACTTGGTTTAGTGGTGCTATACAAGTGCTGTTGTAATGGGTTAAAGACTCAAGCATTTTGTAAATCATTTCTTCACATTTAGTATACAGAGTTGCCTCTTTCACAGCTTCTCATCTTCATTCACTGTCAATTACTTTCCTTCGTCTTCTGGTCATCAATGGCACCTTTTTCACATGTTGTGAAGTTTAGAACTTGTGTCATGATAACTCACTGGGATGCCTAGATAGGTGCCCATATCCTCAACATGGCGAAAACCCAAGTGAGAGCTAATGGAGCGTCTCGCGTCTTGAGGAGTATTTGGTGAGAAGAAAATATCAGTCTTCGTTTTGTTGACAGAATGTCCCGAAAAATAGCTGAAAACATCAAGAGTGTGCGCCACAATGGGGGCATGTTCAGAAGTAGCCAGGGCATAAAGAAGAAGGTCATCTGTAAAAAACAGATGAGATAAAGGAGTGCCTAAACGCGAGAGGCGAAAAGGTTTCCAAGGTTAATTAGATGAATCAAACACTCCATAGATAAAATGAAGAGGTGAGGTGATAATGGATCGCCTTGTTGAATATATTTTCCAGGGGTAAAACTCGGACTGAGTTCACCATTTCATTGAACTTGCATAGTGGCCAAAGTGATTAAACCCATGATGAGCGTTACAAGTGAAGGCGAAAACGAGGCATCAATGAGAGTCTCATGGATGAAGTCCCATCTCAAACTGTCGAAAGCTTTCTAGAGGTCGACTTTAATAGCCATCCACCCAAACTTATCCTTCTTTAAGATCATGGAGTGCATAACTTCCTGATTAATAATGATGTTTTCTTGAATGTTCCGTCCGACAATGAAACTAGTTTGATGCTCGCCTACTAGCTTCGAGATAATACTTTGTACTCGTCTTACAATAATTTTTGTAACAAGCTTATAGATAATGGTACATAGGTTTATTGGTCGGACGTCATTAAAGCCTTCGAAGTGAGGAAAATTTCGGAATAAGTACAAGAACGGTACGGTTTAGTGATGGATCCAAAGAACCGCCCATAAAATTGTCTTTAATTAGCTTGCAAACTGAGCTTCCCACAACATCCCAATGTCTTTGAAAGAAGCTGGCATGAATTCCGTCAATGCCGGGTGCTTTAAGAGGGGTCATGGAATTAAGAGCAGCCCGTATTTCATCATCCGAGGGAATGAAATGTAAATAACGGATATCCGCATCAGTTAAACGAGGGAAACAATTGGAGAGCGGGAAAGAGCCCACCACCGAATTGCTATCGGAAAAAAGACCTTTGAAGTGAGAGGTAGCAGCTTCTTTTAAATCCTCATCATTGTCACACCAATCCCCGGAGTGCAATTTGAGCATTTTAACATTGTTCCGCCGACGTTTTGCAATAGCCTTGGAATGAAACAAATTTGGTATTGCGGTCACCAAACTGGATCCAATCAGAAGTTCCTTCTGATCTAAAAGATTTTCAAGCTCACCAAGTAATTTTGCCTCAAGCTTGATTAAATTACGTATCGATGCTGATCCAAAAGCCGTTGAACGCCCCTAAGACGGGCCATGAGCATTTTCTTTCTTTTTCCAATAGAACCAAAAACATTATGATTCCAATCATCAGCAGCTTTAGAGAAGTTTTCGATGACATTGATAATAGGAAGAGAAGAATCCCAATTAGAGCGAAGCATTCGATCAAAATCCATATGTGCAGACCAAAGTAACGAAAGGGAGCCTTCTTCCCCAAGCTGTTACGCGGTTTTGTGCAAGCCATAATTGGAAGGTGGTCGGACTTCATTCTCAATAAATGTAGGATAAAGGAGTCTGGAAAGACCTCGAACCAAAATTTGTTGCAGAGTCCCCGGTCGAGTCGAACATAACTAGCCCCACGGTACCATGGTACCATGGTACCCGAGGTCATATAATTCAGAGTCGATTAACATGCTTTGGAAGTCAGCATCAGGCTTACTAGTTGTTGCACAACCTTTTCGCTCATCATTGGATATTGTTGCGTTAAAATCGCCGATAATTAGCCAGGGCTCAGCAGTGGCGGGGGCGAGCAACCTTGATACGACCATAAAGCCTTTCGTTTACTCGGAGCCGGGCTAGCATAGATAACTGTTGTTCCAAACTATGAGGCGTAAATCCGTGGGCGAAATAAAAGAAAACGAGTCATTCAACCATAGCCGATGATTCTTCAGCTGAAACCAAAGCAACCTCAACATCTGGTAGCGTCATGGTGTCCACGTCAATCGCAGTCGTACATTGAGGTCAATTTTGGGACATGTTCACCTTCTTAGAATAACACTTTTTACCATTTGGATTTTTAGACATGCACTTCATACCTCTTAAATCTAGCAAAATCATTCATTAATGTTTAGGATTGTTACGAAAGATATCAGAAAACCATGATTTTTGATGGCCACAAAAGTAAAGAGAAACATAAATTTGGAGAAAATATGAAGAGGGGAAAATGCAATGTCATATAAAGATGTTTTTTTTTTAATTTCTACGTCATTCGATCATTTCAGCTTTAAAAATCTAATAATACTTAGAGAAAAATAAAATCAAAATCTTAGTGATTAAACATATAATTTACCATATATGCTCCACAAGTGGAAGCACCCCACAAACTATCTAAAGAGTCAAGACCTCAACTCAACTGCCCTACAATCAACCAGTGCTTCATAAAGGCACTGACGGAGCCAGTACATGCTGAGGGGGTGTCAATTGACAACCCAAAAGTTTCTATTTTTTCTTTTTGCCCATATGAATTATATATATATATATAATATAATATAAAAAAATGACACTCCTTTCTAAAAAGTTTTGACACCCTTTAATAAAAAAATTGACTCGACATTAAAAAAATATTTAATAATAAAAAATATAAAACTCATTTTTTCCACTTAAAAATTTATTCATGTAATTTTTAAATGGGTAAATTACATAATTGGTCACTTTCGTTTAAGTTTTGTCTAATTTTCCTAGTTAAATTCAGAAAACATAATATTTGGTAACTTTCATTTTTATTTAAGATTTGATCACTTTTATTTTTTATTTAATTAAGATGTGATCACTGAAGCTTGTATAAGGGGTTTCGACAAACAACCAATTGAATATGTACCCAACTTGATAAAAGAAGAATAAATTATATGTTTAATATTTTAACTATTATTTTTATTTTATTTTGATCATCTAATTATTTTCTTTAAAATTATATATGATGTTACGTTTTAATTTTATTTTGATTAATCATCGTTAATTGTCTAACGATGGTATTATTTTTTTAATAATTTGAAATGAATACAAGATAATATATGTTTGATAGACTCTCCACCATTTAATGATAAACACTCGTAAGTTCCTATAACTATTATCATGTAACTTAAAACATCAACAACTAACAATAATTTTTTAACCAATCTAAAATTTAAATTACTTGACTTAAATAACTTCAAATTAAAAAAAATAGAATACCACGCATAAAACGACTTTAAAGACGAAACCCGGTGCATGCATAATTTCCATGTTTATCAATTATCACGTTTTTCATGAAGTGGCTTCAAATGAATGCAATTTTGTCCTTCATGTCTCCTCAGTATTAATTTTTAGTAAGGTGGTCATTAATGGTAGCAATAGCAACTAGCAACCGTATGCCCCATGCTCCCATTTTCGAATTGTTAAGAAGCCTACTCTTAATTTATAATTTATTTTATAATTTTTAGTCTTGAAAAATATATAATATTAATTTTAAAAAGTAAAGCAAAAGGATATATATATATATATATATAATGATTTTAAAGAAATTATGAAAATTAATTTACTAAGTAGGCTAAGTAGTAAAAAATTATTATTCTAAAGAACTTAAGTTTGGAAAGCTGGAATAGTACATAATATGTATGTATTATTAACAGGCTAAAAGAAAATCTATAAAATTCTTCAACGCTTGTATTTGTTACTTTCCACTCAGCACTAGCAATGTCTTTCATTCGAATTGTCTTCTTCTCCATCTTCCTAATGCTCACTCTTCATCCATCGGCAAGCATTGAATTTTGCCGTGTTTTATGTGGGATTCAGCCGATTCACTTCACTTCCCTTTCCGCCTCAACACCCAACCTAGTCGATGTGGGTATCCCCGCTTCAATCTCTCCTGCAAAAACGAAACGCAAGCCACCCTTACGTTACCATTTTCCGGCGACTTCACCGTCGTAAACACCGACTACATCTTCCAAAACATATGGATCGACGACCCTGATCATTGCACTCCACAGCGTCTTCTGCAGGGACTTAATCTATCTGCCACTCCTTTTGAATTGCTACATCCTCGAAGCTACACGGTTTTCAATTGCTCCTCCTCTGCTTCAGCTACAGAACTAAAACTGCCCGAAGCAAGGTTTGTTTCTTGTCTTAGCGGCACGGATTTCTCGGTCGTGGCGGCTGTACCGACCGAACGGCTTGATTCGTCTGCGTCATTGACGGCGTCGTGTGCGGAGATGGCAGAGGTTTTGGCTCCACTTTCGTGGACTGGTTGGTCGGAACCTGGTGAGGGTATCATGT
Source organism: Hibiscus syriacus (assembly GCF_006381635.1). Lineage (NCBI taxonomy): Eukaryota > Viridiplantae > Streptophyta > Magnoliopsida > Malvales > Malvaceae > Hibiscus > Hibiscus syriacus. The sequence continues at coordinate 1,000,113 of NW_024063468.1, read as the reverse complement.
TGACATGGAAAGAACCTGATTGCAGGTTGTGCGAAAGCAGGGCTGGGACTTGCATGTTCAACAATGATACGGGCTTGGATGTCGGTTGTTCCGGTGGTTTTACCAATGGTATGTTCTATTTTGCAGTGAATGATGCATTAATAATTTTTTGTCCCACGTTAGTACACTTTTCATCAACCAATTGTCTTTTATTATTATTATTTTTATTAAATATAGGCATGAGCATTGAGGCTAAATTTGGCATAATGTTTGGCGTGGGAATACCCCTCTCGCTCATAGTTGGCCTAGTAATTCATCTCAAGGTAGCCCGTCGTCACAATGATCAAAATCCCAACCCGGAAGCATCTTCGGTAGTTAAAGGTCTTGATGGGCGGACCATCGAGTCATATCCGATGACATTGCTCGGTGAAATCCGACGATTGGCGAGGCCGAGCGATAACACTTGCTCTATTTGTCTTTCCGAGTACCGAGCTAAAGAGACATTAAGGACTATTCCGGGTTGCAATCATTATTTCCACGCCGCTTGTATCGACGAGTGGTTGATGTTAAATGTTGCATGCCCCTTGTGTCGTTGTTCACCAGAGAAGCATACCTCCATGGTTGCATCATCTTCTTCGTTACCGTCATAAATCGAAGATTGATTTACAAACAAACATATCTTTATTTTTGTATTTCATATCAAAATTTAAAGAAATTCAAAATATTTTTGTTTCATCCAACTCCTTCATTGTATGAAAAATTCTTATTGAATATTGTTAAATGGTTAGATATAAGGGAAAACAAAATTTGATTCGATTAATTTTTTTCTCGATATTAAAATTTGACTCGTAATTCACAAATTCGATTAGAGTAAAAAATATTTAAAAATGATTTATAAAAATAGGATTAAATAACTTAAAAACTTTAAAAATTAATAGATTATTTTTTTAAGTGTGCATTGGGTCTCTAAAGTTTCATGATATATTTATATCTGAAAAATATGAAGGAACATATTCACATATCGTATATAGTTTTATAAAACCATTTAAATTGTAACTATTTAGTACCACACATTTTAAATAGAAACTTTAATCACTGTATTCAAATCGATTTATATTTCATAAACTCGGTTCCACCCCTTTATAATATGAATACACTGGATAATTTGATGATGCAAATCATGTTCTAGTCTTTTTGTAATACTGCTGACGTTTCTAACAGTCATAACATAATGAAAGAATTGAGAGACATCACCATAGTGTTCTAGTTCTAGAAAATTTAGTCTACCTCTACTTGTCTTTGTACATTTTGGTACCCGCATAAATGCCAAAAAGGAAAACTATTACATTGGCATGGACAAGAGGAAGCATGTGTGGCTATTCCTCTAGATATTCTTTCTTCTTTTGAGTGACTTAAGTTTTGATGCTTAGAGACTGCTAATAGCTTGATTAACCAAAGTGATCTTGCTATTTCATTTTAGTATCGATCTCTGTATTTAGTAATTTGTGTTTATCTTGCAGCTAATGAGGCCACTCATGGAGGAAATAAGGAGCGGATGTCAAGCCAGGTCTGGTGCCATCTTCAACCATAGTCGTGTTATTATTTTGAACCATCTATACTCTATGGACAGCAAGCTGCTTTTTGCTGCGTGCATGATCGTGGAGCATGTTCAGATTCCATGGACAATTTTTTATTTTATTTTATGATAGTGAGTTCTCAACAAATTTCTTCTTATTTTTCTGCAGGCTAGTGATTCCTTGTCAATGACTGACGGTCAAAATGAAATGAAAAAGCTTTTCAAGGAGTAAGCCACTTTTCTATTCGGACAAGGCCATATGCCTGTTGAGAGTACTTGCCGTAATAGATTGTATACCCTTTGGTTCCGTGATTGAATCCTTTAATTGGCTTTTTATGCTATTATCTCTAAACTTTCGGAAGGGCCCTGGTTTGTATTCCGCTTCGATATTTTGTTGAAGGAAAATATGCTGGTAGCTTCACATTGATTGAAATGCGCTTTTAATTTATCTATAACGCTCTTATCCTTCTCCACAACAAACAACTCCAGGCCCTCATCTTAGCCTGACGTCATGATAGGTTCTTAATGTTTAGCATTTATCATGAAATATGTCTCGGGTGATGTTAAATGGATTTATTCTGTAAATATGAAGTTAGAAACACACATTTATTAGGTGTGAACTGTTTTAGATGATAGTTCATTTGGTGGTATTCCCTAGTTTTTGGCTGATCAGAAATGTGCTTGATACTGGCATCCACTTAAATGACATTTTAACTGGTTTTACCTGACAATTTCATTGTTTGTGTTAAATAATTGCAGATATGGTGCGACTCCGTTTACACCGCTGAAAGGGCTTTTTATTCAGGGGCCCATCTTCGTCAGCTTTTTCATGGCTGTAAGAAAAATGTTTTTGTAGTAACTCACTCTGGCTTGGTCTTAGATTGAATATGATACATTTAGAATTATATCTGATGACCTGTCTTTTACTCCAGATTTCAACGATGGCTGAGAAAATCCCATCATTTAAATATGGCGGAGCATATTGGTTTACAGATCTCAGCACTCCAGATAGTTTATACATCCTTCCGGTTTTGACGGCACTGAGTTTTTTGATAACAGTGGAGGTAAGCGTCCTATTTTGTTGGTAACTTAGAGCATCAAGCAACATTTTGCATGCCTATCTGTCGTTTAATCTGTTTTAATCAACTCCTCTATGTCCTCAGTGCAACATGCAAGAAGGTATGGAAGGGAATCCTGCTGCTAAAACTATGAAAAATGTTTCTAGGGTCCTTGCTGCTCTTACTGTTCCGTTTACCATGAGTTTCCCAAAGGTATCACTACTTCCTTTGCCGGCTTCTGCATGTTCTCGTATATGCCATCAGCTGTCAATACGTTAGCAAGCTCATGTAGTACATTTGCATTGCCTACTCTAACAAGCTGGTTTTGGAAAATAATGCCAAATATTTAGCTGCTGTTTATAATTTTCATCTCATTTATTCGGCAGGCCATCTTTTGCTATTGGATCACATCGAATTTGTTTTCCCTTACGTATGGCCTAGGTGAGTCGGTAAATTTCATGATATCAATAAAATATTTTATCGGGAATACCATAAGATATGATTGGCTTTTCCAATATATCTGAGTTGGTCTATAAATCTTTTCCCTTCCAAAATTTTAATTTTGCAGTGCTCAAGGCTCCAGGAGTGAAGAAGGCTTTAGGTGTTCCTGAAATACCGAAGGAAACAACTGTTACCACACAGCGGCCTTCCGTCGATCTGTATACGGCTCTGAAGCAAACTCTCAAACAAGCCAAAACAGCTTCACAACAGTCTACCTCATTTCCTGTTGAGCCAACAAAAGCATCAAACCAAATAGCGTCTACTTCTTCGTCTTCGACCATCAATCAGAGGCTTAGAACTTTAGAGAAACAAGTTAAAGGAAGGAAGAAAAACAAGAAGAGGTGAGAAAAGCTTTCCTTCCGGAAGTGAAATGAGGCTTATTGGTGTTATAGTTAAGGACCGAGAATGATTCTTATATTAGAAATTTTATTTAAAGTGTAGTTTATAATAACGATGGACCGGATCAAATATCGGGAGGGACTAAATTGTTTAGAACATATATCTAATTAAATATTAAAATTTTAAATTTACGAGATAAAGGACATAAGCTACTGCTCTGTAAGTAGAAATAAAAACATATCCCTTGCAATGTTTACTTGTCAATTTTCACTCATTTGACTCTCTCAATCCTATCAATTTCTCCTCCAAGCTTCAATGTTATTTCACCTACAACCCTACTTGAATACCAAAACAACAAGTAAAGTTGAAACTCCCCCTCAACAATGGAAGAAAAGAAAAGAAAAAGGAAACCATTTCCTTGAGTGCATTCTGTATAGCTGCACAATTGTAACACCACAATCCCATAAACCATGTGGAACGTCATCCATTCTTAACCTAAATTGTAGCTTGAAACCGAGACATCAGCAGGAGAAGCAGAATGGATGTATACGAATTCGAGACTTTTTCCGGCAGGTAAAGAGGTGAGCCATTTAGGGAAACCATAAGAATTGCCGGACTTGGTGAGACCCCATATAGGACCATAAAGCTTTGAGATAGAAAGCTTGAGATCCTTTAGTGTTTTGTAGGACTTGTTGGTCACTACTGTGGAATATCTGTAGTATGTTTTTCCCTTGGCATTCCAGGAACTTGTCATCTTCTGCGCTATGGTAATTGGACTAGAAGATGAGGCTGCAATACAAAAATCCCAAAGTTAGTAAGGATCTGTAACCAATGTAGATAACCTCAAACAGATATAAGAACATACCATGAGTTGGAGTCAATTCGGGCTTCGGTGCTGGTTTCGGTTTGGCAATGACTGGATTAGATGTCGGGACAGCCACTGCAGGGAAACCAAGGTCACAATCATCGCGATTGATCGAATACGAGAGAACTCGTTGAAACCATAAAGCTTAATTGGGATATAGTGTTAATTTACCAGGAAGGATTTGGTTATATCTTCCATGACCACCGGCTAGTCTAGCCAGAATGCCAAGGAGAGGAGCATTGTTATAGGTAGCAGGCTCTGTTTGTTCATAATTGTGCCTTTCATCGGCAAAGTTATCATAGGCATCAGGCCCTCCAACTACGGCACCGGTGAGGACGTTAGGATCACTTGCTTTCCTCGTATACCAATTGGCATAACCTTGTCGACAGGCAACGAATTTCGGGTTGACCTTGATCGAAACGATCGAGGAACCTCGGTGATGAACTTGGCGAGGGTAATTGTTTCCATAACCAACCATATAGCTTGTAGCTCTTGGATTGTCTCCGAGAAGGTAATCTACCTGAGAATTCAGCATTACAAAACATCAACAAAAAGAAAACACTTGGTAAAAGGCTTAATCAACGAAGAGATCGGTAATCACCTGAGATTTCGTGAACGCAAGAAGCTGGGATGGCGCGACATTTCCGGCAGCACACTTCAAGCTTCTCCTGGAGGAAGTGAGATAGTCAGAGTAGACAGTTGCTAAGAATGAAGCACTGGTCACGAACTGCATGTTGTTCCATCTTTGTCGGAAAATCAAACCACCCGGAGTCTTCTGAATGTTCCGACTACCTTTTCCGATCAACGAACACATGAAGTACTCTGCCTTCTGATGGTACCTTTCGAAAACCGGCGCATGGTGACCAGCTTTACCTTGCATTGAGAACTGCAGGTGAAGCATAAACCGTTGGTTGCTTGATGAGACATATTAACTACGTAACCCGATAATTGTACAACAATGGGTGAATTTGTTGAAAAATAAAACCTTGGCAACAAGGGTCTGAACCCCCAGCGTACTTGACGTCCCAACCGAACTCGCTCATGGCCCAGCCGGTTCCACCCATTGAGTCACCATTTCTACCAAGATAGTCCAAGTAATATTTATTGTTGCTAGCTTGGTACAGCCATGCAGCAGCCCACAACAACTCGTCCTACACAAATTTCCAACCCAAAACTAATTAATAACAAGAATTTCAAATCTCTGGGTTTGAATATAACATCTTACGTTCTTAAATTTTTATTTTTTTTTATATGAAAAATGAATATTTGTTTAAGATAATTTAGAGAAGCTTACGTTGTAGCCACTGACTGATCGGTAGTATTTTTGAGCAACAGTGATGCTGCTGTCATATTTGCCTCTGTATTTATCAGCAAATTCGAATAACTGGAAATAGAATAATTCAAATGTTAAATAAATAAAAAATCTTGAAATTTGCTGTTGAAGAATATAAGGGTAGGTTGTGTAATACGGGGAGAGACGCATAGGTAGTTTGGGAATATGGGTTTAATTAGGGTAAATTACAATTAGACGTCACTGTATTGTACTCAAATAAACATTTTGGTCAGTAAACTTAAAAAAACAAAATGGTTGTTACACATCAAATTATTATAAAATCATCATTAAATTTTACCAATTTATTACAAAATGGTCATTAAATTTATTGAACGTTTTGTAAAAGTTTAATAAATTGAATGATTATTTTAAGAATTTCGAACTTTCAGTGACCAAAACAATTATTTAAACATAAAGTAGTGATCTCTGGTGTACTTCACCCTTTTTATTTAAGAGTACCGACAGTGTTGACATGTGAGGAAAAGGAACGAATAGCTGTACAATGGACGGTCAAGATCTGCTAGTACGATAGATCTGTACGGTCAAAAAAGACAATTAATTAACCGTAATGGACGGGGCAAAGCGGAGTGCTCCCATGATCCAAATTATGCGCCGAAAAAGTTTACCAGCGTTATATAATTTTTTTTTCAATTTCAAATCAGAACATCCAAACGACACCGTTCTCATGGAAAAGCTACCAACTGTCTTTAACTACCTATTTACTACGGGTCTAAAGCTTTTCGTGTCAGTGTTTGGGAACTGAGGTAAAGCGAGTTTATATATATATATATATATATATATACCTGGTAGGCATGGCGAAGGAGCTCCCTGGAATACGCAGGGTTGGAGCGGCGGAAGACGATTGAGGCGGCGGCCATGGCGGCGGCGGTTTCACCGGCGATATCCGACCCGGGGTTACTTGGGTCGATCTTGTAAGCACGACGGTCGGTTGTCATATCCTCCGGTCTTTGCCAGCAGTAATGGTCACTGTTACCATCTCCCACCTGTAAATAATAAATAGACCAAAATTTAACTGGCATTGAATTGTTAATTTATGGTTTTTTTCTGTGATTCAAAAAGCAATATGAACCTCGCCGTAAAGGACATAAGGACGGGGATGAGCTTTGATGAAGTAGTCAGTTCCCCACTTGACGGCCTCCATGGCATGGCGGAGCTCACCGTTGGCAGCCATTTGTTTACCGTACTCTATTATGCTCCAGGACATCATTGTTACGGTGAATGCCATGGGCAATCCAAACTTCACATTGTCACCTGCATCATAGTACCCCCCTACCAAATCAACCTGCAAAAAAAATTCCCAAACAGATTGGTTTCTAATGGTAATTTTTGGGGGTAAAATTAAAAGAAAATAGAAACAGAATGGGAGCAGAGCTTTTAGCTTACCCCACTAGCCTTGCCGTCATTCAAACCGGAGTTAGCTCTCCATGTGATTCTCTGGTTACGAGGGAGGTAACCGGATCTCTGAGCTTCAAAGAAGAGAATGCTCTTACTCAGAGCTTGGCTATAGTCATGCCCAGCAAATGCAAAAGGAAGGCCAAATATCAGAAACAGAGGAACCATAGAAACCAATCTCATTAACTTCTCCATGTGTATTCGCAGTTATCAGAAGAAGAAGAAAAATCTGTCTCTGCAGCTGAGTATACAGAGTTTGTATACTGCAAAATAGGATTTCCTTAGACTTTCTAAAACTGATAAGAAAAACCCATTTTCATTTAAACAAAGTAGAGGAAATGTGGGTTATGAATTATCAGTTGAAAGTAAAAAAAAAAAAACTTGATAAACACACCAACACCAAGAAACGAGATTGTCAATTGAGAGAGGAACTCAAGTTTCTATATATGGTGGAGAGACGGAAGGTACCGAGAGGCTCCAAAGAGGCAGAGATCAATAAATGAAAAAATATTTTATTAAATTTGAATTATTTTCGTATTACAATATTAGTAAACATTAAACTATTTCAAAATATTTAAAAATAAATTAAAATTAAACTTTAAAAACAATTTAAAATAATAAATTATTCAACGATTAATTTAAAATAATGACTTGCTGAAATTTTCTGAGAGAGACATGTGGCATTTGCTAGGAAACCTGTACTGTAGGCAGCATATCGCGGTTAATTTGGGTTTTTGACTTGTAGGAAACATGCAGCACTTCCCGATATAGTTTTGAAATTAGTTGACTCATCATTATTTCAAACTTTTTAGTCTTTGAGTGGTGTTGATTTGATTTAAATTGCAGTTGTGCTTATGTTTTTTCCCTCGTTGTATTATATTTATTATAATACATCTCACTGTGGAACGTAACCTCTCTTATCCTGAAGAATACGAAGTGGGCAAAAACCCTCGCCATGCCTTAACTTGCCACGCAAGAAACAAAACAATAGTAATTTCTCATATGTAACTCTTCCCGGCAGCAAAGTAACTCTCCGCAGAGCTAATTAATTTGCCTGTTTGTACCCGTTGGTGATTAAAATATTTTAATCAAAACTTTGAATTTTATTTCACAGTTGATGAGTGTAACACAAACTAAAATCAATTCGCATGTGAAAACAATCGTTGAAATCTAAAGGGATCGACTGTGATTTGTGATCTCCCCGCGAGTCACGAACTGGGGACGTTATTTTTTTATTCAAAGTTGGTGCGGAAATTTCTTTTAAAGGGAAGCAAACACAATAGGATAAAGGTGGTGGAGCCATTAATGGGGGCTTCAAAGTCCTCCAAAGAGGTATGAAAGTCCTACACTGAGTTCATTTGCTTTGTTGATGTAAAATTTATATTAAAAATTTAAAAGTTATATTAGAGTGTGAACTTTAAAAGTTATTGTTATAACCATTTTTTTTTTGTAAAACAATTAAATATTATTTTAAAAACGATTATGACTTTAATTAAAAAAAATTGGTGATTATGGATTAATTAAAATTAAATTGAAAATGAGTCGCCATCGACCTTTGGGTTAGGTAGGTCGAATACCGAAAAACGTCTTTTAAAAACAATTTTAAGAAAAATAGTTTTATAAGACAAAAATTTGATCTACGTTACCAAAGATTCATTTAAAACAGGTTCGGGAGTCGGTTACGTGTGGGGAAGGATAAACACCCCTACAACGCCCAAAATTGGTACTGTGTCGCTTACACACCGTCGTAAATGATGGAAATTATAAATCGTATATAAAGTTAAAAATGATCTATTTATCGAACATTGATTAATTTGCTTCGAATTAAATAACTAGAGAAAATTCTTTAACTCGAAAAGAAATATCAAAATTAGTAATCCTCCATCGGGAAAGCTAACTCAAATATTTCTTATCAGTTAAAGAATATTCCCTCCTAATTAATATTTAAAAACGTGAATCGAATACAAAATGAAAATTTAAAATTTACATTCACACAAAATAAAGTGAGTGTCACTTAAAATACCACACATTGCATCATTTTAATAAATTAATTAGTAAAATATACTCGACTTGTTGTAAGTTCCTATGTCGTTAAAATGCCGTATCGGATCGTACCACTTCGACCAAGTAGTACTTTCCACGCCCAATCTACGCATACGTGTTCTTGAAAATATAATCGAATATTTCATACATATATAAAAATATAATGAAAATAAATGTAATTAGAAATACAAAGATTTACATTAAATTAAATTAAACACATTATTTACACAATACAAATAATTAACTAATGAGTAAAATACACATCCATACATAAATGACTAAAAATAAAAAATAAATAACATTACAAACCAAAATAAGATACCAAAAATAAGTAATTAAGGGATTAAAATATGATTAACGGAAATTCAAAGGACTGAATAGTAAATAAATAAAAAAAGTTACAGGACCAAAATAATAAAAACAGAAACATAAAGAACTAAAAAGCTAAAACAAAAAGTTAGAGGACTAAAATGGAAAAACAGAAACTTAAAGGGCCAAATAGAAATTAAACCAAATACTAACAGTGACTAAAATAAAGACTTTACAAATGTCATGACCAAATTAGGATGTCAATGAAAATGAACAATACACTAGCACAGTGACTAAAATGGAAGAATTAAAAATATCATGACCATATTCAAGCAATCACAGAAACATGTAAGATAAGTGACTAAAATAAAATTATTACAAATATGGTTACCAAATTCTAATAACGCAAATAATATAAAATACATGGAATCAGTGATTAAATTGAAATATTTTTAATTTATTAAAACCATTATCAAATATAGACAAAAATGCCATAAAGCATGGATAGTGACTAATATGTAACAGTGAAAAGATAAAGGCTCAAAGTCAAATAAAATGAAACTTCATTCAATGGCTAAATCGTGAGATTACAAAGCTCAAGGACCTACAGAGTAGTTTACCCATATCACGAAAACACGGAATTCCTCCCCCTTGTTAAACGTCGTCGTTTCGGTTTGGAGATATAAGCCCAAAACCGACTTATTTCCTTCCCCATTTCTCATTTGGCTCATCTCAACAAAATAGGGAGAGAGAGAGAGAGCAGAGAACTCTCTCGCCCTTCCCTCATCAGGGAAGGAACAACCGCCCTACACCGGTGGTGGCCACGGCGGCTCACGGCGGAGCCCATGGTGGCCGGATAAAAAAAGGTCCCAAAAGACTCCCTCACTCAACCCCAACCCGAAAAACAACCCCACCTAGCCTAAAACCAAACCTAAACCTTTAGATTTAGGATAGATTACCTTCGAAACACCGAGACTCTGACGACCTCTCGGATTCCACGGTGACTTTGGGGCTCCCCGGCTTCGAACCTAGGTAAATCTCTCCACTCTCTTATTTTTTCGGTTGTGGTTTTTGTTTCTTTTTTCTTTTTTTTCTCTCCTCTTTTCTGGAAACCCGAATGGTCCCCTCATCATCTCTTTCTCTTTTCTTTTATGTTGATCTTTTTGATTGGTGACTGATGGATGGCTGAGTTCGTAGGGAATGATATCCCTATATTAATGCTGATAACTCTTGGATTTGATGAGATTTGTTCCCATTTTTTATATATTTTTTTACTGTGATTTGTTTTGATTGATGACCTCTGTCACTGTTGGTACTGCTCAAGGAATGCTCGGCGTCGGCGAGGGGAAACTCGGCTCAAGCGATGGCTGATATGTCGGTGGAAGCTGAAAAGTCAAGCTGCGGCGGCTGGGAGACCAAGCGGCGGTGGCTTTGATATTTTTAGGGTTTAAAACCCTAACCTGGGGCGATCTGGGCCGTTCATTATCCTCCATATCTGACGGTAGATGTTAGAGGCGGCTGGGGAGATAGGGTGAAACCCTAGCAATGTTGGGTCAACTGTTTGGGCCGGTTGTAATGGGCTTTGGCCTGCCAAAATATGTAAAAATATAATATTAATAAAATAATAATATAAATATAAAAATAATAATTAATAATAATAATTTAAAAAATGCCTGGACAAAAATGGGTGTCTACAGCTGCCCCTCTTTGCGCATTCTTGTATTAACAAGAATAGGGCAAAGATGACAAGACAACACGTTTTTGTCTGATTCTCTTTCTTTTGCCTATAAATTGGATATGTGTGTTGGTGGGGACGACACTGCTCATACGTGATGAAGAGTTCTGGTCGTCTAAGGGTGACTCGGTTCCTACGTGATGAGGAAATCTGGTCAGGGGATGACACTGCTCATACGTGATGAAGAGTTTTTTTTTTGGCCATCTAAGGGTGACTCGGTTCCTACGTGATGAGGAAATCTGGTGAGGGGATGACACTGCTCATACGTGATGAAGAGTTTTTGGCCATCTAAGGGTGATAACTCGGTTCCTACTTGATGAGGACGGCTGGTTATCTATGGTTGACACGGCTTATACGTGATGAAGAGATCAGGTCGAATGATGACACGGTTCCTACGTGATGAGGACGGTTGGCCATCTTTAGGAGTCATGATTTCAAGAGAAACCGATTCAAAGATTTGTTTCAAAAGAAACAGACTCAAAAGATTTGTTTCAAGAAAAACAAGCTCAAAGATAATGTGTTTCAAAAGCAACTGTCTCGAAAGAGACAAAATTCGTTTCAAATGAAACAACTCAAAAGATGACGTTTAAAGGGAATTGTCTCAAGCGAGATAAAATTTGTTTTTAAGGGAAACGTTCTCAAATATCGGTGTTTCATGGGAAACTGTCTCAAATGAGACAAAATTCATTTCAAGGGAAACGATCTCAAAGATGTTTGTTTTGTTTCAAGGGAAACAAATTCAAAGATGGTAAATTTTGTTTTCCAAATAAACAAACTCAAAGATTTTTCTCAAAGAAACTGTCTCGAGAGAAACAAAATTTTGTTTCCAAAGAAAGAGATTCAATGATTTTTTTTAAAGACATTGTCATAAGAGACAAAACTTTGTTTTTCAGAAAATTGTATCTTAGTGAGACAAAATTTTGTTTCCAAAGAAACAGACTCAGATTTTTCTTCAAAAGAAACTGTTTTAAGGGATAAAACCTTGTTTCCAGAGAAACAAACTCAAAGATGATCTTGTTTTAAGAGAAAATGTTTCAAGAGACAAAATTTTGTTTCAAGGGAAACGACTCAAAGATGACATTGAAAGGAAACTGTCTCATGCGAGATAAAATTTGTTTTAATAGAAACGATCTCAAAGGTGGGTATTTTCAAAAGAAGTTGTCTCGAGAGACAAAATTTTGTTTCCAAAGAAACATGCTCAAAGATGGATTACGTCTTAAGTGAGACGAAATTTGTTTCAAAGGAAACAATCCCAAAGGTTATTTTTTCATTAGAAACTATCTCAAGAGAGACAAAATTTGTTTTTAAAGAGATATACTCAAATATGATTTTCAAAAGAAATTTTCCCAAGAGAGACAAAATTTTGTTTCCAAAGAAACAGACTCAAAGATTTTTTTCAAAAGAAACAACTCAAAGATTTTTTTCACGAAATTGTCTCAAGAGAGACAAACTTTGTTTCAAAATAAATAGACTCAAAGATTTTTTTTACGAAATTGTCTCAAGAGAGACAAAACTTTGTTTTAACATAAATAAAACTCAAAGATATTTGTTTCAAAAGAAACAACTCAAAGATTTTTATTCAAAAGGAACAGACTCAAAGATTTATCTCAAGAGAAACTGTCTCAAGAGAGACAAAATTCGTTTTAAGAGAAAAAGATTCAAAGATTGTCGATATTGTTTCTAGGGAAACAATCTCAAAGGTGTTTATTTTTAAAGGGGAAACTGTTTCACGCGAGACGAATCGATTTTGAAAAACTCAAGTGATATTAATTTTGTTTCAAGTACAACAAATTTAAATTTGTATCTCAGAGAAAAAAATGTCTCAAGCGAAACGAAATTTGTTTTGAAATAAACAACAATCTCAAGTGAGATTAATTTTGTTTCATGTGAAGCAAATTTGAAATTTGTATCTCAAAGGAAAAATATCTCAAGCGAGACGAAGTTTGTTTTAAAAGAAACAACAATCTCAAGTGATATTAACTTTGCTTAATGTGAAACAAATTCGAAATTTGTATATCCAAGGGAAAAGGTCTCAAGCGAGACGAAATTTGTTTTTTTAAAGAAATTATCTCAAGCGAGACAAAATTTGTTTTTTAAAAAACTGTCTCAAGCGAGACAAAATTTGTTTTACAAAAGAAATTGCCTATAGTGAGACAACATTTTGTTTCGATAGAAACAATATCAAAGGATACTGATAGTCTGTTTGTTCCTGTTGGCGGATGAAATGTCCTAATTGTTGACTTCAGGAAGTCACATCTGTGGATGTCATTGTTTCTTCAAGTTAGAGACATATGGTCATTTTCGAGCTTTGATTTCCTAAGAGATCAAAATGATGCATTTTTGACTGACTATATTGGATGTTACGATGGATGTCAAGATGAAATTTATTTGATTTTTTTTATTGAATTTGTCCTCAAGAGAAAAATGTCTTTAATGCACCTGATGATAAATGTTTAATGCAACTATGCAAAATCATGTAACATGCATGTATGTGTTGATGTATGTATATATGTATGTATGAGTTGATGTATGTTTCTCAATCTATAAGGAGAATGGTTGCGAGAGCAGTCTTCACTCTATCTTTGATTCGGTTTGTCTTCATTTCCACCAGGGTGTACTCTTTCAAACCTTGACCCGAGACAATTTGTTTTCTTTGCCCCATCAAATTTTGCCCCAAAATAGCTTCTCTTGTCCAGCTTCGATTCTGAGCTTCGGAGATATGTTTGTTGAATTCCAAGATATTTCCGGATAACTTATCTTGTTTGAAAATGTTTTTTTTTGAATTTTCAAAATTTTGAAAAATATTACCTCCTAATTTTCACAATTGAAGCAAATCATAAAACATGAATTCATTGGATATCAAAAGAATCAAATACTATTTTAATCATTGATAGTTACAAATCTTTGACAAATACCAAGATTGACAGGTGGGTTTAGAGGTTGGCTACCTAAATTCTAAGGTGTGTTTCCTCTATTTGGTCATCGTGAAGATCGTGGCATGTCCTTTTTCGTGGTTTGACATTTTGATCAGAGGCGAACAAAATGACACAACTAGCATAATCAAATGCTAGACTCTTTAGAACACTTCTATTTCAGTTCTCTAAAATCTTTCATTTGTTCAGGCTTCGTAGGTTCACCTAGTCAAGGTAGTGCAGAAATATCGGTCTAAAAATAAGATTCCTGAGTGCTCGTGTGAGTTCGACTATAATAGGTGTTCCTCAACTCCCTTAGTCCATATTCACCGAAACTCCTTATTTTAGTAAATTTGATTTGATTTATCATTGTTTAGCTAGCTGAATTCAGCTTTACTGTACATATATATATTTTATAATTGCCTTTGTTCGGCTAGCTGAATTATTCATGTCGTCACAAAGTCTTCGACTTGACAACCACAGTGGAGCATACACCGGATTGCCAAGTACCCGATCAATGTCATGGTTTGAATGTAATCTATTCATAAAGCCAGGGTTTTCGAGTTTCCTCTATAACCAATTGCTTTAGCGGAATAGCTCAGCTTTATTGTATACATAAATATGTTTTTTTTTGTTTACGGATTCCATTTCTTAAGCTCACTGAGGAAAACCTGTTATAGTCTCGGTGTTTGTTGAAGGTCAGAAAATCTCATCGTTAGAGTTCAATTCCCAAGCAACTGACCTAAACTAGATTCACCTACTTGACCATTCCATCTGAGAAGATCATGATCATCATTGAACGTCACTAACAGAAGTAAAAACTAATTTGCTTTGCAATTTCATGTGCTAGTTGCCCTATTTTGTCCGCTCCTAACACATACCTGAATGCCAAGATCGTTGATTGTTCATGCGAGGAGATGGTTAGATTGGTTCCTTCAAGGGAAGGGTATTTGCTTTGATGTATGATTGATTAGGATCAAAGGGTCTTTATTTTTCAAGGGTTCAATCTTGTCATTTGTCAAAGATTTACAACCTCAATTATTAAAATGCTTTTAATTAAAATGATATTCAAAGAATTCAAGATTAAAATTTGCTCATTGTTCATTTCCTAAGAAGGAAGCATTTTATTGAAATTGTTCAAAAGTCAAGTGATTTACAAACATTTAAACATAAGAAGAACAAAAGAAAAACAAATTCAAACAAGATGTCATGCATGAGAATGCAACAAAATCTACTGATGGATACCCCCAGCCGACTCCCGATCAGAATGTCTCGTCATACATTGAACGTCAATACCCCCTGAATCAATCAGATCTTGGACCTTGTGCTTCAACGCCCTACAATTCTCAGTGGTATGTCCTGAGATCCCAATGTGGTAGCTGCATATGGCGTTAATATCATGGCCTTCAGGATATGGGTCAGTTCTTGGTTTGGATTGAACTGGAATCACCAGGTTGTTCTCAATTAACACTGGGAGCAATTCCTCATATGTCATCTAAATTGGATTGATGCATGTCTTTTTACGAAAAACATTATGAGACACGGTCCCCATACTAGCTAAATCCACTAGACTGACCTCAGCTCTTTCCTCAATGTCAATATGGCTAGTACCACATATCTGGCCATTCTTGATAGCTCTTTCAATCATTTCTCCACACATGACTATGTCAGAGAAACTCTTAGTGGCAACCCCTATCATGTAATCAATATAAGGAGACTGTAATGTATCTATGAATAGAGTGATGAACTCTCTTTCAGTCATTGGTGGATGCACTTGAGATGCGACATCCCTCCATCGTTGAGCATATTGTCGGAAACTCTCATCACTCCTCATATCCATATTCTGCAGCATTATTCGATCAGGGATCATATCAATCATGTGCTTGTATTGATTCAGAAAGTTACTAGCCAAATCTTTCCAAGAGCGGACTTGAGCACGACTCAGTTGGTTATACCACCTAGAAGCAGGTCCAGTCAGACTGTTTTGGAAGCAGTGGATCAACATCTGATCATTTTTAGTGTATCCAGTCATCCTTCGAATAAACATCGTGAGATGGACATTAGGGCAACTGGTTCCATCGTACTTTTCAAACTCAGGCATCTTGAATTTGGGCGGGAGCACCAGGTCAGGAACTAGCACTAGTTCTATTGCATCCATCCCGTTGTGAGAGTTTTGTCCTCTCATTCCCTGGAATGTCTTTCTGCACCACTGTTTCAGATTCTCCGGGATCTCGTTATTGACTCTTTTCATTTGGCGGCTTGGAAGCTTATGGGGTGAAATAATTATTTGGGGACTAGCGTGGGCTATCACACATTCGGAGGTTCCTCCGGTCGAGGAAATCTTCTCTTTGCTTCTTCCTTGGTTGAGCTCAGCCATTTTTGTTACCATTTGGCCAACTAGGTCTTTTTGGTTTTGCAGGATACGATCCACAGTGGTCTTTTGCATCTGCTCCATTTTAACCTCCCACTCAACTTGCATCTTTTGCAAACTCTCGTTCAACTCTTTCTTTAATTCCTCAAATTTTGCATCCATTCTTAGTACTGTGTGAATGCAATTGCATAGTTAGAAGTGCTTCCTCAAAGTTTCCAGCAAGGTACGATTAATGCATGTAAACCTGCTTAAATGAATGTTGTGCAAAATGAAATGATGCAAATGCATAAATGTTGATCCCAACGATGAATATCTTAGAATAATTTTCACCAGTGATGAAAGCCTTCACATCACAAGACAATCCACTTTACAGACATGCATTCGCTTAGATGCTGAGTCTGAAATAGATCGCTGCTTCGTCTCGGATCTTCGTCTTCGAAAATGATGCCCCTCAAGCGTTTCTGTAATATGACTCCGTTAATGCCCCGACGATGCGGAAGTCAGTGCGTCAATCCTTGATGACTAGAGATGAAATGATTGTAAATGAAAATCTACTTCTGGAGTATTCTTTGGCTCAATTGATCATCATTTCAGTCTCGGATGCTGCACTATCTTCGAGCGAGTCTTATTCTTGTATTCTAGACTTCTTTTAGCCCTCAATGCATGTCTGTATATGCGACTACTTGATTGAAAACTTTCATCTCTTCTTGTGAAAATTTTCTCTCGAATATCCCCTTGCTGATCAACATTTTCGCATTATGTTATGATGATGCAATGCAAAGAAGAATGAAAAAAAGACACAAACAGCAGAAAATAGATAAGTTAGTGCACGCAAATAAAAGAAAAGAAATTAGTTTGTACATGTAAAATAATTGATACGGATAAAAATGTTATTCAGAGATAAATATAACACCTACCCCGTCATGATATCTACCCGAACATGCCTTCAATAGATAGCAATCCTACCCGGACATGCTTTCTACCCACAATTATCTATTTTCAAGAAATTAGTCCTAACCGCATGATATCTAGTTCGCATACTTTTATTCGAAAAGAAAATAAATTCTACGAACTTAGCAAAAGATAAGGGTTTAGAAACGCTCCTCCTTGGTGTACACTTAGTTTGGGTACCTACTGACGGACATAGGTTCGATATAGCTATACCTAGGGTGACCGTTCTACGGTTCACTATATGCATGGTTTTGGCTCTAACGGGAAAAAGGGACTCGAATTGTCCTTGATGTCGGTGCCCCATTGGGCTGCCAAACCCTCTATCCTCACCCATTACAGGTTTCGAACGGAACGAGTTCAATTCGAGGGGATTCATTGCCTTATACCCGTACGAGGAATAAATCCCTACGAAGGTATAAGGTATGTATCCCATGGGTTATTTGCTAAAACTCATACGAAGAATAAATTCTTACGAGAGTAAAGCATTCACCCCGACTAATTTGGATCGAAGCTCGTGTATAGAGCTTATGTTATGCTAATGCGAGTGATGTGTGTGAGGAGGAACATACCTACCTTCGACCCAAAAGGAAAACAAAACAAGGAAAAAAAATGATAAAATCTTGCCAAAGCTGAAAGCCAAAAATAAATGTTAGTATGACAAAAAACGAAGCAATTAAAAATTTCAATAAACGGATCATAAGTTAACTATGTACTCAAACTTATAATTTCCACTAAGACGACAATGTGTAAGTGACCTACAGCTTGACTCTCTAAAAAAGTTCCCCAGCAGAGTCGCCAAGCTGTTATAACCATTTTTTTTGTAAAACAATTAAATATTATTTTAAAAACGATTATGACTTTAATTAAAAAAAATTAGTGATTATGGATTAATTAAAATTAAATTGAAAATGAGTCACCATCGACCTTTGGGTTAGGTAGGTCGAATACCGAAAAACGTCTTTTAAAAACAATTTTAAGAAAAATAGTTTTATAAGACAAAAATTTGATCTACGTTACCAAAGATTCATTTAAAACAGGTTCGGGAGTCGGTTACGTGTGGGGAAGGATAAACACCCCTACAACGCCCAAAATTGGTACTGTGTCGCTTACACACCGTCGTAAATGATGGAAATTATAAATCGTATATAAAGTTAAAAATGATCTATTTATCGAACATTGATTAATTTGCTTCGAATTAAATAACTAGAGAAAATTCTTTAACTCGAAAAGAAATATCAAAATTAGTAATCCTCCATCGGGAAAGCTAACTCAAATATTTCTTATCAGTTAAAGAATATTCCCTCCTAATTAATATTTAAAAACGTGAATCGAATACAAAATGAAAATTTAAAATTTACATTCACACAAAATAAAGTGAGTGTCACTTAAAATACCACACATTGCATCATTTTAATAAATTAATTAGTAAAATATACTCGACTTGTTGTAAGTTCCTATGTCGTTAAAATGCCGTATCGGATCGTACCACTTCGACCAAGTAGTACTTTCCACGCCCAATCTACGCATACGTGTTCTTGAAAATATAATCGAATATTTCATACATATATAAAAATATAATGAAAATAAATGTAATTAGAAATACAAAGATTTACATTAAATTAAATTAAACACATTATTTACACAATACAAATAATTAACTAATGAGTAAAATACACATCCATACATAAATGACTAAAAATAAAAAATAAATAACATTACAAACCAAAATAAGATACCAAAAATAAGTAATTAAGGGATTAAAATATGATTAACAGAAATTCAAAGGACTGAATAGTAAATAAATAAAAAAAGTTACAGGACCAAAATAATAAAAACAGAAACATAAAGAACTAAAAAGCTAAAACAGAAAGTTAGAGGACTAAAATGGAAAAACAGAAACTTAAAGGGTCAAATAGAAATTAAACCAAATACTAACAGTGACTAAAGTAAAGACTTTACAAATGTCATGGCCAAATTAGGATGTCAATGAAAATGAACAATACACTAGCACAGTGACTAAAATGGAATAATTAAAAATATCATGACCATATTCAAGCAATCACAGAAATATGTAAGATAAGTGACTAAAATAAAATTATTACAAATATGGTGACCAAATTCTAATAACGCAAATAATATAAAATACATGGAATCAGTGATTAAATTGAAATATTTTTAATTTATTAAAACCATTATCAAATATAGACAAAAATGCCATAAAGCATGGATAGTGACTAATATGTAATAGTGACTAATATGTAACAGTGAAAAGATAAAGGCCCAAAACCGGCTTATTTCCTTCCCCATTTCTCATTTGGCTCATCTCAACAAAATAGGGAGAGAGAGAGAGAGCAGAGAACTCTCTCGCCCTTCCCTCATCAGGGAAGGAACAACCGCCCTACACCGGTGGTGGCCACGGCGGCTCACGGCGGAGCCCATGGTGGCCGGATAAAAAAAGGTCCCAAAAGACTCCCTCACTCAACCCCAACCCGAAAAACAACCCCACCTAGCCTAAAACCAAACCTAAACCTTTAGATTTAGGATAGATTACCTTCGAAACACCGAGACTCTGACGACCTCTCGGATTCCACGGTGACTTTGGGGCTCCCCGGCTTCGAACCTAGGTAAATCTCTCCACTCTCTTATTTTTTCGGTTGTGGTTTTTGTTTCTTTTTTTCTTTTTTTTTCTCTCTCCTCTTTTCTGGAAACCCGAATGGTCCCCTCATCATCTCTTTCTCTTTTCTTTTATGTTGATCTTTTTGATTGGTGACTGATGGATGGCTGAGTTCGTAGGGAATGATATCCCTATATTAATGCTGATAACTCTTGGATTTGATGAGATTTGTTCCCATTTTTTATATATTTTTTTTACTGTGATTTGTTTTGATTGATGACCTCTGTCACTGTTGGTACTGCTCAAGGAATGCTCGGCATCGGCGAGGGGAAACTCGGCTCAAGCGATGGCTGATATGTCGGTGAAAGCTGAAAAGTCAAGCTGCGGCGGCTGGGAGACCAAGCGGCGGTGGCTTTGATATTTTTAGGGTTTAAAACCCTAACCTGGGGCGATCTGGGCCGTTCATTATCCTCCAGATCTGACGGTAGATGTTGGAGGCGGCTGGGGAGATAGGGTGAAACCCTAGCAATGTTGGGTCAACTGTTTGGGCCGGTTGTAATGGGCTTTGGCCTGCCAAAATATGTAAAAATATAATATTAATAAAATAATAATATAAATATAAAAATAATAATTAATAATAATAATTTAAAAAAGGCCCGGACAAAAATGGGTGTCTACAGTTATATTAGAAATTTAGAGGATGTAAAATTAGATGACCCGCGGTCTGTTTCGTTGCATCATAGCTACTTGGGAAGCAGGGATGACCAACAAAGCTTCGTTGAAGGCCTGCACAATGTCTGTTTTTAGGCCTTTGGATGCTCCTCGACCATGTGATATCATTAATAGAAAGTAATAAACCATGTAATTATTAAGCACTAGACATGTAATTGAGGAAACTTTGTTGAACGAACGAACCTCAAGAGAAGCAAGGAATCAATGACCATGAGTGTCTAAAAAGCAGTGGAGACGTGGGCTTTTTCTTTTGATTGTAATAAAAGGAAATGATATTGTATTTACTTTTGAGGCATGAGAACAAAGCACGCACACATAAATATTTTATGCATTTCATCCTTTGGAGCCTTGGAGGTGATGGTGACTGACTTTGTAACAAGCGAGTCTATAGGAGGACCCTAGGGAAGGGCACCCCCCACATCATCCAATAGGCGCATGCAAATGGGACAAGAGACCTTTATCTCTGTAGTTTTTTTTTTTTTTTTACTTTTGGTTGGAAACACAAAGATTTCAAGAGAAAATGTCAAGCTTCCTCACTCCATTAATCACTTTAAACACCAGTAAATTTCGAAGCAACCATGGTTGACCTAGAAAAATAAAAACGGTAAACTACTATAGTCACTCACTCATTTTTGCGTATTTGTCAATACCGGATCAATAATTATTTTTAGGTGGACACATAAATATTAACAACATAAATTTTTTGAAAAGGGTGGGTATAAATAAAATTATAAGGTAGACACCATCGATAAATAAATAATTAAGCGAAGAAAATTCGAATATCAGGGTAGGCCCGTGCCCATCCTCAACAACATGTGGCTCCACCAATGGTATATGCATTGGTCATCCAACTACCAGTTCTCTCAAGTCATGTGTTGCATTTTATTTTTATTTTGATAACCTTTTGTTAAAAAATCAACTATGATAATTTTCACATTACTTTTCTCTTTCATCCTCAATAAGTAATTAATTGTTAAAAATTATCACATCATATCACGTAAGGATCATCGTTAATTTTTTAATAGTAAATGATTAAAACAGAAACAAAACACAACATTGGGTAAAAAATTTAAAAATAATAGTTGAATGACTAAAATGGAAATACAAAAATAGGCGGGCCACTAAATAGGTAGTTTACCCAAAATAAAAATATTTTTTTTTATTAATTTGGGATAAATATAAGGTAGTATATGTTTTAAGATAACTCTCAACCATTTGACATTGAACGCTTACACCCATGATATTCCTGATGCTCAAATCTAAGATTTTAAAGAATAACAACAATTCATTTATTACGGAATTCGCTTATTTCGTGTCCAAAATAAAAATATGGGACTTCAAAATGGTTACAATTATGTAGTGAGGCTTGTTGGGATGAAAGCGCAAATCAAGGCAGGTTGAGCTGAAGATACACATGCAGGGCCACCAGGTGGATTGAGCCAATCACGGAGAGGTGGTCCGATCTTACTCGCAATTTTTTCCCCCCAACAGCGTGGAACCATGATTTTGGAGCAAGTGAGGGAAAATGTCCTTTTGCTTTTGACTCCACTAACATTCCTGTGTTTCCCGCCACTGTTTTGTTTGTTCTACTATTAATTGTGGGAGCTTGATTAGGATAAAGTATATAAATGGTCTTCGATTATATGATATTACTTTATTGAGTATCTATACTATCAAAAGTTATAAAATGGTCACAACATAACAA
The DNA here is from genome assembly GCF_006381635.1 of Hibiscus syriacus. Lineage (NCBI taxonomy): Eukaryota > Viridiplantae > Streptophyta > Magnoliopsida > Malvales > Malvaceae > Hibiscus > Hibiscus syriacus. Next base: position 977,677 of record NW_024063468.1, on the reverse strand, counting down.
ACAACTATCGAATCTCAGATGACAGATTGACATCCAGCTCAAACTATCATCAATTTTTAACGAAAAATGAAGAGTTTGGAACATAATGAATAATCAGGCGACCATTTTGTAACTTCTAATAATTGATGGACTCAACAAAACAACATCCTATAATCGGAAGACTATTTTGTAACTTTTAATAATCATAGGACTTAACAAAGCATTGTGCTAAAGTCGGGAGACCATTTGAGTACTATATCCTTATTATTATTAATATCAACTAAAATACTATAAGAATAACTTAACAATATAACTAGATTATTTAGAATAAAATTACCAATGATTAGCCCATGATTTGCCCTTACCCGAAGGCATATTATATTTGACGGGGGCTCATCCTTGGTCTAATAATGGCCGATGCGTAGCCCATGTTTACTTTTTGCTGTGTTATTTTATCCATTTGAGCCCAATTCAAGATCTGTAGCTTTTCTCCAGGGTGGGTTGGTCCACGTCCAGCCCCATTTTACCAATATTTAACATGTCATCGAGTGACCTCAGTGATAAAAGAATTATTTTTATTCTTTGATGTCTTGGATTCGAGTACTGAAAATACCTAGGGTGTCAACGTTTAATGTCAAATGGTTGAAAGTTATCTTTGAACCGTTTATCCCATACTAATAAAAAAACATCCAACAAACAAAAATTAAGGCAAATATCTTTGGAAAGACATAATATATGATTTAGTAATTACGAGATGAGTTGCATGCATTCCATTCACGGAGGCTTAACATGCGCAAGCCTTTCAACATTATCGAAGCACTGCCTTAATAATTTGATAATTAAAAATAGGCTTAATGCTCAAATAAGTAGGGGTGTGAAAAATTAACCTATCTGGTTGACTTGACTCGCCGACCCGGATAAAAAAATCGGTTAATTTTCTAAAAAAATATCCGGCCGGATCGGCTACCCAGCCCGACACTTTCTGGATTGGGGCCGGGTCACAAAAATTGATTTTTCCAAGCGGTTAAGTTTTTTTATATATTAACTAAATATTTAATTTATAAAATTGAAATCCCTAACAGGATTATATAATATATAATCTCCGATTTAAGGGAAGTGTAGTATTTAGTATTTTACTTTGTATTAAACGTGTATTTTAGATTTATCTCAGTAGAAGATAAGATATTTTGTGAGTTATAATCGTCTCTTGATATAGTCTTCTAATGATATTGTAAATATTAATATTTTAGTTAATCTCTAACTCTAATTTTATTTGTAAATAAGGATAAAGTTTATTTAGTTAGGACTCTTAGATCAACTAGATCTCTAACTCACATATCAACTAGAAATCTAACACCTTTTGTATAAAACCCCTTGTACTGCTTTTATTTTTTCACTGTGAATAAAAGTCTTATTTTCACCAGCAAACACACAATTCTACATTATATTAGTTTAGGTTAGATCCTATTTCTCATTTTTTTTCCCGACATTTAAATTTGTCGGACTATGTAATTCAAAGTTTCGAACATTTAAATGCGTGTGTTTTTTTATTTAATATTTTGAAAAAATCCGGGTACCCGGAACATCCGGGTCGGGACACGGGTCGAGAAATCATCGACCCGGATGTTCCGGTTACCTGAATTTGCACACTCCTACAGATAAGTATACTTTTTTCACCGAATATGTGTATACATTATTTTTTGGCCATTTAGAAGTTTAACGAAACAAATGTTACCCCTTTAGGTGCCCGGACCATCAATGACGTTAATTTTCACCGTTAAGTGACACATGTCATAATATTATAATTTAAAAAAATATATATTATTTATATTTATAAAAAAAAACCCAAATTTCTTTTAAATTACAGAGAAAGGCCTCAAAATCCCCAAATCTTAACACAAACCCTCCGCTGACGGCCTCTCCGGCCACGACCGCCGCTGCAACCGTAGTCTTTGACATCATCCTAGTTATATGTTGTTGTAGTTGTTGCTTATTCACTATCGGAATCACAATTTTCATCCTAGAGTTCACGGTATATAAAACATCGATTTATCGTTGATCGATCGTCAATCAGTCATGATTTCATAGGGGTTTTGGTCGCCGGGGAGAGGGGAAGTCGGATGAAGCTTCTTTGACGGTAAAGGGTGGCGGGCGGTGTGAGTTTAGGGTTTGAAATGAATGTTTTTAAAGTTTAAGGGTTATTTCAAAATTTATGTGTTTTCTTTTTAAAATTTTATATATATTTTTTAAAATTATCATATTGTGACATGTGTCACTTAACAGATGAAACTAACGCCATTGACAGTCCGTGCACCTAAAAGAGTAATGTCTGTAATGTTAGATACTTGGATGAGACAAAAAATAACGTAAACACCTATTTGACAAAAAAATGTAAAATTTGAATACTTATTTAAGCATTAAGCCTTAAAAATAATTTTAAGGATCGCAACTTTAATGTATAGAGATTTCAAAATTGTAACTCCCTCCAATTCTCTTACAAGGCCTTGACTCCGTATATGCTCCGTCCCCGTCTGTGTCAAAATGGCGGTGGGCATGCTTTGCGAAAGCCCCCGACATTAACATATGCGTTTACTTTTTGTCTTGTTTTCACATTTAAGCCTATAAGCTACCTATTTGTATCGTTCTTAGCTTAAAACTTTTCATGTGTGAAATTCATTATATTTAGTTATATATATATATATATATATATATATATATATTAGTATCTCATTAAATAATTTCAGTAGTTAAAGGGAGTATTATTCTTCTTAGAAATCTTAAGTTCGAATAGTTGTGTATGATGTATATGAGCTATCAAAGGCTAAGAGTGATTATGAATAAATACCTATTTTATAATTACTCCAGACTATTTAAAATATTTGTATTGATATAAATAACTTACAGTTTTTTCCAACTATAATATATTATATAAATATTGATGATATTATTATATGATAATAAAATAATATTTAGTATGTGCATATATATATGATATAAACAATATACGATATTTATATGTAATTATGGTCATTTATTATTATTATTAGGATGGCCCCTGTAAGGGTTTTTGACAGAGGGAAATGAAATCATGACACGTGAATATGGGACAGTGTGGTGTAATTTATGTTGTTAGAGGCGGTGAGTGAATGAGAAAGATTGGCGTGTTGGGTCTAGAAGAACCATACGAGTTGAGGTCCGAGTGCTCATATACTTCCAAAACTCTACTTTTTCAACCCCTTCCCGTTTTCAACGATGTATACGTTTTGGCATTGCTGTCTTTTTGCTACAACCTTATACCGACATTGTTGAATTCTGTTTTGGCATAGTGACATTGTTGGATCTAAACCTAAAACTTCCTTGTAATACAAAAGTTGATAACAGAGTTCGATTAGAAGGTGTGGAACCCTAATCCTGTGCGTGTCACCTTTTCAAAACCCTATCTACACGTCATGAATGCTCCATGCCAGAGATTGGATCCCACATTGAAACTGATTGTTTCTGTGTAAAACTGGGCTGAATTTGTGGGAATAGAAATCGGAAAATGAAGCATTTAATACAATGTCTATGGCTGTTACGTTTCTGAACCTAACCATCGACTTCAGGCAGGCCCTGCATTTTAACTAATTCCATGAAAATGGAAGCAAAGGCATTGTCCTGTTGGTTCTCTATGTCGAATATTTAAAACGGTTGATCGGTTTGAGGGTTGGATAAATGTGTGTAAATGCATGAAATAATGAACGGCTGATAATCGTTGAGAGTAATTCATGTGCTATAGGTACGAAAAACCGTAGACTCCGACATAAGAAAAAGAAGTAATGGAAGCACTTTGGACGTTTATGGTGGGACTTACCTATTCCCAACAGAACTGGATATATAATCAGATTCCTGTCTTGTAAGAATGCAACTCAAGTCGCATTGGATGGGTTTTTTCCCGATATGATTTTTATTTTTGAATCTTACCTATTTGACGATTTTACGTACCAACTGACCCCGGAGTTCAAACTAGCAAGGTAACAAGAATCTTGCTACTTTTGGCTTTAACCGTGCAGCTATAAGTACACCAAAGCTGGCCCCGAACCCATACCCATTTATCAACAACAAGCTATTAATTGTGTTCTCTCTCTCTTTCCCTATAATCTGATTCGTTTCTTCAGTTCATTCTTGCCATCTTTTTTGGATCATTTTCTCTGTTTCTCAATCAATATTGTACCTTTTCTTTTTAAAGCTTTGAATTTGTTCTGCAAGGAAACGGGGCTGTATTTTAACAACCCTTCTTTCCTTTACAATTTCCTCTCTGTTTTCATTCGAAATATAACGAATCAGAGAAACACGAGAGATGCAAGAAATCAACCATCCATTTGGTTCCAACAATGGTGCCGATATTGGGTCTTCGGTATCACAGTTGATATTATCAGCAGGCTCCAATACCTTAGATTCAATATTCGCTCGCTGTGAACCATCAACAGCCACCGCCGGCACCGACTCTGTTTGCGAGCCATTAGGCTCTTCGGTCTATCTCCGTCAGAGAGATCTCCTTCAAAAATTCTGCCAAGGAAACGCTTCGTTTTCGCGTAACTTGGTGGAGACTCAGCTTCGAAACTTCCAAAACCCAGCATTAGGAAGCGATTACGTAAGTCCTCAAAAGGCGAAGAAGCTTTACAGGGGTGTGAGGCAGAGGCAGCGGGGCAAATGGGTAGCCGAAATCAGACTCCCGCAAAACAGAGTACGAGTCTGGTTAGGCACTTACGAAACGCCCGAGACGGCAGCTTATGCCTATGACCGTGCGGCGTATAAACTCCGAGGGGAATACGCAAGGTTGAATTTCCCTAATCTCAAGGATCCAACAAAGTTGGGTTTTAGAGATGATGCAACGCTGAGTGCTCTGAAGAACGCGGTGGATGCTAAGATTCAAGCCATTTGTCAAAAGGTAAAAAGAGAAAGAGCTAAAAAGAAGGCCAAAAACGGCAACTCCGATCGTCCTGTTGCTGAAGCCGAGAAAGATGTCAAGGCAATGGAACCGTGTTCGTCGTCCTCGTCTGTATCGGCGGCGGGTTTTAGTGACAATTTAAGCAGCGAATTGCTGTCACCAAGTGCATACGATGATAGGTTTGGGAGATGTGAGAATTCGCCGTCGTCTGTTCCGAGTGATTATACAGTGATGATGGCGGATGAAGCACAGTTTCAGGACTGTTCGCTTGCAAGAATGCCGTCTTTTGATGCTGAATTACTATGGGAGATTCTTGCTAATTAACATCTTAATGCTCTCAATCATTGGTTTAGGTTCTTGTAGTGTTTTTCTTTAGGTATTGTCTCTTCGGCCTTTGTTTTTGTATGGAAGGCATTAGATTTAGGGGTTAAGCATGTTAACTTTTCTCGAGTTGGAAACACACGAATTTGAGCTAGCCTAAGATGTTATTCCCATGTTCCAATTAAGCAAAAAAATATCTGGTTCATGATATAATAATAAAATAATGTTTTAATTTATTAAGACAGCAAATTCATCTTCTAATCTTAGACAAAAACCAAACACTCTTAATTTTTCTTTTATTTAAATAAAACATTTAAATAGCTTTTATTAGTAATTTAAAATCAATTTGAAATTTAACATTCAACCATCGAATGTAAAAACATGATAACTTTTTCACGACAATATGATAAATATATTGAAATGGTAGGCGTATATAATTAAAATTTAAATGTGGAAGGTGAGATATTAAACGAAGTACTTGGTTAATTCCTCGTTTCATATCTTGTTTATTTTTCGTGCAGTTGAAATGTAATCCAAAAACTCAAGTTCGCCATTATTTATAAATATTGTTAAATTCAAATCCCAAAAAATTCATGTTTTATACATGACTTCTAAATTAATATTTTACTTATTTAAAAATATTACATCAACAAATCGAACATAAATTTGAACATTGTCAACTATTAGACTTAAGATTTTAGGTTAGAAAATAAAAGTCGGACTAAATTCCAAATATGCAGAGTACAAGGACTTGTAGCATATTTTGACCAATAAGGGAAGTGCTTAACCATCAATTAGGTGGGCCCAATATAATGAAAAAACAAAAGGGCAGAGCAATAAATCTTATCTGCAAATTGCAATGCAATTATTAAGTGATGATACTATCTGTTGATAAACCGAGTCATTTTGATGGCGGATTGATCTAATGTAATCATACCCTACAAGTTAATTCAGATCACTTTCCTTATCCTGCAAGTGAAAACAACCACGCATACACTTTCTCGGTCATTGGAGAGAAAGAAACCGTGGTCCTCAAATCACCTCCATCGCATTTATAACAAGATTGAAAGATGACTATACACATCGTCACATTAGACAGATATGGTTGAACCGAGTACGACTTCACATTGGCAATGTCTGTATAGTGGTAACCCTGGTGATTAGAAAATAATACTATCAGGTTTCAGGTTTTCTCTTCACCAGTAAATTCTCCTTCTCGGCTTAACCCTTAAACAAAGCCTTTATTAACCTAACTAGTAAAGGCTTCGATTATCGAAAACATAGTAGAAAATGTACATCAAACCACTTCTTAAGGGGCCTTTGATGAACGAGTTAAGAGATGGAGACGTCAATTTATATTCCAGTTTAGAAGCACTTTCCATGACACATGAATCCCGACATTTGATTAAATACACGGAACATAGCATAAATTCATAAACTGATACATCAGAATCGGAACACAGACAGGTTATTTGATTATACTAGTTTAGAAAAGGTTACCAACTGAGGGCATTCTTTGACTGCTGCAGCTTTGCGTTGTAAGAACTTTCTATGCCCTCCTTGCAAGATTTTAGCAGAGGCTGTAAAAATGTTGTTCTGAAAAACTTGACCGACTCTCCAAGTGAGGTTCTATCGCCTTCTGCAATCAATCAAAGCCGGTAATATCAGAAATACTGAGTACTAATTGCAAGTGGCATTATCATTAGCCAAGTTCATGTCACAGCAGCACATCCTAATACATAAGTGATCAATCACATCAGTTTGTAACCCCTTATTGACTCCGGATATCTGATGCCTGACAAAATTGACCCCGATTTATGTCAAAGGGACAAGAGAAGGAAAAAAATAAAGCTACAACATGTTTAAATAAATGCTACTTTTCCCGGTATTTCATCTTCTACTATTTGCAGGCGACTATAAAAGCATACGGACCTAACCATCATAAAAATAACTAACAATGGAAGAATAAACATACCATTATCAGCATCTTGTCTTAGTCCTTCCCTGTTCAGTTCTTCCAGAAGCTGTCGGATAAATAAATCACAAGAATTTTACGCCAATATCTCTAAAAAGGAGCAAGAGCTCATACAGTTTACACAGGAAATGGAGTATAATTATTTTTCTTGGTTGAAATCTGACAAACTACAAAAATTGGATTTGGAAGTCTTCAGCACAAAAATCCGACAGATAAATAAAAGAGTTGATAGCACAAATACCTGGGATAGGGTTGGCACTATAGTTGGATCAAACTCATCACAATTGTTTGGGTCAATTGGAACACAAACACGACCTACAGGAAAAAAATGTTGAAGAACACTAATGACTACCAAAATTCATGCTGGGTTCTGCTCAAACGAAATTTCTTATTCCTACATATCCTGAGAAGAGGAACAGAAAAACATCCCCTATCATGTGGTATTGATATGTATGTCTCCATGCATGCATGTAAAGTGAGCTGACTAGCAAATTACGAAGTGCCCCAACTATGGTTTCTGGCTAATCTTCACATTCATAACAACTGACGTTGAACAGATTTTTCAACACTAACCTGTTTTTGGATGTACACAGAACGGTGCCTTCAGTAAATGGTTCATGTGCTTCGACACCTGACATACAAACAAACATATGAACTTCTTGCTTCAAAGATGCAATTTATAAGTACCAATTTATGAAGTAGGTGGATGTACTTCTAAGATGAATACTGATATTGTTGACAGAGAATGAACTAACAAAATAAGTAAACAAATAAATAAACAAAACCAAAAGGTGTAATACTGTTGCAGACCTCCATATCAAGCCTAGGGTACGTAAATGAAAAGACAATCTCTTCAACACATCTCCGTATGCCTTGTGTCTGGAAAAGGTGAATCATGCAAAACAATTCAAAAAGTTAAAATACAGTAATTCCGCCTCTAAAATAAAACATACGACATCCAGGTGATAAGCATATTTGAGATAATGTGTTTCTAATGAATTTAAACTTGCCCAGGAAAACAATCAAATTGTAATTGATTTTCAGATCATGGACTTATTACTTGATCCAACTCATTTATTGCTGATATTTTCAGAATGACTTTGATTGTGGATGATAAATAAAAAATGTCATGGACTCACTTTGCTGTAGAAACTTGTTTCTAACATGCAGTGGGCTCACCCCCTTTATTGTAAATACTTTAACATGCCTTGGACTCCCTTTAGGATCCATGAGGAATCATTACCAATCTTGAGTCTCAAAAGCCTATCAATCTGTTTGACGGCTATAATCAATTTACGATGGCAGTTTTATCTGTTTAAATATAGCAAACTCATCCTAACTAAGAATATTTTAGCAACACAGTTAGAGAAGTTAATCTAGAAACATATTTAAATCATACAACTGACAAAAGTGAATCAAGTGTTAAATTCACCTATTCAAACAGAATGGTCCATGCCACTGTTTGTGACAAAAATGTTTAAATAGAGGTTTCAACTTTCAACTGCAAGTAGGTTCTTAACACTGATTTTGAGCATACCAATTCATACCTTTTGTTTACCGGATTGCAGGACAGACTTTAGTTGATCCCACCTAACAAGATTTATGTCATCTTTTGACATGGAAGCTCGCTTATTCTCTTGCCACCTCCCCCTAAGTTCAGAAGCAACAGCTGAAAATATAGAACGCACATACATGAGCAACTGCTAAGATAAATGCCATAACTAGCCATCAAAGAGACTATAAATTTTACATGCATCAGGAATCATTTCTAGTATCTTCTCATATCTCTCTTCAGAGGAAAGTAAATTTTGATTTGGAAGCATTTTGGCCTCGAAAAAACCCTTCAGAACTTCAGTATAGGATCTCCTGCAAAGTAAAAATATGCCTCAGAGGAGACTGGAAGTCGAGAGTAAGGAACTTAAAAACAAAATACAATATCACTTACGCCAAGAAAGGATGCAGAACAGGGCCTGGTAAAGATATCTTTTTGTGACTATTTTCATTGCCCTGAAAAGGTACAAAGTTAATGTTTTCTTGGTATTAGGGGGGGGGGGGGAAGGGAAAGCCAAATCCAGATGCATTTCACAGCACTTGTTAATCACCTTGTACACACGGAAATAATCAGCAATAGCTGCCCTCTGTTCATTAGTCAGCCTGTAGAAGTTATGAGAGGAAAATTGATATCTTTATGTGATAATACAGGTAAAGGTATAGCAGAAATAATGTGAAGATTTCAAGGGTTTACTACATTACCTTCTGGCTTTTCCATCGCAAACCCAGCAGTGCACACCACGCCGACCACTATATACCCAGAGAATGTGATTAAATCCGAAGTCATCTACATTATTAGAACTTCAAAGTTAATTGGTGATGTAAGAAAAAGACCTGCACACATCATGCGCACTCAAGAAACCAAATGTGCCTATGTAGTAACGCAGAATTTTTGAAGGACAGCTTAATAACTCAGTCCCAACTAGAATACTGCCAGTTTAGTAAGCCGGCAATGAATTAAAAGTGCATTTAGCAAACCAATGTATTCCAGCTTTTACCTCTGAGAGCAGTATCAATCACTTTAATAGCAATTGTCATTAGAGGCCAGCACTGCAAGCAAACATCTGCTCCTGTGCAGCAATATCTAACATCATCATAATCTGTTATATCCTGGGAAAAGAATACAACATAACTCCAACAAATCAAACAACATGGTCGTTACATGTACTGAGATTGAAAAGTAGGCTAAGATGCTCAGTTTTCTAGAGGTCCAGTAGCTTACAATATCAAAAACCAATTCTCTCTCAACCGGAGTGAAAACATTGTCACCGCTTTGAGCATAAGCATGCCTCTTAGCAGGCTGCAGTACAGACAATAGATCATGAACAACCAATAAAACAACTGACCTGAATAACTAATAAAAACAAAACGGGCAGCTTTAACTCGAAGGGCTCCGAGAGACTATTAAAAATTGCGTAAAGATGAAAGAAATCTTACATCAACGCTATAGACAGGCCCAATATCTATCTTGAACGGACATTTCTCTTTGATGGAATTTTCCAGTTCTATAGCACTGTTGAAAGACTGGAATCGGATATAAATATCATTTTCTAGCGTGAAAGAAAATTCCCTTCTTCCAAAGTAGGACTTGTCACAAGCAGGATGCTTGCCATCTGCAGATACCGCATCGCGATATATATCAATACATGGGGGGGGGGAATTTCAAAGCACAACTTCTAGAATAGAAAAGGATTTTGTTACCATGTCCGTAAGACAACCACTTAAACATATCAGCATGAGGAAATAACTTTCCTGTCATAAAATTGGTTTCAGATTTCAAACACAAGTTCTACAATAAAAGAAATACTCCATTATTCAAGGAGTAAGATGAAAATCTACAAGAGACAAATGAGAATTTTCACCATAGTAGATTCTGAGATAGTTAGCGTCGAATCTATCAGGGACGGCATTTGCTTGCTGAGCTCCATCAATCACCATGTCATCTATTCCGTTTTCAGCTTCTTCTCTCGTCATCTTTGCTTCAAAATGAGGATTAATTTTTTGTTTAATATAAGAATTTGGGAAGATAGAGTTCACAGGAAGAGAGCAGGATGGCGGGAAACGAAACGGAGACTAGGGCAAATAAATAAAACCTTTGGCGGGAAATGTTGGGCCTGAAAACTCCGCCCAAAAAAAATAAGAACCACAAGCCCTAAGTAAGCAATTGTTTTGACTTTCACCACGTCCGTCCAAAAATCCTTGGACCTATCAGAACGGGTAAACTACAATATAAGTCACTTAATTATTTCGATCAATAGATTTTTAAAGATTACAAAATAATTATTAATTTTTTTAAATGAATATAAATATTATTATTAAAATTTTATATTATTATTGTAGTCACTCATCTTCGTCTGGGATTTTGTTTAGTATATATATAATGATAATATAATATAATTTTAAAAATATTTTTTTGAAATATATATAATATATAATTTTAAAAACATTTTTGAAAGCGTATATAATATATAGTTTTTGAAACATTTTTGAAAACGTATATAATATATAGTTTTTGTAAACATTTTTTAGAACGTATATAATATATAGTTTTGGAAATATTTTTGAAAACGTATATAATAGATAGTTTTGAAAACATTTTTGAAAACATATATAATATATAATTTTAAAAACATTTTTAAAAACATATATTATATAGTTTTGAAAACATATATAATATATAGTTTTTAAAAACGCTTTTGAAAACATATAACATATAACTTTGAAAACATTTTTTAAAATAGTTTTGAAAAAAAAATAGTATGTGGTTTTGAAAACATATAATATATAATTTTAAAAACATATATATGTGTTTTTTTAATATATATATATAATTCTTAGAGGCATAATTTATATACTTACATATTATATATTATATATTAATATTAATATTATTTTTGTTTTATTTTATTTTATTTTTGTTATTATTTTTGTTATTATTTCTTTTTTTAGGTCCGTTGGGTCCAAAATTCGGATCCAGAATACAGCCTAATCGGGTAAGCCTAACCCAACAGACATGGCAAGCTCGAGTGGGCTTGACCCAACCTAAAGTATTAGTGTTTTACATTTAACCAAGGGCGCTACAAGAAAAGAAAACGGTTGTGCGCATGGAGGCCACACACCAACGAGTTGGCCGAGATTTTCAGTCGAACGCCCGAGACTGAATCATCACGGGATTTTCGGCCCAATGATGACCTCAACAGAACGTGAACAGGTCGGAAACACAACCCCTTGAAGATCGGGGATGACCCTGAGATAATCGGGGCCCAAACGGGCGATCGAAGGCTATAAAAGTCTCGTCAGGGAGAGATCGAGAACAATACCGAGGAGGCATCACCGAAAAAATTAAAACACCAACCAAGCAACAAATAAACACAAGCAATATCAGCAAAACACACAAAAAACCGAAACACCAAAAGCAATTAGAGTAAAAAAATAATGTTCGAAGCAGAAAAGCAAGGATATCATCGGTTGCGTGGGAATAGGTAAGGTCGGGGGAAGCCATGGATCACTGGAAAAAAGAAGGTCTTCGCCAAAAAAGGTATAACCCGAAACTCGTCTTTAGATCTACGCTGAGCGGGATATTTTTTTCGAACTTTGGGCTTCGATTTCGTGTTCCTGGGGTCGAGAGGAGCATGTTTGTGTTGTTAGAATTTTTTTCGGCCGCCGCGTGACGGTCGGTGGTGGTCCGGACGGTTAGCTACGACGAAGGGAAGGTTGGTGTTCGGTCGGACAGTGTTTTTGAGAGTTTTTTTGCTTTTTTTTCTAAGTTTGGTTTAAAATGTATTTTGGATTTTTTTGGGTATTTATATTTGAGGGATTGATTTGTAAATATGAAATAGTTAAATTATTTCTGCAGTCTCTAATATTTTGATGTGTAATTCATTTTGGTCATCATATGCAATTTTGCCCTCAAATTTTTAATTTATTCAATTTAATCATCATTTATATTTTGCAAATTGGCCACTTAATTTTTTATTTTTTTATTGCAGCGCCAAATTAACTTTAATTTGACCTCCAATTCCTCGTATTTTCCAATTTAACCTTTTAAATTTATTTTTTTATTCAGGCCCTAATTTTTTCCTTTTTATTATTTCATTTTATTATTTAACTTTCATTTGGCTTTGCTTATTTAGGACAAATTTAAAATCGATCAAATGTAAGTAATTCGAATCGAATCCTTAAATTTCAATTTAACTTTTAATTTTCGCAATTAAGGAAACCAAGAAATTAAATTAGTACCGAAAGGACAGTACAAGGGTGTTAATTTTTCATTGACTATAACTGACTCCCGAATTCGACATATTTCTTGTAAAACACATATCAGTTAAGATGATAAATTGAGGTGATCGGTCAACCTAATTATTTTAAATATATATATATATAAATGATCGATGGTGGCTCTTACATGTTTTATTTAAGTCGGAACCCGATTTCGAACCCACCCGAAAGGACGGTTACGACAATTCATGTTAAAATAATAATTTTATGATAATTTAATACATTTAATAATTATTTTACAGCGTTTAAATTTTAAAAATCAAAACAATCAGTGACCCGATCCATAGTTTACCCTATCGAAAACAGCCAAAACCAAAATTCCTGCTGGTAATCACCAATCAGTAGTAATCGCCACGGAAAGTACGAATAAACAATAATAGCAAAAAAACATGTTTTTTTTACAAAATATTAGAAAAAGGGGAAAATACGCTGTATCGGTATCACTTCCCCCAATTTTCTATAATTAATTATCCAGGCGATGAGATGAGAAAGAAGCAATCTGGACCTGGCGATGGCGTTTCATTTCGGATCTTTCTAGGACTCCCCGGTAATCTTACCAGAACCCGCTAACCCTCAGCGTCGGCTTTTGGACCGGTGTTTCCTCTTCTCCCCCTCGGGCTACGGTTTCTGCTAAGGTCACCTCGATGGTGACCAATAATTTATCACCATGAACGGGAACGGGTTTAGTAAGATGGAAGAAGAGTTCATCAAGAGGCACCACAAATTCGAGGTTAAAGAAAATCAGTGCAGCTCTGCGCTCGTGAAGCACATCAAAGCTCCTGTTCATCTCGTATGGTTTTCCTATTTCTTTTTCCTTTTTGTTAAAGAAAATCAGGCTAATAGAACCGATTGGGGTTTTACTGAGTGCTAGGTTCATACATAGATCTGAGAATGTTTTTGGCTGAATTCAGTAAATTTTGGTTTTAGATGTCTATTTTAAATAGCTTAGCTTAACTTTTAGGCGACGTGTTATTGTTGGGATTTTTCCCTCTAAACTTTTTTTTCATTGCATGTGGATTCAATATACGAGGAGTCCGATTATAAGTGGGGATTTGTTAGAATTTCGAATTTTTCATTGAAAATTGAAGCTAGATTAATGGTTCGTTGAATGTTATGTGATATTAAACATTTCTGAAGCGATGGGCATTAGAAATAAACCTTGGGCTATATGAATCGTGTATTATTTTAGAGTTGCAATGTAGAACATTAACAACTTCCATTTAGACTGTGTTTAATTTGACATCCCATATCCAACCTAAATCTTGTGTAGTTACAAATGAAATTACTTTCAGATTAAGTTTGAGGTTTTACCTCACTTTCAGATTAATGAATGAGGTTTTTGATCAATCAGGTCTGGTCATTAGTAAGGAGGTTCGATCAACCACAGAAGTACAAACCATTTGTTAGTATGTGTGTTGTGCAAGGGGACCTTCAAATTGGAAGCGTTAGAGAAGTCAATGTTAAGTGAGGTAGGCCACAACTAGCACTGAAAGGTTAGAGTATCTGGATGACGATGAGCATATTTCGAGTATGACGATTGTTGGAGGAGATCACAGGTTGAAGGTATGAATTTTCTAATTGGTTGAATTAATTACACACCTCACACATAATTGTAAATGCATTGAACTCCAATAAATTTAAGTTTTTCATCATATTGTCTTGACTGAAATATAAGTATTCATCTAAAGTAACTTTTCCCTCCTCTTATTATATAATTTGATAATTTCCTGTAGGATTATGAAATGCATAAATTACTTGAAAATATAACAAGGTTTTGGATATGGTAGCTTGCAACATGCGAGGTGGAGCATTGCCTACGCTAACTTTTTTTCCGATGAATATAATAAGTTAACTTTTTGTAATCAGTCATCTGATAATGTCTGTGACTTGAGTATGAATTGTTAAAATGGTCAAATTCATTGAGCATTTTAGAAGAATTGTCGCGTTTGAGATGGAACATAGCCCTGCAAAACTGGAAATCAGAGTTGTAAAACTGGGGGATATATATCCCTATAAATTGACTAGTAAAATATCTTTCTGCTGAATTTGACTAGTGGAATGAATTTGCTCTGTAATTGCCCTCTGTCTAGGGCAATTTATATGCGTTATGTTGCCTTTTCATCTATCCAAACTATTATGGTTTCTTGTGCTACTAGCACATGACCTGGACCACTTCTTTTTGCGGCTGCCCATAGTTTTCTTTTCCTGGTTTCTTTTCATTTATGTGGAATATTTTTATTTGATACACATACATGAGCAATCAATGTTGTTTATCATGTCATTGAAGATGCGCTTCAGTTCTGTGATATGTTGTTCTGCCACCTTTTCATATTTGAATTTATGAGAATTATATTGTTCCAATTCTGCATCGACCTCCCTATTTTTCTTTATAATTCAATCCTGTACTTTGGTTATGGTCTAATTTGATGAAACTGCAGAACTATTCATCCATTGTAACGGTCCATCCTGAGGTCATTGGTGGCAGAACAGGAACGTTGGTGATTGAGTCTTTTGTGGTGGATGCAATGTACCAGATGGGAACACCAATGATGAAACAAGCTACTTTGTTGAGGCACTGATCAAGTGCAACCTCAAGTCACTGGCTTATGTTTCAGAGCATTTGGCTGTTCAGGATCGCACTGAGCCAATTGAAAGAATGTGAATAGTCGGGGCTGAACTCGTATCATTAGAAGCTGAATAGATAATTCAGGCTACCTTCGGTTTGAGTCAAATCTATTTCCTTATACTTTATGCATCATTTTACCAGAACATTATCTTTAGGTGTGTTGTGTCGATAATAGCATACAATTCAGCTCCATCCTCGGTCTACAACGGATTTCCAAAATGAAGAAACAATTCAGAAATTTCTCTGTTTAATAATATGGTGTTGTATTGGTATCTGGATGTATATATCTGTACGGTAGGAAGTTGATATTCATACTATTAGTTTTGCATGTATAAACCATTCTGCGTTTGGTGGACATATTATATGTTGGTACATGATCTTATTTACTCATTTCCAAAATAATATGTTACACTCCTTATTTTGTATTACTATGTAAAAAATAGTGTATTACTTTATCAGTCAACATGTTAACATCCACCTTAGATGACCGTTAATTTTTAACATAAAAGAACGAGTCTAAAACATAATGAATAGAACAAGTTCAAAATATAATGAATAGTCGGGTGATAATTTTATAACTTTTAATAGTCATGGTACTCGACAAACAATATTATATAGTTAGAGGTCTATTTTATAAATTTTAATAGTAAAAAAGAATCAATAAAGGAGTATCCAATAGTTGAGTACTTTACCCAAAAAAATAATTGAAATTAAAGTTATAAATATATAATTTTATCAATTCAAAATTATATATAATAATATTACAAGTTTAATTGAAACTTATACTAATTTTAAAATTAGTCTGTTATTTTTTAATTTCCATATAAATCTAGAAAAAGGGACGTGTTACAAAGGAAAATACCATATTATTGATCATCGAAGGACGCCATGTTATTTACAACCGATAATGAACTAGTTTAAACACAGCCAAGCAAGAAAAAAAGTTTAGATGGCATGACTTTGATTAAATGGCGTGTATGATACCTTCAAAACTTAATCAAAAACTTGCGAATCCTCTTCACGAACCCTCCCTCGCGCCTTTCATCTTCCTCTCCTCGGCGATGATGGCGACGGGTGTGGTGGTGTTCGTCGTCGTGATCTTGTTCACGTTCTTTGTTATAGTGATGAGGCTTCCTAAAGTACTCTACATGCTCCTTCGACTCGGCGCTGTTGTCGGAAAACCTAGCCCGTCTCGCCTGGATATGGGGACCAAGGCGACGTGACTGATCGGTTTTAAAACCAGTTCTCTCGTCGGGCAGAACCATATCGTTGCCATAAGAAATATAGCGCTTGCGCTGGAGCCGCGGGTTCGAAGGCCTGAACTTTTTGTGGAAATGGCAGTCGTGTTTATGACGGAACGGAACCAACGGATGCCTGGGGAACTGACCGTTTACGGGACGGAAACTGGTCATCGTCAACGGGAAAGAATCCAAGTCGGAGTCGGCTCCCAAGGTTTCATAAAGCTTAATATCAACTGTTTTGGCGGGTTCAGAGTCGCGTTTCTCGCCAGGGACATCGATGACGTTTGTGATTTTATGGCCGGGTTCAGGTAAATCGGTGTCTTCCTGGCTGACGGTCTGTTCCGGTAGAATAAAGCGGGCGCCTGTGACGGTCAAGACGAGAAAAACAACAGTGAACAAAACAACGAGTGGAGCCATTATAGTTAGCGAATTTAACTTTAAAGAAATTATGATTATTATATGAGGTGGGAGGCGAGGTAATGGCGGAAGCGGGCAATGGGGTTGACCGAACACCTGGTTTTAGCATTTTAGGATTGCAGAAAGAGGAATGTTTGAAACAGTCGCATGCCACAAAATAATGTTTTTGACTTTCAACTTCTGTCCGACCATGGTCGCTCAGTTTCATACTGAAAAGTATATACAGGAGAATTTAACAAAGCACTAACTTAACTCATCCAGAGCCAGAGGTCTTATATCAGTATAATTAAGTTTTTATTGGTAAACTTATATCATTAAGCAATAGTATCATATTTCATTACTGATTTTTTGTTACACATACATGATACATTACATATTGAAACATCAAGACACAGAGAGAGATCTTTAATTATTCTTTTGTTCATTCCTTCCCATGGCGATTTTATTTTATATCGTCTGGCTTTTATATCGCCAACATCTTCACCATGTTTGCATATAGTTCCATCATAATACCTTGCTTACGCAGACCTGTAAACCAACCCAAATAGAGAAAACAAATAGTAATCATTAACAAAGAAAACCTGATCAGCTGAAGAACAATGTAGGTTAATATGATTCGTTTATATGTTCTAGGAAAGTAAGATCATTACCGTCCTCTTCCGGTGACCTTCGTCATCACTGTCGCTTTCGCTGTCACTGCTGCTGTTATTACCTGAAAGGCCATTCTTTATCTTCCCTATCAGACCCTTAACCGCCTGGGTGCCTTTCCCGACGAGGCGTCCACGGCCTCCGCTGTTGTAGTGCGACTGTTTGGAATAGTAAACTTCGCTACGATACTCGCAAGTTTCGTTTTCGGTCATTCTATAGGTCATGTTTCCGCCGTGGCCATATGTTTGGGGCTTCCTGTACCCGTTTCCGTGGCCTGACAGTTTGCCGCCGTGTTGCGGCGGGCTATGCTGCATTCCATGGTTATTGAACTTCCCATGGCCGTTGGTTCCGTCATGGCCATAGCCATAACCAGGCTTGGTCTGATGATGATGACCGTGGATTTGAGGTTTCGACATTGCATTTCCGTGGGTGCCATGAGATTTGCCATATCCGTAAGCGGTGTGGGATTCGCTCATTCCATAGGTGGGGCAGCGGATTTGGGCATGGCGTTCGTGTTCACTGTAAGACATTGAATAGCCATTCTGGCATTGGTTCGACTGGGATCCCCAACCGGAACCGCCGCCATAATATCCTTGGCCCAAGCCTTTCTCGGTGGTCTTGTGGCACTGCAAAGAACCCATTGCTGCAATAATCTCTGGAACTCTCTTAGTTTGATATTGCTTGATGACCAACTTGTGCGGAGCACAGTATATATATAGGCATGGTGGATTGGATTCTCTTTCTTAATGGATTACTCCTTATTTATTTATTTATTTATTTATTAGTGGGCATCTAACCACTTTTCTCTGAAAAGAATCTCATTCTCAATGGACGATATGCTATTGATCGAAAGAGAGAATCGACAATTATGTAAGTCATGGAGTCACCGGCCCAGGTTCAACCTTATAGTAATCCCTGTGTTGTTCCCTAATAAGGCTTTAACATTTTTATTAAGTGCATTCTTCTGGTGATAAATCAATTGAATATTCCTTTTGATTGTGTTGTATATATTTATTTAATAATATCTTCAAGTTTATGAATATATTCCTATATATCATTGAAAGTTTTGGAGTCACTCTTTTGATAGTGGCAAAATTTTTATATTTTTTTTCTTTTTCCACTATTTTATCTTTAACGTTGTGTTGTGAATTATCTTTAACATTGTGCTGCCTCTAAATCTGAGGGGAGAAGCGAGAGTTTATTTACTGACAGTAGGAATTGGCAGGTGATCAGTAGTAGGAGGATATGGGACAAGGTGAGAAATAGGAGGAAGAAGGTGAAGTGGCATAAGCTTATCTAATTTCCTTCTCATATTTCTAAGCTTTCTATTATTGTTTGGATGATTCTCTTAGATGGACTGTCGACTAAAGATAAGCTTGGGCGGTTTGGCATTTCTACTTATGTGTTGTGTGGTCTTTGCGGAGTTGAGGGGGGAGACGAGATATTTTTTGTTTTCTTCTTGTTCTTATTCTTGTGGCATTTGGGATGAGCGGAATTACAGGCGTTTTAGGGGCTTCTCGTTCTGTTGATACAATAGTGAATTGTGTAAAGGAGTTTGCCCCATTCATATTGTATAGATCTTGTATAGATAAGAATGATATGATGACTGGGAGGTTGTGTATTAAGTGGGAATTCTTTAATTGTGTGGTTTCTGACCTTGGTTGTGTTTGTTGTAGCAGCTGCTATTCTCTTGTATAATGAATTTCTTGACTTATCCAAAATAAAAAAATAAAATTCATTTATTTGATAACAAGTTTTAAGATTAATTCCCAACATATTATGTATTATTTGTTGATCACCGATGCATATTTATCGGCTTCAACATACAAGCAACAACAATCAACAATTAAGAGAGACGACCACGGCAAGTCGCCTTCCACATTTAACACTATCGTCCAATATGTTCTCCATGTCGTATTTGTACACGAAACCCATCTTCACCAACTTACTCTTGTCCCATGCAATGCCTTCCTTTTCCTCCCCCATCAGCCTGTAAAATCCATTACGATTCAATCAATATGATATAACTTACGTATTAATATTATAGAGATTACTTACTCTTGTGGTATCTGGTGCTGTGGATAATTGTCTCGAAAATGAGCTGCGATTTGTGTGATGGTCGGATTTGCAGCGGCGCAAATGAACCGGCCAGCCATGGAAGGTTTCTCCATTCAGAACACATGAGCTTCACAAACGTCGTCGATGTGAACAATAGGGATCGATCCCAGGAGTTGTTCCATATATTCTAACGCCACGAAAGTGGATAAGTTCCCGATGAGCTGCGAAATCATGACAGCCATACTTGATGGCACGAAGGAAAGAAGAGTCTCTCCTCCAACGAGCCCACAAGCTAGACTCAGGACTTCTAGCTTGCCGCCGTTAGTGTTAGCTTCGCCGTTATACCTCAATGCCTCCTTCTCCGCCAAGGTTTTTGATACGGTATACGTCTATAACATCACAGGAAATTAAAAGTTTTGTTAACCTGAGAATTAGTGTGATTTTTAGTGGAAAAGTGAACAGAAAAAATTTACTGATCCGCAGATACTGAAGGCCATGAGTGGATGCAACATCAAAATGCCTCCAATACGATTCGTTTACGCAAGAGTTGACGTTGAACCCATCTTTCGTCAATGGCGATGCTCCTAGAACTGAAGCCGTGTAGATGATTCGTTTTACGGCCGGCGATTGTAGGCATGACTCGGCGATGCTTCTCACACCTGAAATCGCTGCTTTGATGATTTCCTGCATATGTAATAATAATTTTCAAAGGTTATCTATCTAACTAGATGAAAAAGGAGAAAGACGAATCAATAAACCTGCGAGCTTTGAGTATCTGTTGTTTGCATGGGAGTAGCCACGTGAAACACAAATTCACACCCTTGGATTGCATGTTTGAACTCATGGGGATTGTATATATCAGATTGAAACAAAACCAGATTGGTGGCTGCACCAGGCAGGGACTTTAGAAACCCTACTTTGGATTCATCATCTGCAATTCAAACTATCATCAGAAATTTCATTAACTGTAAGAAAAGAAAAGAAAAAACACATAAATATAGAGAGATGAAAGAGAGAGAGAGAACCCAAGTTTCGTATCGTTGCATGAACCGTGTAGCCTTTTTCGAGGAGCTTCTTAACGAGCCAATAACCTAAATAGCCAGAACCTCCAGTCACGCAGCAGATCTTGCTTGTTTCTTGCTTCTCCATGGATAATATCTTGTTTAATTTCTTCAGGCCATAGTTATAATCATAGAAGAAGATGTGCCAAGTTAATTATCTTTTGTACCTCATCAGATGTCAATTAGACATTGTCAACGAGACATTGTCAACGAAACCATTATATTAAGAATAATATAAGATAAATCCCACACTCAAAGTCAGTCGACCGTTCAGATAAATCATCGGTGTGTTCGATTATGATTTATTATCGGTATATATACACAATTTTGTTTGATGTTAAATTCTTAGACGTTGAAGTTTGAACCCTTTTCCATTCTTCCAAAGAATGACTGTGACTTACATTACATACAATTTATAGACTATACGTTATATATTTACATTAAAATTATTGACACTATGACTTACTAAAGCATTGACTTAATGTATTATTAAAATATATAAAATACAATTGAAAGGTGTATAACATCACGAAATTAATGGAAATTATATTCTACATTCTGTAATCTTGTAAACATCGTAGTTTTAATGTGAAAATTTTGATCACGCTTTTTTATACATTATTTTATAACTGTTAGGAATTGTCTGTCCAACTCAGTTGGTAGAGTACAAGGCTCTTAACCTTGTGGTTGTGGGATCGAGTCCCACGGTGGACAATTCATAATTGCTGGAGGTCTTCCACGGAAGTTGCTCTCAACCTAGCGTTAGGGGCATCTTACTACCCTACCTCCTCCTTACCCCATTACATATGGGAATAGGGTCAGCTAATTTTATAACTGTTAGCTTGATTTTTTTTTCATTTTTAATTAATCAAATGAATATGTTTACTTTAATTATTTTGTTATTAAAACATGAAAAAACTATTAGTATAATTTTTGATAAAAATTGGATACTACTTACTTTAAATTTTTGCTTCTTCTAATCGTGCCCACCAGCAACATTCATCTTTAGATTGGATTTCAACTTCACGACGAATGATATCCAATTCAAGGCTCAACTTCACAACGAATGGGCCATCTACGATTTCAACTTAACGACGAAGGATATCGTGCCCACTAGCAACATTCATCTTTAGATTGGATTTCAACTTCAAGACGAAGGATATTCAATTCAAGTCTCAACTTCACAACGAAGTGGCCATTTACGATTTCAACTTCACAACGAAGGATATCATGCCCACAAGCAACATTCATTTCTAGATCGGATTTCAAGTTCACAACGAAGGATATCCAATTCAAAACTCAACTTCACAGCGAATGAGCTTTCTAGTTTCATTCAGAGTCAATTTCAACTTCACGGTGAAGGATATTGGACTCAAAACAATGCAACTTATACAAGATTGGATTTCAACTTCACGACGAAGGATATCCAATTCAAGGCTCAACTTCATGACGAATGAGCTATCTACGATTTCAATTTCACGGTTGAAAGCATCTCCAAAAACTTGTTGATAAAATCTTTGTTCATTGGATCACTTAATTGTCAAGCTTGAAAATGTTTGCACTAGAGCCATGGGGTTTATGTGGAATTATATTACACTTTTGCTGAGGTATAATTAGGGTTGGGCATGGTACTCGAACTCGACGGGTTTTGATCTGACCTGATCTGATCGGGTTAAGTTTTTTTTTAATTTTCTGGTTCAGGTTGGGTCGGGTTTTTTAAAGGTGATGTTTGGATCAGATCGGATTCAAGTTTAGGGTAAAAAATACCCGAACAGGCCCGACCCAAATTTTTTTTACCTTATATATTTAGTAATAATTACTATAATACCCTTCTATATATGTCTTTTTTAATTAAATCACTGTTTTTATTTAATAAAAATAATATTTTTATTATTTTAAGTCTGGTCGGATAGAAATCGAATTTTATCTAAAAAAATTGGATTAGATTCAAGTCAAATCGTTAGGTGTAATATATGAAATTTTCGGATCGAGTCGGGTTCGCCGAACCCTACCCATGCCCATGCCCACCCTGGACAAATGTAAACCCACTGCGCGAAGTGTTAGTGGATCGAATTTAAATAATAAAAAAGAAACCCTTTAATTTGTCTAATCTGGAAGTTCCACATTGAAGACCCAACAAACACGTACGAATTTAGTTCATAAAGTTGAATTCCGTTCAAATTCATTGAATATGTCTGTCATATTCAGAGAGGATGACCAATTCCTTCCGCCAATAGCCCTTCGCGAGGGAAACTAACCAGCTTTTATAATATTTTAATTGTTTTGTTTACTATTTTTTAATTTGATGATTTAACCTTGACATTATTTTACATTTTTTTCACTTAATCATTAAATAATGAATGAAATTATACAAGACATTTAACTTTTAAAATTTGCGATAAAATCGTTATACATTCAACTTATAAAAATATTTCTGAAATATTTCTCATCACAATTTATCTTAATTTTTTTTATTTCTTTTAAATTTAATCATTTTTTTTCAAATCATAACAATAGAGAGATAAAAAAGGAGTCGAGCAATATATTCATAGTGATATTGAAGTTTGTAGATAAGAGTCATTTTTCTCTAAATTATAGGTTGAAGTTTCATGAGTGTTAACGAGAGATTGAAAAATTTAAACTTATATTGTGATAAAGAAACGATGAGTTGAGTTCATTGGTATCTACAGTGATCGGAAAAGATGTCGAAGAATAACAATTTTAAAAGGGATCCTGACATGAGAATGAAATTTATGAAGCGAGTTTGGGGTCAGGGTAGCTCCACTATGGCTAAAACACCATAGAGTTATGCCTTGCATGTGCTCTCAAAACTACAGTTGTGACTCCAGAAGAAAAATGGAATTCCACCATTAAAAAACTATGAAAGGAAAATAAAAATTTAAGCACGTGAAGAATGAAGGACCATGCATGTATTATAAAAATGGAAACTTCAGTGCACGTAACTCGTAAGCGCTCTATATTTCGCCCACATGGATAAAAGCGGAAAGAACAGAGCAATAACTCGGAATATGGTTTGGAATTTCTTCGCTTCTGTTCTGACTCTCTCCTGAACCTTTACCATTGGTGTCCGATAAAAAGGACAAATAAGCGTCCGTTTTACAAAGGTTTAATTGGTCAGAATTTGCAGTTCAGACC
Source organism: Hibiscus syriacus (assembly GCF_006381635.1). Lineage (NCBI taxonomy): Eukaryota > Viridiplantae > Streptophyta > Magnoliopsida > Malvales > Malvaceae > Hibiscus > Hibiscus syriacus. Next base: position 953,439 of record NW_024063468.1, on the reverse strand, counting down.
TCTTTCTTTTTAAATTCGTTTTCTTTCAGTCAAATTTCAAACTTTCTACATTCCCACGGCCTTTTTCTTTCCTCCTTTAAAAGCCCCAGTTCAAATTTTGGAGTTCCATGGTTGTTGTTGCTTCTTGCTCTTCACCAGTCAGTTTCTTTCAGTCTCTTTGGCTGCTTCTGCTTCTGTTCTTCATAACCAAATTTTCCTACAATATATCTTTCTCTGAGAACTGTTTCGAAAAAGAAAAATGGAGCATATATGGAACTGGGAGAAGGGGACACTGGTCAACGAGCTGATTCGAGGAATGGAGTTAGCGGAACAGCTAAGGTTGCATTTGGATACAGCGTCTTCTGCTGAATCCAGGGACTTGATTGTACAAGAGATTTTATCTTCATATGATAAAGCTCTTCTGATTTTGAAATTCAATGGCCCTGTGTCTATGGATCAACAGCAGCCGCAACAGTCGCCTCTATCCATCGATGGCGGCTCTCGGAGAGATGATTTGGATAAGGGTAACCAGGATACCAGAGATGCCTCACAGAAGAGGTGAATTCGGAAGCTACAAGTTGTGCTCCTTGTATGTGTATGTTGTTCATTTGATGCTGATGATTCTTGTTTTTGGAATTGGGTTTTTTCAGAAATATGTTGCCTAGATCGACGGACAAGGTGAGAATTACTTCCGAAAGCCTGTTGGAAGGGACTCATGATGATGGCTACAGTTGGAGAAAATACGGCCAAAAAGACATCATGGGAGCCAAATATCCTAGGTGACAACTCCTTTTCCCTTATCGTACTTGAGATGACCTGATCATTGACTAAACACTATATTGATTAGTAAAAATCCTATTTTATACTTTCGCAGAAGCTATTACCGATGCACATACCGGCACACGCAGGATTGTTGGGCAACAAAGCAAGTCCAGAGATCGGAAGAAGATCTCACCATCTTTGAGGTGACTTACAGGGGAGCTCACACATGTGCCCATGGAAACCAGGCGGTTCCACCACCTGCATCACCAGAAAATCACAACATAAATCGACCAACCTTAATAATAACAATAACCAACTATTGCAATCACAAGATATCCTCTCGAGTCTTCAAAACGGCCTAAGGGTCAATACAGAGGGATTAGACAATAGAGAGATGGCACCTTTCTCGTTTCCTTCAACATCATTCGAGTTGCTAAAGAGTGAAAACCTTAGTTTTTCACCTTCAGGAGTACTTGATAACAACAAGATCTTAAGCAACTTTCCTTCACCTTTTATGTCCCCTGCTACACTGAATTAAACTACTTTTCAGCTCCGCAATCTCCAGTGAGCAACTTCGGAGGGATTCTTAATACACATAATTCTGAATCTGATCCAATTATGGACTTGGATTTCTCGCTCGATCAAGTGGAGTTCGATCCAAATTTCCAATTTGACACCCCAGGATTTTTCGACTAATTCTTTTTCACACTCAAAATAAAGAGTAAAGGTAGATGTAGAACTCGGGTTCGACTGACCAGATTAGCCGGTTGCATATGTTCACTCTAGCATTGTTTTCGCCAGGAGCTATTGTACAATACATAAGTCACTTACAATTTCATGTTGACTGCAAGGCTTTTCTCTGATAACAAGTTTTGGTATTTATTCTAATTGCAGTTGCAATAATATCGGTGCGCAAACGTACATAAAAGGTAATGTTGGCTTTATAGAAACCTTCTGGTCAAACACATAATCACTGTAATGTGCTTTAACACTTACTGCAACTTCATTGCAAGCTGCAAATGAGTATTAACTGATGGTCACTTAAATCCTTATAAGTTGTACATAACATCACATAGTATGAAAGGAACAAATCCTGAATTTTAGAAGAGAAGAATCTGTATACAACTGAATGAAAGCATCTACATTCCAATAATCCCTTTAGTAGACACAACATTGCCTGTTTTGACCATCATAAGATGGTATACATAAACAAATAAAACCCTAGTACATATAAGAGATTTTAAACAAGGACACTGAAAATCTGGCAGCATCATTGGTTCTAAATTGGAAAGGCGAAATCTGTTGGGAGAGATTCAGAAATGAACCGACAACCGAGCTCTAGTCAGCAGCAAAGAAGAATTTGTATGTTGCATATGTGCCAAGGGAATCTTTGGAGAACAACAAGAAAGAAGCATTGCCATATTTTTTCAATGATTTCATATTTTTGAAAAGTTTATATCTTAAGCTCTATACCCGAGCTCCAAACCCTATTTAAGTGGGGGTGAAAGCGTCGCATTCGTGTGAATTTATTACCGTGCGGACCTAGCAAGTAGCATTCGAGATTCATATACCTTATGTTTTCGTGTGAATTTATTCACTGTTCGGGCATAAGAGAATGTTTCCTCTCGAGTTTAACTTAGTCTACACAAGCTTGTAATGGGCTTAGGACTAAGGGTATGACAAGCCAAAGGGGGCACCAGCAAGGAGAACTCGAGTACCTTTTTAGAACCTAAACCGGAAACTATAGGGAATTATAACCCACCCAAAACCTCATTTCAAACCCTAGGATATCTGAATTATTTCCTGCTTTATTTTATGTTCAAAGCATGTGAACTAGAAATGTATGCGGTTAGGACTAGTTCAAAATTAACATGCAGGATAGAGATCATGTCCGGGAAGGAATATAAGCATATGGGGTAGATATCATGTGGGGTAGACTTTTAATTTTCATCATTTTTTTATTATCCTTATCTCACTAACTTTTTCCTTTCATTTTTGTTCTTTACATTTTTTATCATTTACATCATTTAAAAGAGGTGTTAATCTACAAAAAACGTGTTTGTTAAACCTAAATAATTTGCATTAATGGACAAAAGGGTTGTAATACAAGAGGTGAAAAACGCAGAGGTCCAACAATGGTCAGAGAGACAATTTGCAAGACAATTCAACCAAAAAGGCGTGGTACCCGCAATAAAATGTGCCACTCTGCTGCATTGCAAAGGAATCAGAACAGACCGGGATTTACATCGAGCACATCAAAAGTCGACCTTTTGAGTTGGCAAAATTTATAGGGGCAAGACGCGAAAAAGGCTATTAACCTGGAGAGTCCCTTTAAAGACAACAAGAGCAGGGTAACAAAACGACAGCTGAAATTAGAGGCCATGGTTGAGGAATTCAAGAAGCAAGCAAGTAAACTTAAGTATTTCCTTTCGATGGAGGCCTCTAATGACGTACTCGTCGGGAACCGGTTCAACAAAAGATGAAAGCCTGAGATGTAGTCATTCGAGACTCCTTGAAACAAGTACAAAAAATAGCTCAACACTTGTACGGTTTAGCCAGAGAAGCCGGAGCGGTTCGACAGGGTCTTCAACCGACAACAGACAAAGGCATAGAACTAGTCAACCTGTTAGAAACTGTTCGGGGTCTAGAGGATTTAATTAGAATATACCTTGAATATTTTTGTCTCTTAAAAGATAAAAAACTTTTGTCCCAATAAAGATTATTTATAATAACATACATGTTTTCGGATCAATGCCTCGAAAATTTCATGCATTTTTGCATTTTGCATCTACATTTCATTTTTAAGCATTTTCATAAACATGAAATTTCTTCATGGAGGATTCGATGAAGTGTTCTTAACCACATGACACCACATGAAGCAAGATTTTAAAATTAAAGAAAAAAATTGAAATCAGTACAGTGGGAGCCTGATCAGCTGATTGTAGGACAGCCTGCCAGGATGATCTGAGAAAAGAGTCCCCATATCCTAAGGGCTATGATGTTAAAGCTGTGTGGGAAGCTCTAGACATTCCTCTGAGAACTGTAAGACACTGAAGCACAAGATTCAAAACCTGATGGATTCAGGGGCATGAACAATCGAAGAAGGGGGATTTGCATCTACCATTTACATTGGGGAGCATTGTCTTGTTTGAACACGTTTTGATCTTTCATGTTTGCCTAATCTTTTAAACGACTGAAGTTATGCTACCTTTTAAGGTGGAATAATTGAACGAGTTTTAATATTTAATTCTTTGAATATTAAATGAATTGAGGATTCTTTTAATTCTTCAAGAATTATAGATTTTTGACATATGACAAGAGTAGACCTATCTTATCATGTCTAAAAACCACAAAATAAAGTACCTTGATTCTTTACCCAAAATAACTCATGGTCATTACCAAAAGACCAGATTTTTATATTATCACCCTTTGAAACTTTTGAACATTGCCTTTATCTTTTTGATGCACAAAGAGTCATACCCATACATTTCTTTGAGTCAATAAAATCACACCATTGTCTTTTTAGACTCAAAATCGACATTTTTATACCATTAAAACCTAAGGCATTGAGTTGTTCATTTGAACATGAGCATTCTTCTAAGACACAACTTGGGGCATCTAACAGGGAGCCTGAACATTGAGACATGTTGAGAGCAAGAACAGAAAGAAGAATTCATTCTAAATAATTCTATCATGCATTAATTACACTGTTTTCATGTGAATAAAATTAATCCTAAAAATCTATCCCCATGGGGATACCTCTTCTGTGAAGACTTCCATGTATGAAATGATGAACGACTTTCTTTCTTTATCGCTTCACAACAGGAGAAAATATATATCCCTTATGTCCCTTTTGAGCCTATAGTATTTTTCTTCTGATTCAACCCTAACCAAGGATCACCCTCCACACTGGGGGGGCAAGGTGAAAGAAATCTGCTCACATGAGTGAAGACATCAATCCAAGGAGATGCCAAAAGGTGAACCAAGTGCCAAGTACGAATATCCAATCAAGAACAAAAAGAGAAGAAGAAAAAAAAAGAGAAAAACAAAGAAAAAAGCAAAAAGAAAATAAAAAAGCAAAAACAAAGGAAAAATAAAGAAAAAAGAAAACAAGACACATATGCCAAGATTCTCTCGATTCAAATGACGCATCGAGATTCAAATTATGAGATTGATCAAGCACAATCATTCTAGAATCACTTCACTCGAAGTTCATGTAGCATCGAGAGAAAATCAAGAGAAACACATATTAGCATATTCAAATTGAGCAAGATAGGATTAAAGGCATCAGAATGAATTGATCATTGGTTCAATACCCAGAAATACTTATTTGGGCATATTTATCCTTTTATTTCATAACCATGAACCATGGCCTACGTTACGTGCCTTAAAAGTCTCTTTTAATCATACATGGACTTATGACCAGAAGATACTATCTTCATATTTCATCCCGCCCATCAGGATTAATCTTTATTTGCAAAAATTTTTCTAAAATCTTTAATGCATGATAGAGGAAAAAACAAAGGGGGGTTCAAGAAGTAGATTCTGATTACGCCTTGAAACCAAAGGAGGATTCGAGTTGAAAACCTAAAAAGGCAGCTCGAATATATAAATTCCTTGATAAGTCATCGCACAATCTGAGTGTGACCATGAAAGCTGGGAGTCGGAGAACACTTACAGTAAAGGAGCATGCGAGCTACCCCATAAAACCATTGAGAATCGAATAAACAAAAATACCAAATCGTTGACCAAACACAATAACCTGAAACTTTTTTTCCTTGTTTAACCATTTACCAAAGATAACTTTGATCTTGGCACTTGTCAAATAGCTATAATTTATTAAGGGATTAACAATGTAATTAATTATTTAATATCCAATCAACTTTAGTTTTATGATTCGTTTCAATTGTAAAACCGTGAAAGGGGCAATATTTTCAAAACTTTTGATTAAACATTTTTCGAAACTCTTTTAATTGATATTTTCAGAACTTTGAAAATAAAAGAGAAAGAAGCATTTTTTTAAACAAGACAATCTCTCTAGAGTGGATCTTGGTAAATGACATGTGACTCTCAGACACAAAACCCATGCTTAGAATCAATGCTGAAGCAAGAAATGAGAAACAATGGGGGCATCTTTGAAGATTCAATATAGAATATTGGGGCATATTTGGGGATTCAACATCCCGATGCGAATTATCAGATCTTCTGAAGGCATTTCCTCCACATGCAGGAACAAACAGACAAAGAATGAGGCTCCATCCAGGAGATAAAAAAGAATTAATTCATGTTGCATGCATCTTAGACATCACATTTATCATTTTTAGCATACATAATTTTTTGCAGCTTTTTGAGTCAAGTGTCAACTTCAAGACGAAAGATACTCGATTCAAAAGCACATTCAAAAGTTGAGGGTGGTTGCTTGACCTCACAGCGAAGGGGCGGCTGTCTGACGACAAAACAACTTTTTGAGTCTCGTTCAGAGTCAATTTCAACTTCACAACGAAGGATATTGGACTCAAAGCGACACAATTTCAACTTCACGATGAAGGATATTTAAGTCAAGGCTCAATTTCACGACAAAGGCGCCATCCACGATTTCAACTCCACGACGGAGGATATCGTGCCCACACAACCACGATTTCAACTTCACGACGAATGATATCCAATTCAAAGCTCAACTTCACGGCGAAGGGGCTTCCCAGTTTCATTCAGAGCCAATTTCAACTTCACGGCGAAGAATATTGGACTCGAAACAATACAAGCTTTGATTTCAACTTCACGACGAAGGATATTCAAGTTAAGACTCAACTTCACAACAAATGGGCCATCCACGGTTTCAAATTCACGACGAAGGGAATCGTGATCACCATTAACATTCATCTTTAGATTGGATTTCAACTTCACGACGAAGGATATCCAATTCAAGGCTCAACTTCACAACGGAGGGGCCATCCACGGTTTCAACTTCACGACGAAGGGAATCGTGCTCACCATCAACATTCATCTTTAGATTGGATTTCAACTTCATGACGAAGGATATCCAATTCAAGGCTCAACTTCACAACGGATGGGCCATCCACGGTTTCAACTTCACGACGAAGGGAATCGTGCTCACCAGCAACATTTATCTTTAGATTTAATTTCAACTTCACGACGAAGGATATCCAATTCAAGGCTCGACTTCACAACGGAGGGGCCATCCACGGTTTCAACTTCACGACGAAGGATATCCAATTTAAGGCTCAACTTCACAACGGAGGGGCCATCCACGGTTTTACCTTTATGACGATGGGAATTGTGCTCACCAACAACATTCATCTTTAGATTGGATTTCAACTTCACGACGAAGGATATCTAATTCGAGGCTCAACTTCACGACGAATGGGCCATCCACGATTTCAACTCTGTGACGGAGGATATCGTGCCCATAAGGAGCAATGCAACCCTTGGATTTCAACTTCACGACGAATGATATCCAATTCGAGGCTTAACTTCACGACGAAAGGGCCATCCACAATTTCAACTTCATGACGGAAGATATTGTACCCACAAGCAGCAATGCAACCCTTGGATTTTAACTTAACGACGAAGGATATCCAATTCGAGGCTCAACTTCATGACGAAGGGGCCATCCACGATTTCAACTTCACGACGAAGTATATCGTGCCCAATGGATCGACTTAGTGTCACAACAAACACTATAAAGTCCCAAATCAAAGAGAACATGACAAAATCTTTTTGTCTTTTTCGTCTTTGTCCTATCCTTGTTAACACAAGAATGCGCAAAGAGGGACAGCTGTAGACACCTGTTTTTATCTAGGTTTTTTTAAATATTATTATTTATTTATTTACTATTATTATCATTATTAATTATTACCTAAAATAATCACCTAAACCACTAAATAAACCAAATACATACTCACTAAACCAACCCACTACCCCATTTCCAAGTTTCTCACAAACACCACCCAACAACCACCACAACCCCATTAACTAAAAAACAAAACCTCATTTTCTAAAAAACAAAACCTCATTTTCTTTTTTGCTTTTTAAGGGGCCACGCAAATATCAACTATTCTTTTTTTGATTGGGAAACGTCTGTGCTTTTAATATAAAAACAGTCTTCTGATCAAAAAGGGGAAGGGGGCACAAACGAAAAGTGACGAAGCATGAATTCCCGTGGCCTGCAGATCCGATCCAAATGTGAAAGGTGGAGTCCTAACTCATCTTTTCCATTTCAAGCCTTTGAAAGAAAAGCAAAAGCCTATTACCTTGTTCCCGCAATGTAAAACCCACCGGCGCCTATTCATCGTTTCGGCTGCGGCGGATGATAAGCTCTCCTCACAACCTCAAAGGCCCTGACCCTCGCAACGCTCTCATTCAAGTCACAAGGGATTCATCAAATTTGTTGGCTCATGAAGCTGCATTTACACTGGGTCAAATGCAAGATACTGAAGCTATTCCTGCTTTAGAAGCTGTTCTAAATGACCTTTCTTTGCATCCCATTGTTCGTCATGAGGCAGCTGAAGCACTTGCTGCGATTGGTTTAGAGAGTAACATTCCTCTTTTGAAGAATAGTTTGGTTCTAGATCCTGCTCCAGAAGTTCAGGAAACGTGCGAATTGAGGAGTTAAAATCTAGCAGTATTGATGATAAATTATCAATGATAGAAACGTCACCTTTTTTGTCAGTTGACCCTGTTGCAGCAGCTCCATCTCATTCATCTGTTGATAAACTTCGGAAGGTGCTATTGGATGAGGAAAGAGGCATGTACGAGAGGTATTCAACTCTCTTTGCTCTCCGAAACCATGGTAGAGAGGAAGCTGTTTCTGCCATTATTAATTTCTTTGGGAACCAAAAGTGTTTTGTTGAAGCATGAGGTTGCTTATGTCTTGGGTCAGTTGCAAAATAAAGCTGCTTCAGCTGCACTTAGCAATATACTGAGGAATGTGGGTGAACACCCAATGGTTAGACATGAACCCGCTGAAGCTCTCGGCTCCAGTGCAGACAATCGAAGTGTAGCGCTGCTCAAGGAATTTGCTAGGGATCCTGAGCCCATCGTCTCTCAGAGCTGTGAAGTCGCTTTTAGCATGCTGGAATTCGAGAGAGCAGGAAAATCATTCGAGTTCCTCTCCATGCAAACTCCTGCGGTCCATTAGAACTGGTAATGATCACATTGTCAAAAAGAACGAGAAAGACGAGAGATGAAGTTTGTGAGGGATTTAAACTTTTTTTCCTTTTTTTATTTTTCTTTTAATTTATTATTATTGTTTTTATTATGTTTTTTTTCTTTTGATTTTTTTAACATTTATTTGTTATTTTTTGTATAACATTTTCGACCATTTTTTAAGAGATTTTTCAACTAATCAAAGGTAATTATTCGAATTGAATTTTAAATTTCAATTTAAATTTTTAATTTTCGCAATTAAAGGCAACCGACAAGTTAATTGGTATCGAAAGGGCGGTTCAAGGGTGCTAATCCTTCTTTGACCGTAACCGACTCCCGAACCCGACATATTTCTGGTACAACGCAGATCAGGTAAGATGGTGTCCGATCCACCTAAATATTTTTAAAGTGATCAGTGACGACTATAACACTCATTTTTCAAGTCGAAGGCCAATTTCGGGCTCCACCCAAAGACGACCGCAACAAGAGAAAATTAGTATAATTGTAACAAAACCACCAATAGAAAAACTAAATTGCAGAGGAAAAACATCCAGTAGTAATAAAGCTTGAATAGAACTAAACCGAATGAAGACATATTTTATTTGTTCCATAACCCTCATTTCTTTTCTGTTTGCATTGAGGAGAATGATAGTACTAAATTGCTGAACCTCAACCGCATTATAGAAACATTGTTATTTTTAGCACATAAAACACACCGTAATGTTCACAACACCCGCAAGCGCGACTCAACCGCAATTTAGTACCATGCCAGAATCCTGTACCCTATCTTTACTGTTTCCCAACATAGATGCATTTAGCAACCGATTGGGTTTCTTTTAAAAACATATAAACATTAAAGAAGACAACAAACTAAATTCATAATATCAATTAGTGCAATGAAATTATATGAAAAAGGAACACACAAAAAATCCCAGAAAGCTCACTGGTGGCGCCGACGAAGACAAGCAGGAAGTAAAAGCCGAAAAGGGTGAGCTTCGGAGCAGACTTGGACTTGGTGATGAAGTACAAGAACCCTACGTAAGGAAACAAAGAAGCTGCAAAAAGTTGTGAAGCAATGCTTTCGGATACAATGTTTGGTGCCCATGAATCCACTGGCAAAAACCACATGTCGTAACCGGTTTTCGCCCTGGCACAATTTTTTTACTTGGCGGGAAAAGTGATGTGAATAAATGGTTTTTAAAATGTTTAAGGAGTCGCCATCGGCCTTTTGGGTCAGGTAGGTTGAATACCTAAAAATCATCTTTTAAAAGAGTTTTTAAGAAAACATTAGTTAAAAGATAAAATTGTCTGCATTTATATCGATTACATTTAGGGAAGGATTAACACCCCTATAAAGCCCAAAATTGGTACTCATTAATTATAAATTGTCTATTTTATTAGAAATTTAAATATTCAAAAATATATTTAATCTATAATCATGTTATTTCAAATTTATTATTATAATTTTAAGAAAATCTATTAATTTATATATATATATATATATATATATATATATATAAATAAGATATTTATTTATTTAAAAATATCAGAAAAGGACTTCTAGGTGCTTTAAGACAACTCTTTCCTTAATATAAAAAAATAAATAACTATTAATAAAATATTTAAAAAATAATTAAAAAGTAGATTAATATATATAATTTATAAAAGTAATATATTTATTTATTTAAAAATATAAGAAAATGAACATCCAGTTGCTTTAAGACTGCCATTTCTTAATATTGAAAATTAAATATATATTAAAATATGATTATTTTTCTTAAAAGTAATTTATAAAATTAATTTTATAAATAGGATTTTAATAGAAAACAAATAAAACAAATAAATATTATATATATTTATATGACTTAAGATAATAATAAAATACTAATTTAAAAGTATTGAAAAATAAAATACAATACAAAATATAAATAAAATTGCAATAAAATTAATAAAATAAATTTAAAAAAACTTATAATATTAAAATATAGATATTGAAATTAAAGATACTAATTCGAAACAATATAAAAGATAGTGATTTAAAGGTGTAATTTACCCTAATTAATTAATTCGGGTTAAAATATAAATCATTAAAATCTAAGGGACTAAATATGTTATTTACTCTAAAGTATATATAATTAGGGCAGGGACTAAATTATAATAAATAGAAATTTGAAGACCGAATTAAAACTTATAAAAATTGATTTTAGTGACTAATTTGTAAGGATACAAAACTAAAAGGTTTGCGGAAAGAGTTTTACCATGTATGAAATTACACAGGAGTCCCTCCCTAAAACGGCGTTGTTTGGGGAGGGATTTAAATACCCCTTAAAACCGGCCTTAGAACCAACCTTTCTCATTTTCCTTTTTTTTTCTTACTAAGAGAGAGAGAGAAAATTTTTTTCTCATCTCTCTCTAACAGACTCCACCCAAGTTCCGGCTGGCCACCGTTTCCGGCACCGATTACTGCCGTCGGTCACCGTCGACAGTGGCCGGATTTACAAAAATTTCCCAAAATGAATATCCCGGTGTCCTAAGACTGAGTATGGTTTTATTTTCCCCTAAAAACACCTAGATCGTCTTAGATCTAAAAGAAACCGAGGTATTTTACCTTCGGTTTTCCGGTGGCTATGGCGACGAGAAGCTTCTTCGAGGGTAAGTCGCTATTTTTTCTCCTCTTTGTCGTTGTTTTGCTTATTGTTTCTTGGTTTGGTATTGTTGTGGATTGCTTGTGTGGTCGTCGTTTTTCTTTCTCTGTTGTTGTATGTTTTTCTCGTTTTCTGCTGTCTCTGTCTTGTTGTGTTTTAATTTTGCAGGGGATGGCCATTTATAGGCCTCGTCAGAGCTTCCTTCGGTCTGGTCCCAAGAGGGCTTTTCGGTGAGTCACCGAACTATGTGGTGACTCACCTTGTAGCTGCGACGTGGGTGGCATATGGCTTTACTGGAGGTTTCGTCGAGGGCGACAGAAGGTGGCTGAGGCACCTGGCAGTAGTTGGTTGAAGCAGTGGCGTCGACAGTGGGGCGTTGGATCACCTGGCAATGGAATCGACGGCTGGGATCTTCAGGAAACCCTAGAAGGGTTAGGGTTTATTTTGGGCCTGATGGGTTTGTTGTAAAACGGGCCTCGGGTTTGTGCCTGAATTTTTTATTTAATAATAATATATATAATAATAATAATAATAATAATAATAATAATAATAATAAAATGAAAATGAAAAATTAATGTCTACAGCTGCCACTCTTTTCTTATTCTTGTGTTAACAAGAATAGAGTAAATACGAAAAAAACAATAATTTTCATTTGGCTTCTTTTGAATAGGATGGAAATATTGAAAACATTCTACCCAGAGGTCTTATGAATAGCCTTGAGGTCTTATCATCTTGCACTGTAGGTTTTACAGATGACCCGAAGGATTTTGATAACATCATGCACTGAAGGGCTTATAGGTGACCCGAAGGTTTTGAAAACATCATGCACTAAGGGATTACAGATGACCCGAAGGTTTTGAAAACATCATGCACTGAAGGGCTTACAGATGACCCGAAGGTTTTGAAAACATCATGCGCTGAAGGGCTTACAGATGACCCGAAGGTTTTGAAAACATCATGCACTGAAGGGCTTACAGATGACCCGAAGGTTTTGATAACATCATGCACTGAAGGGCTTACAGATGACCCGAAGGTTTTGAAAACATCATGCACTGAAGGACTTACATATGACCCGAAGGTTTTGAAAACATCATGCACTGAAGGGCTTACAAATGACCCGAAGGTTTTGATAACATCATACACTGAAGGGCTTACAGATGTGGGAAATAGTTTACTAAGTAAGAAACTATGGAAATCGTTTTCTTACTATTCAACAATTTCATTTTTAGAAAAGATTAAATGAGAAACTTTGGAAATCGTTTTCTCATTGAAATAACTTGTTGATTGGGTAACATGCCCCATTTTAAAATAATGTTTTTTCTGTGGATTGCGTCCATCAATTCTTCAGATGTTTGCGTGATTCCTGCATTTGAGATTTTGAATTTTACCTTCTTCTTGTAAGGTATTTTTCATCATGAATCTTCTTTTTCATACGAAAATCTGAAAAAACTTATGTTTGAATGCAATCAGATGTATCAATGTAATGCATTGTCTATTGTGTAAATGATGTTCTTATGAATGCATGAATGTTGATGCAATCTTCATTTAACTTTAAAGTGGTGAACTTGGTCTTCTTTCACTTGATCATTCATTTCCAGGGTTACCTCTGGATTTCAGTGTAACAACCTATGCCATAAAGCTGAAGAACCATTTGATCAACTAGTATCTTTGTATCTTCTTTGCTTGCATTTAAAATCTCAGAAGAAATATTTCATTTATGGAACTCTTGCCGTAATCAGAATTATGACCTTGATGCCCCATTTTTGTCTTTGATAACATCGACTTTCTTTGTTTGGACTTGTGTATAAATCCAATAAAACTTTCATCTTTGAAAAGAGAATCTATCATCTTTGAGAAAATCTATCATCTTTGAAGAATGTGGATGTAGATATGCCTGACTCAGCAAGGATTAATTAGGAGATCAGCATCTGTTCTGATTTAACTCTAAAAACAAATCACAAGGAAGATTTATCTTAATTCCTTTCATGTCTCCACATTTAATTGGATCTTGAACAAGACAACTTGGACCATATGATGTCGAGATGCTTAACAACAAACTGTCGTTCAACTTTAGTTGGCTCCACTAATTTCTTGTTGTTAAAATTTCTGCTTCCCTTCTGTGGAAAGAAATATTCATTATATCTCACTTCTGACCTTGGGGTTGAAGAAGTCAAACTTTATTTCAGATCAATAAATGAAAACTCCATATGATAGCAACATTGGTTCAGCACCATAATAACTGGTTCGTAAAATATGTGACAATACATTCATCATTTCTCGTGGCTTCTGCTCAGTTTTCGTAAAGCTTTTGATAACACATTCATCCTTTCTTGTGGCTTCTAGCCAGATTTCTGATAAATAAAGCTCTTTGTACAATGTTCAAAGCTTTTCTATGATGTTACAAGACCGCTTGAGCAAAAGTCAGTGGGAATACAAGTGAGATGCATGTTTTCTTCCATAATGAGTGTTGTAGGAAATAGACACACATCAGCTATAGGATCCATGTACAGAAGGAAGTTCATGGAATTCTTACTGCTGGAGATGAAAGAACATTATAAACCAAATAGATGAAAACTCAGTTCATCCTGGCTGGCAATGATAACCCTAGTAACAACGGGAATAAGAGTAACATACGTAAGATGAGCCTCTTTCTTCAATGTCATCAAGTAAGTGAAAACTGATGTGAAAAATGACTTCATAGCCTCAACAACATGATTGAAACTAACTGCCAGGAATCTCAAAGAAATATTTTCAATCATAACCTACACACAAAAGATCAAACTCGAAGTCGAGATCTTGAGGAACTGAACCCTGGATCAAATGGTCTGCATGGAAACCATCTTTATCTATGCAACCTTGATGTATCTTAACAAAGAACACACTGTTATGTGACATATGGTTAAGAAGATTGGGTATTTGAAACCATACTTGCTGAGTAGATATTTTTTTCAACAACAGGACCCTAATGCAACTGCCTGATGAACGAAGAATTATGTATAGTCAGCTCGACTGTCACTGCTTCATCATTTTCAATCTTCATACCTTTCTGTCTCATTGGAAATATTTGCTCAAATCAATGATATTTAACACATGATGATGTGGGCCTTCAGCATGCCCCAACATTTGCTGCTTGTTGATGTGAGTTTTCAAAAATGTCCAAATATTCATGCTGACGTGGGCCTTCAGAATGCCCCACATGAATCAATTATGTTTGAAATGGGCGTTTGAGATGCCCTAATATTTTGCTTCTGATTCACTCTCAATGTCTGTTTGATCTGAATATTATGATCCCCACGACCAATTTTGACAATGCACTATTGTGGATACTTGCGGATTTATCCGTGCCTCAAATCTGTTTATCTTGAATACTCTCATTCTAATGTCACTAAATAGCGGTATTGTTCAGTAGCTTAAAGATTTTTCATGTTGCTACAAACATTTTAAGAAATAATCAATCCTTCTGACGAAAATGTCTGAGATATGTGCCTCTTCTGAATGAGGTGTCCATTTTTTGGATCTGGAGGGATCTAGTCAGACAGAGTGGTATAAATCGTTTGGTAATTCATTCTAGGCCGACACAGTGAACCTTGTTTTCAGCGAAGGCTATTGAAAAATCCGCACCCATGCTACATGTTGATTCTGATAACTATTCATCTGATTATGAAGCGATCTTTCAGGATGATTTCACAGATATTGATAGTTCTTCTGATACCAAGGAAATCCTGAATTCTGATTCTGATGAGGAGAATAAACTGTTATACTTGACGAAAATGGGCTACTCAGGCTGAGGCTTCAATAGCTATGGAGAGATGTGTTCTGGATTTATCAATTACAGAGTTAACAGATTTTATATGTGTTGCTCAAATGGTAAGGCTGCTGACTCACTTCTTCCGGTAGAATATAGGAAGCCATTATGCAATGTCCCCAAGAAAAGGCGAAACTTGGGCTATGATTTTTGAAAAAGGAAGAAGCAGAGGAAGCTTGAAAAGAAGCTTCTTAATGAAGACGATCATGCAGTTCATCTTCCAAATCCAATGATTGGTTTTGGGGTTTCTACCGAACCAGATCAGATAACTCAAAGAACACTTCCAGAAGATGCTATTGGGCCTCCTTATTTCTACTACGAGAACGTGGCACTTGCTCCAGTTGGTGTTTGGACCGAAATGTCACAGTACTTATACAATGTAGAGCCAGAATTTGTAGATTCGAAGTATTTTTGTGCTGCTGCACGAAAAAGGGGCTATATTCATAATCTGCCAATTGAGAACAGATTTCCTCTTATTCCGCTTCCTCCACTCACCATATATGATGCTTTTCTATTGACAACAAAATGGAGGCCTTCCTGGGATCCAAAAACAAAGTTGAACTGTTTACAAACATGTACAGGAAGTGCCAAATTGACAGAAAGGATTTGTAAAGCTCTTGAAGCTTATAACGATGAGCCACCTTCGAGTGTCCAGAAGTATGTTCTTGATGAGTGTCGAAAATGAAATCTGTTAGAAGGAATAAAGTTGTTCCACTTGAACCTGATGAGGTGGAAATGCTTCTAGATTTCCCTAAAAATCATACATGAGGAAGAGGATCTACTAGAGACATATTCCCCAGTGGTATCAATGTCCTGTCTCTTTTCTCTGAGATCAATGATGCAGAGGTTGCCTTCTACTGTCTTGGCATATATTTGGAGATAGATGTACAAGAAATGAATGGTGATCGGTTGGAGCAATTGATGAGATGTACTGATTCGACCTTGTTGTTGGTGGCATCCAGTGTAACAACCTTATCGGAAGAAATAAACATCATCAGGATGAACTAGAAGATTTTTGTTGGTGCATTTCCTTGCAATGACTGCTACAGTGACTGTCTCTTCTGCTGCTTCAAGATACACACCTACATATCTCACTCTTCTCGAACAATGGAAAGGTTTAGTGGATGGTAAAACTGGTTATCTTTACTCTTGGAATCTTGTAACCAAGGTTACCCAATATGAAAGATCTATAAGTATAGAATCTGTTCCAATGTCTTATTCTGTTCTGTACCATAAGTTCTCAAATTCAAGTTCAGTAATCTTCTGAAGGACATAATGGATATAATCCTAATAAGGAAAAATGATCGACATGGAAGAGGCAGCAATGATGCATCAAGATCTGAACCAGTATCACGGTATAACCAAAATGCAAGTGGTGACTTGTTCATTCCCATAATATACCTTAATGGGACTTATGACTCTGTGATTGGAGAATCTGCGAGAGACATGAATTGATGGCTGGGGAAAATAATTTGTCTGATGATGCTTATCGCCCTCAATATGAAATAAATGATAATATTTCTTGATGAACTGCTAATAATGTCACAGGAAAGAGTCACAAGTTCAATTCTCTAGACTTTCTGGCTCATTGAACCATTTGCTTTCAAGAATACTTCATCATTCTAACATCACTTTCTTTTTCTGCAATAGAAGTAGAATAAGCAATAATTTGCTTCAAGAACCTTCCTCATTTGAGACTGTCCTGTTTGAAAATGTTTTTCTCATTTCTTTATTGAATAATGACAGAATTTTTGTAAAGTATTGCCTTTTACAGGTTCACAATGGAATCAAATCATAAGCAATGAGTTTAATGAATATCAAATAAATCAACAAAACTTTTAAATCATTCAAAAATCATAGTCATATGGCAATGTCAAAATTATTGACTGATTTAAGGTGTAGGTTGATTCTGGTAAAGTAAGGTCTCTCAGGTTAGTCCAGCCTATATGTCTCTTTGGGTTTCCACTAACTTGAAGAAATGATTGTTATGCTCATCTCGTAGAGATACTTTTCATTGTTATGCTCATCTCGTAGAGATACTTCTTGTTTCCAGACTCTCAGGAATGTCTTTAGGATGTGTGGTGCTTCATTAAGAGATTAAGATCGTCTCTTATGTCGTTGTTGCCCCATTTAATATTCGAGCCGCCTTTTCAGGTTTTCAACTTGAATTCTCCTTTGGTTTCAAAATGTTATTTAAAAATTTACATTTTGAACCCCCCTTTTATCATTTTTCATATCATGCATTAAAGATTTAAAAAACCATTTTTTGCAAATAAAAATCAATCTTGAGAGGCTGAATGAAATCTGAAGATAGTCTCTTTCACATAGAAATCCATGTATGATTAGAATGGACTTTTCAGGTACGTAACGTAGGCTAGGGATTATGGTTACAAAAGAAAGGGATAAAAAGGCTCAAACAAATGTTTTAAGGGTAATTGAACCAATGATCAATTCATTCTGATGCCTTTAATCTTGCATTGCTTGACTTGGATCTGTTTTGCTGGGGATTTTCCATAAGATTTATTCATCTCCAGCATTTCTCGTACTTCTTATTGAATATGAATCTTTGAACTTATTGCACTTGATCAACCTTGTAGCTCGAGGCTCAATAAGTCACCCATCTTGATTCAAATTTTTTTCATTTTTTCCTTTTTTCTTTTATTTACTTTATTTTCATTTTTTCCTCTTTTTTTATAGATGAGTATAGGACTTCAATTGCTTTGAGCACCTCATTTTCCTCTTGCATTTTGGAAATTCTTTCGTTATTCTTGAATGGATTGATCTTCAAGCACTTTGCATTTGATCTACCTTGTAGTTCAAAACTCTCTCCATTTCATGAAGATTTGCCTTTGTAATTGACAATCTTTATTCCTGTGAGCAGATATTCTTCTTCTTTCCTTCCAAGGTGGAGGGTGATCATTGGTTAAGGTTGAATCAGAGAAAAAAATATTATAGGCTCAAAAGGGGATAACAAAGGATATATATACATATATTTGAAAGGATAAATGAAACAATGTCATTCGTCATCTCATACACAGAAGCCTTTGTAAAAAGAGTTATTCCCAGGGGGATGAATATTCAAGATTAATATTTATTTACATGAAAACAATTTAATTAATGCATGATATATTTATCTAAATCAATTTTTCTTCTTCTTCTTTGAGTATGCCCCAATCACTTGAAATTATATTCGATAAGTTGATCCATGATGCCTCATTTCGTCTCTTATTGTAGGAAGATTCACGAATAATTTGAAAGTTTGGTTCTTTTGAGTTTTTTGATTTCACTGTAAAAAAATGATGGTTTTGTATATGGAAGGACAAAGGTGTGACTTTGGAAGTCGTGTATATAGTGGAAGGTAATGAACCAATCAACTCTGCTTGAGAAGGTAAACATCTGGATTTGGTGTCTCAAAAACAGGTAAAGACGTGACTTCATAGTCTCAGATGTATTGTATGGTCAAGATTTGGTTTTAGTAAGGATCAAGTAATTGGCATTGGATGGGATATGGAAGGTATAATTTTACCACTTGTCAAAGATCTATAATTCTTGAAAAAGAATATTTAATCTACTTGATACTAAAAAATTTCAAGATTAAAATTTGATTCTTTGCTCATATCCATAAAAGCAACACAAGTTTATTTATTGCACACCAAGACATAGAAATGAACAAAAACATGTTCAAACAAGATGCTGAAAATAGAAAGGTACTATAGTGGTAGATAACAACTTCCACTTGTTTTTTTATCATGCCTCATTACTCCTATAATGTTGGGTGTGTAATTAGACTAGGGTTCTTATCCTTATTTGCCCACCATTTCTTAATCATTTCTTGTGTCAAGACTCCTTTGTCAACAAGTATCTTTATTTCTTTTAACAATGGTCTACAATTACCCGTAGAGTGCCCAGATATCCCCAAGTGGAAATCACAAACACTACATTGATCATAACTATGAGCAGAAGGGTTTGGTGTCACTTTCGTTGGTCTTGGTGTGATGTATTGACCTTTAATCAAAAGAGGGTACAAGTCTGAAATGGAAGTTTGGAACACTTACAAAGTTTTTCTTGATCGCATGACTTTCTTTGGTCGATCCGAACAAATACTTGCTCTTTTTCTTTTGAAGTAGCTGGGATTCTGGATGCGATATTCATTCACATAATTCGCTTTCGCTTTTTGATACGTTGGGCTCTTGGATGTGACTTTTGAGTTTCCTTAGTTGATTACATTTTCAATTAATTCTCCACTTGTCATAAAATTCTCGAATTCCTTCGTCTGATTTGCCTGCATTAACTCGAAGAAATGAGCGGGAAGGGAATCACGAAACATATGTGATATATCTTCTTCTAACATGGGAGGTTGAACTTGTGCTGCCACTCCTCTCCATCTTAAGGCATAATTCTTAAACCCTTAATTGGTTTTCATCTTTACTCCTTGAAGATTCATACGTGTTGGAGCTAAGCCTTTAGTATACCCTGTCAATTTTTCTGGCCACTGATCTTGTAGTCTTTTATAAGATTGATCCATTATTTTCATGATGATGTACAATAATATGAATGAATGGTCTCAATTTTACTATTACAGAACATTTCATGAATTATTTATATGTTTTTATAATTAATGTGTATAACAATACTTAAATAAATAAAAAATGCGAAAATGTATAAATGCAAATTGTGCAATGCAAAGATGTAAACATAAAAGTATGAATATAAAATGAAAATGCAAAGATGTAAAATGCAAATGCATGTATGAAAAGGTGTTACTCAAGAGTGATCATCTTAGAACATATTTCATTGAACACAAAAGTTTCCGTGCATCAAACAAAACTTTTACATGTAGGGGATAACTTTCACTCCTAACTTCTCTATTTCCCTTAAAAGCCAAATTAACTTCCACTCATGCTCAGGTGTGGAGTTATCAATCTACCTTAATTCTCTCGTGAAGCCAGCTAAGTCCACCATCTTATGAGCCACATTGTTTGCTTGAGCAGCAGCTTCCTTCATGATATTGTCTTTTTCCTTTATCTTTTGTGTCAACTCTCGAAGTTGTAGACAATGTTGTTCATTTTCTCTTGTGAGAGAATCTTTATGTTCAAGAAGTTCTCGTACAAGATATCCATAATCATCTAAACATTTCTTCAATGTCTTGTTCTTGTCCATAGTGGCTTTTAATTCAGTATCGATCTCAAGCTGATGAATATGATATGATGCTTCCATGTTGGTTATAGCACTATTCAAGCTTTGATTTTTGACTTGACATTTTCCCAATTCAATGACAGTTGTATTGCGTCTTACTTCTGCAACTCTTAAATCGTGAGAAAACTTCTTGGCTCGACTTTCATGTATGTCACATTTCTTTTTCAGTTTGGTGACCCCTATTATCCATTCTTCTGGGGTGTTTCCTATGCCAACATTTTGAAAAGCTTGACTGCCCTTCTGTAAATCTTCTTGCATGGTTTCCATTTTGGTGCTCAATTTATCGTTTTTAATCTTTAAATGACGTATTTGAGCCTTAGACCTCAGCAAATCTTCTTCATTCTGGGCGCCCCTACTGATATTCTTTCCTTTGGCCACTTTTGGTATTAATCTAGTAGGATCTTCAGTTACCAAACTAGGTCGATCATTTATCATAAATTGTAAGGTTCCATGATCCAAAAGACTTTGGACTTGTCGTTTGAAGGCAAGACAATTCTCAATGGTATGTCCTTGAGCTCCGGCATGATATTCACAATAAACGTTGATGTCATACCAATTCGGATACGGAGGTTGAAACGGTTTTATGTAGTACGGAGCCACTTCTCGTGCTTCAAGTAGCTTATCATATAACTCTTTATATGATATAGGGGTAACATCAAAATGAGAATCAACTTTTGTCTTGGATTAAACTTGAGTTTTAGACATCGGGAGCAAATTAAATTTTGATGATTTCAGATTGCATGATTTCATCTCATCATTAGGAGCTTTTATAGTTGTCACCACTTCTTTAGTATCTCTAGATAGTCTGTGAATACGAATGATGACTGTATGTGATTGGTTAGGATCATAAGCTCCTTGTATATATGAGATTGCAAGATTATGTTCATTGACCTCTCTCTCTTTTTGTGCAGGGGTCTCTTTTCCTTTGGCTAAAACAATTATTCTTCCCATCATCTTGGACATCTGCTCTCTTATTTCTCGTATCTCCTTTTGCTCTTCAATGGGCATACGATCTTTGGGTGCATAGCTCTCCTCTATTCTCGGAGTTCCCTCATGATGCCTTTCCTTGGCTGCGTCATATTTTGTTTGATCATAAAACTTTTTGTCCATATATGATTTCTTTCCAATTTGATGAATAGTCTTTCAAGTCAACACCTTTTGGTTATGCCATGATCATGCAATGCAAACAAAATAAATCAATACAAACAAGTTAGAGCAGAATAAAATGCATGGAAAAAATAAGAAAAAAAATAAAATGGTTAGTACCAACTAATGGGAAGAAAAAAATTTCTATTTATCAAGGTATAAATCCTAACCTCATGCTTTCTAGTTCCATGCCTTGTTTGGAAAAATTAACCTAACTGCATGATTTCTAGTTTGCATGCATTTATTCAGGAAAAAGAAAAGAAAAGAAATTAAATGCTAGAGCTTATTTCTCCTTGGTGTACACTTACGGACAGAGGTTCAATATTGTCTTAGATTGGGAGAATTTCTAGGGTTTATTTTATACAGGGTTTCAGTTCTAAGAGTAAAGGTACTCGAACTGTCCTTGTTGGTGCCCCCTTAGGCAGACAAACCCTCAATCCTAGTCCATCACAGACTTAAGCGGATTAAGTTCAATTTGAGGGGACACATTTCTCTATGCCTGACACGGAGAATAAATTCTCACGAAGACATAGAACATATGAATCCCGAAAGCTACTTGCTAGGTCTGACACGGAGAATAAATTCTCACGAAGACGACGCTTTCACTCCCACTTAAAAGGGACAAGCTTGATTATAAAGCTTATGTTATGTAATGCAAGTGATGTGTGTGAGGAGAAATGTTCAAACATCTGACAAATAAATAATGAAATTTAATACTTGAAAATAAAACATCATTAATAAAAAATAATATATATAAATATTATGAAAATAATAAGTATAAAAATTTTGAAAAGAAAGAATTATAAATTAAATATATGAATTTTTAATTTCTAATTAATAGAGATAATTTATAATTCATTTAAAAGCTTGACCAATCCCCAGTGGAGTCACCAAGCTGTCGAATCCGGTTTTCGCCCGGGCACGAATTTTTACTTGGCGGGAAAAGTGATGTGAATAAATGGTTTTTAAAATGTTTAAGGAGTCGTCATCGGCCTTTTGGGTCAGGTAGGTCGAATACCTAAAAATCATCTTTTAAAAGAGTTTTTAAGAAAACATCAGTTAAAAGATAAATTGGTCTGCGTTTATAACCAAAAATTTTAATAAAAAGGGATTCATGATCGATTACGTTTAGGGAAAGATTAGCACCCCTATAACGCCCAAAATTGGTACTCATTAATTATAAATTGTCTCTTTTATTAGAAATTTAAATATTCAAAAATATATTTAATCTATAATCCTGTTATTTCAAATTTATTATTATAATTTTAAGAAAATCTATTAATTTATATATATATATATAAATAAGATATTTATTTATTTAGAAATATCAGAAAAGGACTTCTAGGTGATTTAAGACAACTCTTTCCTTAATATAAAAAAATAAATGAATATTAATAAAACATTTAAAAAATAAAAAAATAGATTAATATATATAATTTATAAAAGTAATATATTTATTTATTTAAAAATATCAGAAAATGAACATCCAGTTGCTTTAAGACTGTCTTTTCTTAATATTAAAAAAATAAATATATATTAAAATATGATTATTTTTCTTAAAAGTAATTTATAAAATTAATTTTATAAATAAGATTTTAATAGAAAACAAATAAAATAAATAAATATTATATATATTTATATGACTTAAGATAATAATAAAAAAAATAATGAAAATAAAATACTAATTAAAAGTATTGAAAAATAAAATACAATACAAAATATAAATAAAATTGCAATAAAATTAATAAAATAAATTTAAAAAACTTATAATATTAAAATATAGATATTGAAATTAAAGATACTAATTCGAAACATTATAAAAGATAGTGATTTAAAGGTGTAATTTACCCTAATTAATTAATTCGGGTTAAAATATAAATCATTAAAATCTAAGGGACTAACTATGTTATTTACTCTAAAGTATATATAATTACGTCAGGGACTAAATTATAATAAATAGAAATTTGAAGACCGAATTAAAACTTATAAAAATTGATTTTAGTGACTAATTTGTAAGGATACAAAACTAAAAGGTTTACGGAAAAAGTTTTACCATGTATGAAATTACACAAGAGTCCCTCCCCAAAACGGCGTCGTTTGGGGAGGGATTTAAATACCCCTTAAAACCGGCCTTAGAACCAACCTTTCTCATTTTCCTTTTTTTTCTTACTAAGAGAGAGAGAAAATTTTTCTCTCATCTCTCTCTAACAGACTCCACCCGAGTTTCGGTCGGCCACCATTTCCGGCACCGATCACTGCTGTCGGCCACCGTGACGGTGGCTGAATTTACAAAATTTTCCCAAAATGAATATCCCGGTGTCCTAAGACTGAGTATGGTTTTATTTTCCCCTAAAAACACATAGATCGTCTTAGATCTAAAAGAAACCGAGGTATTTTACCTTCGGTTTTCCGGTGGCTAAGGCGACGAGAAGCTTCTTCGAGGGTAAGTCACTATTTTTTCTCCTCTTTGTCGTTGTTTTGCTTGTTGTTTCTTGGTTTGATATTGTTGTGGATTGCTTGTGTGGTCGTCGTTTTTCTTCCTCTGTTGTTGTCTGTTTTTCTCGTTTTCTGCTGTCTCTGTCTTTTTGTGTTTTTATTTTGTAGGGGATGACCATTTATAGGCCTTGTCGGAGATCCCTTCGATCCGGTCCCAAGAGGGCTTTTCGGTGAGTCATCGAACTATGTGGTGACTCACCTTGTAGCTGCTACGTGGGCAGCTGGCTCTACTGGAGGCTTCGTCGAGGGCGGCAGAAGGTGGCTGAGGCACCTGGCAGCAGTTGGTTGAAGCAGTGGCATCGGCAGCGGGGCGTTGGACCATCTGGCAATGGAATCGGCGGCTGGGAGCTTGGAGGCGACGGATGGGATCTTCAGGAAACCCTAGAAGGGTTAGGGTTTATTTTGGGCCTGGTGGGTTTGTTGTAAAACGGGCCTCAGGTTGGGGCCTGAATTTTTTATTTAATAATAATAATAATAATATTAAAAAGAAAAAGAAAAATTAATGTCTACACCACCCACGTACAATTGCTCCTTTCCTTTTAACAGCTATTCCATCTTTGTAAGTCCTCAAATTTCTGCTTGATTTACTTGGGTTTGCTTGGTGATTCTGGAAGAAAGAAGAACCCAGAAATGTTACAGGGAGAGGATAAGTGGATAGTTTAGACCAAGGTTGTACACAGGTGAGATTCATTGAACTCAGTTTCAGTTATTTGTCGTGTTCTTTTGGAGCTTGGATTTGCCTTTCAAGTGTAGATATTTGATCTTTTGGATTTTTTATTTGGGTTTAATGCAACAATCTGGCAACTATGTGTTGTGACATGGGCTGATTGCAGTGGGCATCAGCTGAATATACCCACAAAGAAAAATATATATACTATTAATTTAGTGGTAGAGACAATTGCCTTGTAAAAATTTAAAATTATTATATATTATATATATTTTTATTATAAAATTATTTTTACATCCTCTGAAAATTTATAGATTCATGTTCACCCTTTAAGTTTAAATTCGTCGTTAAAAATAAAATTTTGCGTCCATCCCTAATTTTATCCTTAGTTGTAACAAATGTTTGAAAATTATATGATTTCAAATTAATGTCTAAAATTTAAAATATTTTAATTATTAATACTATTTTCAGATTAACTATAAGATTTATTAAATAAGGTCAAGTATTTGAATCTTAATATTATGAATAGAGTAAATTAAATTAGGACCGTCCCATAAAGATTAACTGATCATTAGATTAAATATCAATGATTCCCAAAAAAAAAAATTTTACAAGTTATTTTATGTGTAAAATAATTCGTTTGAGTATTAAATTTTAGTTAAAATATAGTATAGACCATATTTAAAATATATAAATTAAATTTAAACACATGTATATACTAGAATAATTTAGATCTAACATGTTAAAAATAGACTCTATTGCTAAAATTTTATACGATTTCTTATTTTATCTTTTTCTTTTTTATTCAGCAACAAGAGATATTTATTGATAAAAGAACCATCAAATTTGAGAATCTCATTAAACAACACCATAATCCTATTGATAAAAGGTACAACGGGAAGCTCACCCCGCAATAAACCATCACCAGCTCAACCTACCCCAAATAAAACAGCGATAAAAACTAGCCCCACATGAAAAAGCTTAACAACTAGAAACAATATAACATCCTAATCCAGTACGATCCGAATACCGAAGGATTAGTATGCCACATGATACCACCTAAGTGACTAACCCAAAAATTTTCTTGAAAAACATGATTATGCGACCATTCAAAACATCCACCATAATTATAAAATAGAAATAAAGTCATAAAGATTACAAAATACGAGAGCCCCAATTGCGTTCCAATTAAACTTTCAAATGTATTTCAAAAAGTATAGTTGTAACTCAAATAAACAAGGTCCATATATAGTACATGTCCTCTAAAACATACTCAAAATGTACTCAAAAGACGGTGCCAATCTAGAATGTGGTTTTCACGATAAACTCCTCGACGTTCCTCCTAAGAATCTGCGCACGGAGACAAATATTAAAAGCTTAGCTCACCAACTTAAACCAATTATACTATATGTGTCCATTTAATGCACATGCTAGTTAAACGTAAGTCTTAGCACAAGAAAACGCTAAGCTAAACAATACCTACAAAGGTAGGTATCATAGTGCGATCGAAGGGTTTCGCTACATCTCAGAGACTCACACCCCTCTAATCTACTTAGGGTGAGATCCAAAATTTCTACATCGGAACGTTCACCCAACCAACCAACTCGTTGCGAATAATTGGGGCATCTAAGCTCGATCAACATTAAAATGCCTTGCACACTAACTGGTACATGTTCGGACATTCTAACATATAACCTTCATCTTATAACTAAAGTACCCCTGGTGTCCTAATTGTTTATTGAGCATTCACACGAGGTTAATCTTATGTCATCCTAGTTGATATGGTTTCTATATGTATTTAAGTTTCAATTATTGTTCTCACTAAAGGCACAAAAGGACAATATATATAACGATGTTTCCTAAAAACGCCGCTAAAAGTCATTATCTTTAGAGGCATTTATGGAAGAAACACCGCAAAAAAACATAACCATTAGCGGCATTTTAGACCAACAAACGTCGCCACCTTTTACGACGTTGGTTTCAATGACGAATTTGGCGGCATTTTTTTCCAGCCGCAATTGTTTTTAGCGACGTTAAAAAACGCCGCTATATAACTAAAAAACACCGCTAAAAACATGTTTTGTTGTAGTGAATCTTATTCATTGGTGTTTTCGTACTGTGGGGTTCCTCAAATTCACTTCTGAAATTTCTTGGACTTCTTGTCTAAAAATGTACGAGGGTAACGATACTCACTGAGTATCGATACCATAAGGTTAAATCACGTTGAGAATGGGTGGATAATATCGATACTGCTGAACCAGTATCGATACTCATGAGCTAGGTATCGATACTTGATGAGGTATCAGTACAAAATTTTGGTTCAATGTTTTAATAAAATGTCTCAGTATCGATACTCCTACCCTTGGTATCGATACCATCCGTGGGTGCCGATACCAAAATTGACTACTAAAAAATTGATCTCGATACCCCTCTTACGAGTCTCGAAACTGAGCCTACGGTATTGATACTCATTGAATGAGTATCAATACTCATACACTAAAGTTCCCTCAAATTGTTCATCGCTAGAACAATATTGGTATTGTTCTTCAAGTATCGATACTCAACCCTAGAAATGCCTTGTTTAGGCATGAATTTGACTCCTAAGATGCACTACTGAAGTCCCCAAACATTATTAAAGTCTTATGTGAATAAGAAAGGATCATAATAGGTCTTTAAGCATGCTAAAAACACCAAATTTAGAATTTATCATGAACATGCTCAAGTTTTTCATAAACTAGTGCTATCTAAGATATTGCACTTAATGACCCACAAATGGTATAGGAAGGTTAGAAATGTGTTATCTCGACCTTAAAGTTGATAAAAATGTCTACCACTTAACCAATAGTTAACTTCTCCTTGTCCTTGGTTTTGGAACATTCACCAATCACCTCACTAGCATAACATGGGAAAAGAATTATATACTAACTTGCTTTTTAGACTAAAAATGATACTAAGAAAACTTCCCTAACTTAAATCCACTAAAAATGAATTATAAATCATTGGTCTCCTAAACCCCATTAAACCCACATCCAAGGCTATGGTTACCGAACTTTGAGATTGATGGCTTAAATGAAAGCTTAAGGTGAGGTATTCATGATTCTTACCTTAGAATTATCAAAATGAACTTGAAGGATTGTCAAGTTTCCACCTTTACTAATTTTCTTTGAGGGAAGAAGAAGAATGTTTGGTTACGAACAAAAGGATGATGAAAATGAGGAGTGGGTGAGCATACTACCTCATCCCAAATTAAAACAATTCAGCTTTTGAATCTTAAGAGGGTAAAATATCTCTTTTAGTCCTCCAACATCTATTTAAGTATTACAAAGGTCCTTATCTCCACTATTTGGGCCTAACATAAGCCCACTTCCAAAACTTGACTTGATCCAAGATATCCTACAAGTCTATTGGGCTCGATTCAATAACCTCGGGTTAGCTGGAAACTTCTAACCCGGAATTCGGGCGTTACAAACAAGCTTTACATTACTTAAGCAAGCTTACCATCATGCTTTGAATAATTCAAGTCTTATCATCCCTGTTTTTGTTAAGTGGTCGGCCATCTCTTTTAAAGCTCTCGGGGTGTAAGAGAATTGAACCTGAAATTTTTTTCAGGATTGCTTGTCTACCGAGTCAAGAACACTCCACCATTTCCACGGCCGCATTAACGGGGAAGCAATCTAATTCAGGACGACTTAGCAATCCGATTCTACCACAAAAGAAGCTTTTCCTACCCAACCTGCCTTAACGAAGAATGTTATGGCAGCTTCGATTGCCTTGATCTCTGCAAATTACTTGTTATTTCCAACAAATGAGACCATAGGTCCAACATCAAAACAAGAGGTTTTGTTGGACAAGCAAAGCAACAATTGAAGTTTCTGTTGGGTCATTTCGATCAGACAAATTTAATGACATTATCCGAAAGAGATGGGGAAAATAAATTCAATGGGTCATTCATATCAGACCAATTCAATGATAATGCTCGAAAATAAAACACAAACAATTCAATAGATCATATTTAAGGATGTATCGAAGCGGGTAGATGAAAACGATCTACTCTTAAAATTTTATAATTATTATATATTTTAAATTTTTTTCATTCACTTTCTATATATAACAATTGAAGGTGATTAGGTTATTTGTGTTCACCCATTTTAATTATATGTACGTAACAATAACGCGTGAATAATAATAATAATAATATAAGTCTATCCAAAATAATAATAATAATATGAGTTAATTTACATGAGGTCCCCAATATAGCTCTTATTTTAAATTGTTCCTTAAACTTTAAAATATTTTATATTAATTCTCAAACTATTAGTATCCTTTTATTTTGATCATTTTGTTAAGAGTTAATTGCATTGCATATCCCCAAAGTATGACCCTCATTTTAAATTGGTCCTTAAACTTCTAAACATTCCAATTTCATCCCTAAACTACTATTATCATTTTAAATTAGTTCTTAAACTTTTAAACATTTCAATTTCATCCCAAACTATGAAATTCATTCTAATTTGGTCTCCAAACTTTTTGAATATCCCAATTTCATCCCAAACTATATGTATATACTAATCATATCCTTTGTTAATAAAATTATTAGGCCAAGTTATAGTTTTATATGTCTGAATAATGACAAAATTTATATTAAACTACGGTTGAAACTATTTGCATATTTGGATGAATTTGGGGATAATTAGAATGTTTAAAAGTTTAGGGACCAATTTAGAAAGAGGGTCATATTTTAGGGGTGAAATAGAATGTCCAAAAGTTTAAGGACTGTCATAGTTCGGGAAGAATACTAAAAAATTAAGGGCCAATTTAAATTAAGAGTTATGACTAGGGGACACAATGCAATTAACTCTTTTGTTAATGTGTCATTAACTCTACTTGCTAAAAAATTAATTTATTTTTTTGAAGGTCATGAAAATTGAACAAGGTAACCTAAAAAGTTATAAAACCTTCAAAAACTATTATTCTTTTTAACAAGGAGAGTTAAAGACACATTAATTGAATAATCAAAATAAAATAATATCGATAATTTGAGGACTAAGGTAGAATATTTTAAATTTTAAAAACTGATTTTGAATTAACTCATAATTTATAGACTGGTATAGAAATATTAAAATTTAAGAGAAATATTAAAATCAAATCATAATTGATTTAGAATATCTTTAATACAATTCATTTATTTGACAATGATTACAGCTTTGAGACTGAAATTTTAGAAATTTTGCACCGTTAATTAACATAGTTTAATAATTATGAGCTTCAACATATCTAAAATAAGGGGAAAAATACAAATTTCATCATTAAACTTTGTTCTCTCTCCTATTTTGTTCCTTGAACTTTAAAAGTTTTCAATTTTCTCACTGAACTTAATACATTGAGTTTTTTTGTTACTCCGCCGTTAAATAGTAAACGGTGTTAAAACGATGTTGTTTTAAGAAAATAATTTTTTTTACCAAAATAACGTCGTTTTGCATGTATATAGAAGTCCATTTATAATATACTCAAATGAGGAAACGACTAAGTGATAAAAAAAACACAATGTATTATGTTTAGTGAGAAAATAGAAAAAAATTACTGTACAGTAAGTGAAATATGATAGATAACAAAATTCAATTACTAAATTTATAATTTACCCCTAAAATAATAATCACTGATCGATAGAGACGACCGCTCCAAGTCGCCTTCCACATTTAACACTATCGTTCAATATGTTCTCCATGTCGTATTTGTACACGAAACCCATCTTCACCAATTTGCTCTTGTCCCATGCAATGCCTTCCTTTTCCTCCCCCATCAGCCTGTAACATCCATTACAATTCAATCAATATAATATAACATAACTATTAATATTAAATATTACTGTTTAGTTTTTTTACCAAGTCTTAGAAGCTAATTGCCCCCTTAATTTAGTTTAATTCTCAGTTTGACCCCTATATAGGGGAAATCAACTATTAAGCCTTTTTACTTACTGTTGTGGTATCTGGTGCTGTGGATAATTTTCTCGAAAATGAGCCGCGATTTGTGCGATGGTCGGATTAGCAGCGGCGCAAATAAACCGGCCAGCCATGGAAGGTTTCTCCATGCAGAACACATGAGCTTCACAAACGTCGTCGATGTGAACCATAGGGATCGATCCCAGAAGTTTTTCCAAATATTCTAGCCCCATGAAAGTGGATAAGTTCCCGGTAAGCTGCGAAAACATGGCAGCCACGCTGGATGGTGCGTGAGAAAGAAGAGTCTCTCCTCCAATAAGCCCACAAGCAAGACTCACGACTTGTAACTTGCCGCCATTGGCGTTAGCTTCGCCGTTATACCTCAGCGCCTCTTTCTCCGCCAAGGTTTTTGATACAGTATATGTCTATATCACATCACAGGAAATTAAAAGTTTTAATTAAGTAAAAAACCAGAAAACTAGTGTGATGTTCAGTGGAAAAGTAAACAGAAAAAATTACTGACCCGCATATGCTGAAGGCCATGGGTGGATGCAAATGAAGCATCAACATGAGTCCAAGACGATTCTTTTACGCTAAATTCGACGTTGAACCCATCTTTCGTTAACGGCGATGCTCCAAGAACCGAAGCCGTGTATATGAGTCGTTTTACGGCTGGCGATTGTAGGCATGACTCGGCAATGCTTCTCACACCTGAAATCGCTCCTTCAATGATTTTCTGCATATCATATGTAATAGAACTAATAATTAGCGGCTATTTGCTTGATGAAAAAGAGAGACGAATCAACAAACCTGTGAGCTTTGAGTGTCGGCTGTTTGCTTAGGAGTAGCCACATGAAACACAAATTCACACCCTTGGATCGCGTGTTTGAACTCATGGGGATTGTATATATAAGCTTGAAACAAAACCAGATTGGTGTCTGCACCAGGCAGGGACTCTAAAAACCCAACTTTGGATTTATCATCTGCAATTCAAACCATCATCAGAAATTTCATTAACCGTGAGAAAAGAAAAGGGAACATAAATATATAGAGAAGAGAGAGAACCCAAGTTTCGTAGCGTTGCATGGACCGTGTAGCCTTTTTCAAGGAGCTTCTTAACGAGCCAAGAACCTAAATAACCAGAACCTCCAGTAACGCAGCAGACCTTGCTTGCAGCTTGCTTCTCCATGGTTAAGATCTTCTTTAATCTCCAGAGGGTCAGGCCTGAGTTATAATCATAGAGAAAGATGTGCAAAGTTATTTAAACGTCTAAAGAGTGGTAGAGAATAATCTGCTTTGAGATTATGTTTCGTCCCCTAGCGGATGTCAATGAGATACGGTCAACAATATATTAAAAATGGGTAAACTACACATTTAGTATCTAAACTATTAGTTATGATCTGTTTTAGTACCTAAACTTTTATTTTTTTTTTAAATTATACCTATCGTTTAGTTTTTTATTTTATTTTAATATCCCGTCATTATAAACTTAACATCAAAGTTTGATTTGGCTACCAGATTTGCATAGCTTTGAATAACTCAGAGTCGGAAACTTGATAAACCAAACCAAATAAAGATGTATGGCATACTAGAGAGGCAGTGCAAGTTTCTCGGTCATATCATATTACAGCAGAATTTAAGCATAAACAAATACAAAAGGAAAAATGTATTCTTTTTGTATAGGAGACCTTGAATTTAGAAGAGGAAGTGAATGAAGAAGACGAATGGTCAGAAGAATCCAGAATTGAGAGATAACCATCGACGAAACCGGCGGCTAAACTTTGGCCGCAATAGTTCCAGGCCGAGCGTGCCGTGCCTCTGCCGAGTGTCACTATTGGTTTCTCCATGTCCGTACAATTTGTTACAGGTTTCAATTTGCTTCAAAATCCTAAACTCCGCGAAGGGCCAAGCCCGCCCAAGATTGTGGATTTAAATATGAAGCTTGGATTGTATTAGGTATTGGGCTTCGGGACCTTATTATAAATTGGATAAACTACGCGTTTAGAATAGAAACTATCAGTTTTTATATGTTTTAGAATCTAAACTTTTAATTATTTCAAAACGATACTTAAAGTTTAATTTTTGTTTCATTTTAGTACCCACCGTTAAAAAACTTTAGTTTTTGTTTTATTTTAGCACCCCATTCAAAATTTAACGTTAAATTTTGAAAAATTTGAAAGTTTAGGTATTGAAACAGACCATAAATGATATTTTAAGTACTAAACACATTAAGTTTTTAACGGAGGGGTACTAAAATAAAATAAAAACCAAACTTTAGGTATGATTTTAAAAAAATTAAAAGTTTAGATATTAAAATTGACCAAAAGTAATAGTTTAAGTTCTAAATACATAATTTATTCTAAACCTTTTTTTTGGGAGAGGAATACCCAAAATGATTTGTTTTTTTATAACTATATATCTGATCTGTTGATCGTTTAATATAAATCAGGTACTGCGAAGGCTCATTATGAGAGTGATCCTTCTAACTTAGTTTGTTCAATTTATAACATCAAAATTTTGCTTAAAGGATTTAATATATCATCTCACCAGATCAATTAATTGTTTATCCTTTTTTCCCTTTTATTATAGCCAACATCTTGAATGTTCGAAATGTGAAAAATTACCTTTGGGTATGTTAAAATTTCAAACGGCCAATATATGTTAAATATTATGAGAATAGCAGTGAATAACAAATATGTTGTTATTTGGTTGTTAGAAAGGATGTGTCAGCAAGGCAAGCCTGGTGTAACTGCTCCAGCTAAGAACATTCTAGCAGGTATTGTAAAACGCTATATATGTGGTAATTGGGAAATGAAGATGTAGAGGCATTTAGTAAATAAAAAATCTAACAATATATAATAAAATTTCATGGTGGATACACATATATTAAGAAAAAAATCGAATTTTAAGAATAAAGTTAAAATTTTAAGAAATTTCAGACGACCAATAACATCCGCCGCTGTATTCTACAATTACAACTTATTTAAGCACTGTCCAACAAGGCTACAGTGAATAAATTTTATGAACTCAGAGTATATGTGGCATGAACCAGAATAACCAAATCATTAAGCTACCATATGGCTCTATTTTGTTGTGCCAGACTGCCATTGTTTCATTTTCACCTCTCTTTTTTTCAGTTAAAATGTGAAAAGATATATCTTTGAGTAGTTAATCTGTGTGTTAGCGTTAACCGTCAATGTTGAGATCAAGTGTGGAAATGGCTTAGGCCAACAGTTGGAAGCCTTTAACTTTATGCGTCGTGAAACAGTTGGAACCCACGGAAAAGCAAAAATCAACTCAGCTGATCGACAATGAACTGCCATTAAAATGACGGCACGTAAACCACTGCATAATACTACTAAGAATACGTAAATAAATAAATTAGGACAGCTTTATCTTTGCTTTTTCAATAGAAAAAGGTAAGATTATTTAATGACAGTAATTAGAGTAAAAAAAGTATTGGTTAGTTTCCAACCTTGTTTTGTTTGCCAATCTTGTAGGCAGATATAACTAAGGAAACGACTATGTGCGAATCATGCATGCTACTGGGAGTGTCATCAGGCTTTGGAGACAATTTTTCTATATGGAATTTTAATAAAAAAATGATTTTATGTTTGTTGAAGGATTCCTTAGAGATTTAACAAAGTTCGAAGTGCTTTGAATGTTTGAAGAGACCAAGATATTTGACTAATGGAACATCTTGAACAGTAACTCCATACATAAAGCGAAGTGCATCAGCTTGATTGTAACCCTAAATTGATTCAGCTGATGATCATATATTTGAGACGTGAAAGGGTCAAAGTTCAAAACTTCAACTAAAAGTAACCTTAAAAGAGAAAACATGCATCCTAAGAATACCGACTACTTGATAACATCTTCGTTATTCATTTACAGATATAATATTTCTGTATAATCGGCCTCTTTTACGCTTAGTATATCAAGCACATGAAATACCGACGGTGGAGGCAGCCGTGAATCTTTCCAATTCACTTCTCTCAATAACCAACGAGTTAATCTCCGGCGAGAACCCTCCGAAATCGATCTCGGGAACCTCCGGGATTGTCGTCAGTGCGCCAGTCTTGTCGTAGATCACGTAGTACTCCTCGAGTGATCTTTGTTTCAGCCACAAAACGGAATGGCTCGAGCTTTGTCTGGACTTGAACATGAATTTGAAGAGTTTAACGATGGAGCGAGAGAATTTGGAAGGCTGCTTCTTGGAAACGGGTGGAGGAAGGGTGGTCGAGTACTCTAGGGGAGGATGAGCTCCGGTGGTGTTGACGATAAACTCGGGCATGGACATGGTTTGTTGATGAAAACCTGAGTTGAGTTGGCGTTTGAAAGGTTTGAGTTCTAACGAGTCATATGGAGTGTCGCCACCATTGAACCGAGTTGAACGAAGGCCTTCTATATATGGGAAGATTCGAGATAACAATTTACTATAAAAAATCCAAAAGAAGGAAAAGAAAGGAGGCCGTTATAGCGCTCACGTTCTCTTCATTAAGGACCATTCAATATGGGAGATTTTTTTCCTTCTACTTTATACATCTAATTTTGTTGCATTTTGCATGGTTAGTTAAATAAAATAATATATATTTAATTTACATCAGCTGTCAAAAGATCAAGATTTATGGGATGAGGAAGAATCTTTAAACTTGTAGTATTAAATTACGATCAAGACGGAATATAATTATAAAACTAATCTCTCGATGTAACATTGCTTCCTTCTAATTCAGTCCCATGCCACGCCTGATGAAGCATTCCACAATATAAATGCTTGTCGACAGTCATTGAACATTTCAGCTGCTTAAACTATGGGATTGCTTCAGACTTGTTTAATGCTCAGTTCGTATGATTTAATCAACCACATCACTGCTAAAGAGCTTGAAATTGGTGGCATCAAGAACAAACTTCCTGATCGAGGAGAAAGCGCCCATGATTCCGACGCCGGTGAAGACGACCATGATAAACAGATTGAACCAGTACGTAGGTGAAAGAGGATTTCGAGCGCTTGTAGGTCATGTTGTAGAGAAGCATAGGGAGGACAAAATTTAGAGGGATAAAGCCAATGGCGCCTATTACGCCATTGATGTCACCGAAAAAAGGAAGCATTGCGGCTATAAACCCACTGCATATGACGTACAGAGTCCGAAGAATTAGTCTGGGGATAAGATTCCTCTTTGAAAACATCCCTTGGTTTACATCAGCTGATTGATGTTCCATGAGCTCAGATGCAACTTGAGAATAAAGCTGTGTTACATATATTCGGGAAAATATCAGTGGAAAACACTACTCGGATCATGCAATATCCATTTGTTTTGAGAATAATAATATCATACCAGGCCAATGGCGAATAGCTGCACAAGAATGAAACTAATTGCGAGGCCAGTAACCATTGGTGGGGCCAATGACGGTCCGTCATCAGGCATTAGACTCTTGAGAATGTTTGAACTTGATTTGTTTTCAAAAGCCCAGTATCTAGAAGCTGAAGTTGCGTAGAAAGTAACAAAAATTACACTGTAACACAGCAGGAGTCCTTTAAACATCTTCCCTGTAGCAGGTGGAGCCAGTGTTGCCTGCACCAGAGGCAATCTCGTTGAAACAAAACGAAGAAGCATCTGTCAAAGAACGACTGTTTGAATTCGATGTTCAGAAATTCGAAGTGAATCTGTATTTCCGGAAGTATCCCTTTCACGAAAATGGAAGCTATTATGGAGATAGAAGTGAAGGCGTTAAGCATCCGTGATGAACTATTAGTTTCCAAAGAATAGTCTCTGTGAGGGGCGTTTTTAGACAGACCTGCAGCACTAGTAGAAGTTGTTTCGAGTCCGAAAATGGTTCCAACACAAGAAAACTGAGATTCAACTATGATCTTCAAACAACATGATTAAAAGATGGAACCAATGGATTAAACACAACCTGTTCATGTATTATTTTTGCATATTACCTGCATGGATACAAGCACCAACCACAAGGGATGTGTAGCCCAAGAGAACGAGAGAAGCAAAATTGAGGTGTCTGAGGGAATGGAATGACGGCATCTGAGAGAGAACTATCATCACCCCTGTTACTATCGCTATGAACTCATATAGTTTCAACGATCCCTTGGGGGAAAGGTTCGAATACATGATCTTACGAAACGAAAACGACATCAAGATAAGGAGAATTAGAGAAACAATTCAGTGTTTCTGTAAAACAAATATGACATGTATGTATGCATGTATGCCTGTAAGTATGTATATGTACCTGGAGGCATTCCCCTGCAAGCAAAATTGCTCCTATTCCAACCCCAGTGTTAATGGCTGTTTGAATAGATATCACAAAATAAAACATCCATCCTCATCCTGCGTAATAATAGCAAAGCTTTAGAGTAAAATCCTACTTTGATAGCTATTTTCGTACCAAATAATGTTATATTATTTTAAATATTTGGGCTGTCTTGATAAAATGGCATATCTTTTTTCCATAGTTCATGCCCGATTTATACTTTTATATTTAGAGTATGTGAACGTTTATTTCGATAATATATTTTTTAAGATTTAAAAGGAGAAAAGAAATAAAACATAAAAATTAAAATAATTTGTACAAACTTATTTTATGTGTATAGTTTGTTATATATGTCTATTTATTTATATTTTATTAGTATTTTTGTTATACTTTGATATTAGTTACTTTTTTATCGTAAATATTTATTTATTTTATTTATTAACTAAATAAATTAAAATTTTAGAAAACAAATTATTTATTATTTTAGACAATGATATTTTTTAGGCTTAATACCAAAATAAATGTTCAAACTATATAATTTTTTACGAATATGCATCTAAACAATTTTTTGATTCATCCATGTGCCAAACGTTACAAACGTTAAGTGACATGTGTCACAATATGGTAATTTAAAATTTTATTATTTTTTATAAAAAACTTAAAAATATTTTATTTAAAAAACCCAAACTTTTAGAATCTCTTAGTCTAGACTTATTTACTCCAACCGCTGGTCATCTTCCGGCACCCATTTATCGGCGACTGGCCACCCATATATCGTTGACCATCTACTGACTGATTACAATTCTTATTATCATCTCAAAATCTAAAATTCTCAAATCCCAAATACTCAATCTCTTAAATTTATTTGATCAATCGTATCATTTGATAGGCCATTTAATCAACCATTTGGCCTTTACCCATTTGGCCATGACAAAGCCATGAAAGCATGGAAGGGAGAAGGTGGGACGAGACGCGGGTTGAGAAAGAAACTGGAAATATTTGTTAACATATTTTTAATTTTTAAAAAAGATAAAAAAATATAAAATTTTAATATTATGACACGTGTCACTTAACGAGATTTTATAACAGTTGTTACGGTCAAAACACCTAAAGTGATAACGTTTGTAATATTATGCACTTGAATGAGTCGAAAAATAGTTTAGACACATTCGTAAAAAAATGTATAGTTTAGACACTTATTTTGGTATTAACCCTATTTTTAAAGAGACTAATCTACACTTTTACTTACGGTCGATCTATCCAAACACGATTTCTTTGATGGATTTTTTTAGGGTTTTGAATAATATGTGTAAAGAGTTTACTCAAGACCACCTGTCCAATAAATTTTTAATCCAACACTGAAAAGAATATATTCTTTCACAATTTCACTGATAATATATCTAAAGTGATTGGTCTCATGTTAGTACATGAGATAATTTAATATTTTATATATAATCCTAAATGGTTATTATAAATATTACTACTATTTAAAACTAAAACACAAACTATTACTACTTAATATAATTAAATTTATATTAATTAATACAAACTTATTAAAAAATAAAATTGAAAATGTCCAGCTTTGGCGGTGTTTTAAAGCTATAAAAGGTTAAAATTAGAACCCTAAAATTGTTCATTAAGACAACACGTGTAATATTCATTATATCACCACAACCCGAAATCATCTCTACTTGGTTTAACGATTCAACCATGGAATAATGATGACGATGATGATGATAGAGGCCAGTTCTCAGAAGTGTATGTGGCGGCGGCCAACTTTTTCACAGTGGTCCAGCACCAGCATCAACGACATGAGATAATAGGAGTAGAATGTGAAGTATCCCATCACCGTTAAACGCAAGAACCCTAGGATCCATCCCAACCCTCTAAATGCATACGGTAGCATCAGGATCGTCGGCCCCACGATCCCCGTCGTCAGATGAAACCCGGCATGCCACCGCTTTCCTGTATATTTCACCGTAAACCAGAGAGGAAACTATAACAGCCAAATTAAAATTTCATTGTATTTTCCCCCGAAGAGTGTTTGGTTTCTCACATTTGGATTCGAGAACAAAAACAGCTCCGGTGTCAGATTCTAGACGAGACTCCGATTGTTGAGTTGAAAAGTCAAATAAAACAAAAAACTTTCGGTGGGTTTTTTGAGCAACATATGCGGCTGGCAACATGGGCTGCTATTAGGCAGCAATTGTTGAAATTTTAGTAAGGTAAATTACACTTTAGTCATTGCACTGGGTATTTTCAAAGATTAGTCCCTAAGCTTCAACTATAAACACCCTAGCTCATTTAGCTTCAAAATCATCCCAAAATCATTTTCTTTCTTCAATTCTAGAGAGCTTTCTTGTGAGTAGTGAGTGTTTTGTAAACACCTGTAAATTTTCTCTCTTAGTAAAAGATCTGCAGCAGTCCGGAGACGTAAGCAAAATTGGCTGAACTCCGTTATCAATTTCAGGTATTATTTTTCCGCTTTTATTTCGCATTCTCACTAATTTGGTTATAGGGAAATTACTCGCACTCGGTTATTTCCCAACAACTGGTAATTAGAGCTTTTGGTTGTGAATTTTGTCAATTTTTTGCGAGGTTACTATTTATTACTATTCATGTGAATAGTGAATTTCGTGAATAGTGAACTTTTGTCGGCGATACGAATTTGTTGACGGAGGTGTTTTAATACACGGTGGTTCGCAAGAATTGTCAGAAATGATCCAAACGAAGCCAGATTCGAGTAGGAGCGATGACTGCAGACGAAGGGAAGGTGAAAATTGAAAAGTTCGATGGTGCGGACTTTGGCTTTTGGAAGATGCAGATTGAAGATTTTCTGTACCAGAAAAATCTATATCAACCTCTCTCAGGAAAACAACCAGAGGGCATGAAGAATGAAGACTGGCTCTTCTCAACAGACAAGCCCTCGGAGTTATCTGACTGACGTTATCCCGCAATGTTGCTTTCAACATAGCAAAGGAAAAGACCACAGCGGGTCTTATGGTGGCTCTCTCCAGTATGTATGAGAAGCCATCAGCCTCAAACAAAGTGCACTTGATGAGGCGATTATTCAATTTGAGGATGACGGAAGGGGCATCAATGGCAC
The DNA here is from genome assembly GCF_006381635.1 of Hibiscus syriacus. Lineage (NCBI taxonomy): Eukaryota > Viridiplantae > Streptophyta > Magnoliopsida > Malvales > Malvaceae > Hibiscus > Hibiscus syriacus. The sequence continues at coordinate 913,268 of NW_024063468.1, read as the reverse complement.
AACACCTAAATGAACTCAACACAATCACAACCCAGTTGAGTTCAATGGAAATTGAATTCGATGATGAAGTTCGAGCTTTAATTCTCTTATCATCTTACCAGACAGTTGGAATGCTACTGTTACAACAACCAGCAGTTCGTCGGAAAACAACAAATTAAAATTCGACGATGTTCGGGATCTGGTATTGAGCGAAGAAATTCGACGGAGAGAATCGGGTGAAGCATCAACCTACTCAGCCTTGCACACGAAGTCCAGAGGGAGAACATCATAAAGAAATTCAAATCGTGGCAGATCAAAATCCAGAAGGGGCAAATCAAGAACATGAAAGAAAGATTTTACATGTTATAATTGTGGCAAGAATGGTTACTTTAAAAGAGATTGTCGAGCACTGAAGAAAGATACTGGTACACAGGAATCTGCCAACGTGACAGATGAGACAAGTGATGCCATGATTCTAAGCGCCAACAATCCGATTGAATCATGGATCTTGGATTCAGGGGCATCTTTCCACTCCACCCCATGCCAAGAAATCATGGAGAACTATATCAGTGGTGATTTTGGGAGGGTTCATCTAACTGATGATGAAACCTTGAAGATCGTCGGAAAAAGAGACATCCGACTAAAGTTGCCAAACCAGACCACCTGGAAGCTGACAGGAGTGAGACATGTTCCTGGCCTCAAAAGAAATTTGATTTCTATAGGACAACTTGATGAAGAAGGTTATAATACAACTTTTTCAGGCTGTGAATGGAAGATTACCAAAGGAGCACACGTCATTGCTCGTGGTAAGAAGACTAGTACTCTTAATATAACCTCAAATTTAGAGAATATCATTGATGCAGCAGATGCTGATGGAAAATCAAACCTATGGCACCAAAGGCTTGGTCATATGAGCGAGAAAGGGATGAAGACACTTTTGTCAAAAGGGAAGCTGTCGAATCTAAAGAATGTAGATGTCGGACTATGCGAGGATTGCATCTTTGACAAACAAAAGAAAGTCATCTTTGCAAAGATTAGTAAGACACCCAAGGCTGAAAAGTTAGAGTTGGTTCATACTGATGTATGGGGACCATCTCCAGTTCCATCTCTTGTAGGCTCATTATATTATGTCACATTTATCGATGATTCAACAAGGAATGTGTGGGTTTATTTTTTGAAGAAGAAATCAGAAGTATTTGATACCTTCAAAAAATGGAAGGCCATGGTGGAAAATGAGACTGGCCTGAAAGTCAAGCGGTTGAGGTCTGACAATGGAGGAGAGTACAAAAATAAGAGATTCAGAGATTTCTGCGCAAACAATGGGATCAAGATGGAGACAACAGTTCCCATGACACCGCAGCAGAATGGCGTAGCAGAGCGCATGAACAGAACTATGAATGAACGTGCCAGAAGCATGAGGATACATGCCGGATTACCTAAATTTCTATGGGCTGAAGCTATCAACATTGTAGCTTACCTGATCAACCGTGGGCCCTCAATTCCCTTGGATGGCGGAATACCAGAGGAAGTTTGGAGCAAGAAATAAATAAACCTTTCACACTTAAGAGTGTTTGGTTGTATTTCTTATGTACACATAGACTCTGCTGAAAGAAGTAAACTTGATGCTAAGTCCAACAAATGTGCCTTTGTTGGTTATGGCGGTGATGAGTTCGGTTACCGATTTTGGGACTACGAAAATTGAAAGATCATCAGAAGAAGAGATGTCATTTTCAATGAGAATGTGATGTACAAAGACAGATCAACTGTAGAATCAAGTAGCTCCAATATCGAATCTGAAACAAAGGAATTTACTGAGTTCGAGAAGATTTCTAGAAATGATATTCAGATCAATCCTGAATCAATTCAAGAAGAAACAGGCACACCATAACCGAGACGCTCCTCCAGAATTCCTAAACCAACCCAACGGTATTCTCCTTCTTTGCACTACTTGTTGCTGACTGACAATGGTGAACCAGAGTGCTATGATGAAGCAATGCAAGTGGAGGATTCAGTCAAGTAGGAGTCTTCCATGAAAGATGATATGGACTCGCTTATGTCAAATCAGACATGGGAATTAGATGAATTACCACCAGGCAAGAAAGCACTTCATAACAAGTGGATTTACAGGATCAAAGAAGAGCACGATGGGAGTAAACGCTACAAAGAAAGATTGGTTGTCAAAGGCTTTCAGCAAAAAGAAGGTATTGACTACAATGAAATTTTCTCTCCAGTCGTAAAACTGTCTACACTTAGACTGGTGTTGAAAATTGTAGCTGCAGAGAATTTACATCTTGAGCAGTTAGATGTAAAGACATCTTTCCTTAATGGTGATTTGGAGGAAGAAATCTATATGAGGCAGCCAGAAGGCTTCATAGAGGCAGGAAACAAAAACTTGCAGGTTGAAGAAGAGCTTGTATGATTTAAAACAAGCTCCTAGACAGTGGTACAAGAAGTTTGATAGCTTCATGAGTAGCAGTGGTTTTACCAGATGCCAAACAGATCATTGTTGCTACATCAAGAGGTTCGACAACAACTTCATTATTTTATTGTTGTATGTTGATGACATGCTCGTTGCAGGCTCAGACATGCAAGAGATTATAAACTTGAAGCAAAATTTGTCAAAGCAGTTTCCTATGAAGGATCTGGGCGCTGCAAAGCATATTTTTGGGAAGAGAGACACAAAGTCGGGGACTTTGATGTTATCACAGGTTGAGTACATCAACAAAGTACTCTCTAGGTTTAACGTGCAAGATGATAAACCAGTAAGTACACCTTTAGGTGTTCATTTTAGACTCTCCAAATAACAGTCACCAAAGACGGAAGAAGAACGTGCACACATGGTGAAGGTGCCGTATGCCTCAGCAATTGGAAGTCTGATGTATGTCATGGTTTGTACTAGACCAGATATTGCTCATGCAGTGGGAGTTGTTAGCAGGTACATGAATAATCCGGGCAAGGTACACTGGGAAGCAGTCAAATGGATCCTCAGATATCTGTGGGGTACTACAAACAAAACACTTTGTTTCAAAGGTAGAGTTACGATTCTGATAGGCTATGTAGATGCTGACTTAGCCGAAAATGTTGACATCGAAAAAAGCACTACAGGGTATGTCTATACTCTGGGAGGAACCACAATAAGTTGGGTTTCTCAACTACATAAGATAGTTGCTCTCTCCACAACTGAAGCAGAATATGTCGTTGTTACGAAAGCCAACAATGAGATGGTCTGGCTCCAAAGATGGTCTGGCTCCAAAGTTTCTTGGAAGAGTTAGACAAGAAACAAGAAAACAATGTCTTGTATTACGACAATCAAAGTGCTATCCATCTAGCTAAGAATCCGTCTTTTCATTCCAGGATGAAGCACATACAATTGCGATATCATTTTATTCGGTCTCTTATGTAAGATGGGATTTTGAAACTTGAAAAGATCAGTGGAGCTCAAAATCCGGCAGACATTTTGAAAAAGACGGTGATTACGGACAAACTGAAGTTGTGTTCAGCTTCAGTTGGCATGCTAGAATAAAAGACCAGAAATACTATTGCATTGATCGAGGTGTGAAGACAGATTAAAATCAGTCTTCAAGTGGGAGATTGTTGAGTTGAAAAGTCAAATAAAACAAAAAACTTTCGGTGGGTTTTTTGAGCAACATGGGCTACTATTAGGCAGCAATTATTGATTTTTTAGTAAGGGTAAATTACACTTTAGTCATTGCACTTTAGGGTATTTTCAAAGATTAGTCCCTAAGCTTCAACTATAAATACCTTAGCTCATTTAGCTTCAAAATCATCCTAAAATCATTTTCTTTCTCCAATACTAGAGAGTTTTATTGTGAGTAGTGAGTGTTTTGTAAACACCTATAAATTTTCTCTCTTAGTAAAAGATCTGCAGCAGTCTGGAGACGTAAGCAAAATTGGCTGAACTCCGTTATAAATTTCGAGTATTATTTTTCCGCTTTTATTTCTCATTCTCACTAATCTGATTATAGAAAAATTACTCATACTCGGTTATTTCCCAACACCGATAACGTGTCCGGTTTCTGGGGCTGAGTCATATTTTGGAGGAGGAGAAGGCGTTGAATGAGTTTAATAGTGTACTTTGAACTTCTAAAACAATATATCTGTTTTGGTAGGGAGAAAAAGAAAGGGTGAAGCAATGGATACTTGTATATTTATAATGATTTTTTTAAGTATTTTTAATTAATTACAATATAATATATATTTAGAATTTTATTAAATAATTAATAATAGATGTACATTATAGACGTAGTCAATCAAATATAAAATCTCTATAAAATATAATAAATTTTACCGAAAAATTCGTTTAATAAATTTTATAATAAAATTTTAAAAACTACCAATATTTTTAAGATATATTTATAAAAGGATTATTATCTTTTACAATTATTTTTTATTAATTTAAAGTGATTACAAGTGATAATATTTGTTATAGAGACTCAACCATTTGACAATGAACTCTCGAATATATTGTAGTTGTTTGAATCTATAATCTCTAGAAATAATAATCATTCCCTTAACCACTAAGATAACTTTATTCATACATTATCCTTTATGGCCATAAATAAGATTATAATTTCATAATATTATTATTATTTTTAGTAAAATAATGTTTTAATATTATTATGTGTAATATTTGTTTCAACCAGTTATATAGTTGGAGTAGTTACGTTTGTCATTTGCTCATCATACTACAGGCGAGAAAAAAAAATCAAAATTTTAAATTTATTAATTGATAGAATAACTAAAAGTATTTATGTTTTTTAATTTATGTAAATTAAAATTTTAATATTTATATTAATAATATTTCTTTATTTAATAAAAATAAAATTCAAATATTTATATCAACAATATTTCTTTATTTAATAAAAAAATAAAACTCAAACTACGATATTACAGTGCATGGACGGGCGACTTTTATGTTTTATATACCTATCATTTAATATATCAAACCTCAAATTAGGGTTAATTTTTTTAATTTTATTTTGGTGATTAAATTGAAATTTTAGTTAAATTTAAGGATTAAAATGAATTTTTAAGTAAATTTGAATCTTCAAACAGAAAAAATCAAAAGTTGGAGGACCTTGACATGATTTTATCATTTCCTATTGTGCTAAGTTTTTAACCCCTTAAATCTGAAAATTTCTATTTCAGGAAACCCAAGAATCTCTCTCTAACCTTTTCCGTTTTAAAAACCTTGAATCAAGAAAGTTTAAACTCCATTTTCTCGCTGATCGTAGCTCTGTTTTTTATATCGTCCACACCATCGTATTTCTTGTGTCATTTCGAGTTCACCAATATTCACTTTGTCACCAACGTCGTCAACCTGTGGAGGGGTGAAGTAAATCAATTTTCCGATGTAGCGTAATCGAGCTTTCCGTCGTTTATCATTGTGAACCGAGCTTGATAAGTGTTTGTCTGAACTATTTGTCTAAACTATTTGTCTGAACTATTTTAAAATTTTTGATTTTATTAAATATTCTAACTATATGATATCTGATTTATTGTAAACTTCCAACATGATCTTTGTGTTGTCGTGTTTCTATATCTGATTCTGGTATATAACATGTTTTAATATTTTAATAAATTAAACTAATGTTTTCACTCAAATATATGCTCATTTGTTTTGTGTACATGGTAAGTACTTATCGTAAGTCACTATACTATCAGTATAAGATCCTTACTAATTGTACAAGTAGATGTATGGTTCAAGGGAACCAACACATTCTAGTGTTCTGATGTTGGTAGTGTTCATATTTTAAAAGCATGTCTTATAAAAATGATTTTTACTTAAGTATTTATATATATGTTTTTAAACACTACAAGGAGTACACAAGGTTTTTTAGCTCATTATTTAATTTTAATTTTTCAGATATTATCCGACAATAGGCTAGTAGACTTGGCATCAGGAGGATCTATTGTTCTCCTTTTTTGTACCACTATATATTCCCTTATGTCCATCTCTGTTATATTTTGGTGATATGTGTTTTTACTGTTGTATGTATGTATTTGTATTTTCGATATTTTGTTCTAAACATATTTTCATTAGACTTCTGATATTGATATATGTATTTGTTTATCGTATAGACCCTATTGTTATTTCTGAATTTTACTGTTACATGTATTTTATTAATTGAAATAGATTTTAATTACGCTTTGTAAATGTAAATAATATCTGAATACGATATGTGACCGTCTAAATTTGATTGTACCGTCTAGGTAAAGTCTAGAATGTTACATAATATTATAATTATACTAAATTTTTAATTATATTAAAAAAATTAACCTGTTTTAAATTAAAACTTTTCAGCACAATTTTTAGCTTTGGCCCCAAAAAAAAAACACAATTTTATACCGGTTTCGTTAAACAATCTTTTTAACTTCACGTTGCTTTTTTTTTTAATTCATTTTAGGTTAAAATACACCAAATGTCATTAAATTTTATGTTTTGTTTTGGTTTTATCACCTAGCTTTTAACTGTTTTAGTTTTAGCATTGATTTTTAATTTAACTTTCAATGTAAACATTGAACTGTTAAATCTTTAATGTATGATGATATGGCCAATTTTTTTGTAAAACTTTACGATTTTGCCACTAAATTTTAGTTTATGTATCAATTTGGTCACTTTCAATCAAATCATTATGTTGTCAATCGTCACCCATCACTGATTGTCATTCATTATAAATTAGTATCCAATATTCACATTTCACTACTCTCTTTTTTTTTGATATATATGAAATTCATTCAAAATCAACAAAAAATCATCTAAATGTTCACGTTCTAATACTCCGATCTCCTCTGCTAGCTATCTAATGATTCACGAACAATGATGAAATTGATACGCAAACTAAATTTCAATGCCTAAATTTGAATCATTTTAAAGTTAATTGATAAAATTGATACACAAATTAAATTCGATGCCATCATATTTCAACACCAAAATATCACATCATATAGGAGTAATGGTTTAACAGCTCAGTGCTTATATTAAATCTAAAATCAAAATTATATAATTGATTATTGAGATGTTAAGTTAGCACAAATATCAATTTATGAATACCACTTTGAGAAGTTTACCAAGTTGAGAAACCAATTTGTAAAATAAACCACAAATTGTAAGCATGGATCCGAGTTTGGCCCAACTTTACAACTCTATATTACTTCCTTTTATTTTAAAAACGAATAGGTTTTATCACACTCACGTTGTGAATAAAAAAATTTATATAACTTTTTAATCAAATTTTACATTAACAAATAATCTTAGTTGGAGTATAAATGATATGTATTTATTTCTAAGGGTAAATTGTAGAGATGACTGCTTAAGTAGAAGATATGTTAATCTACCTAACAGTTTTAAAATTTTATTAATAAGATTTAGAACCTATACTCCAAGCATAACAGAAATGAATATAAGCACACAGATTACATACTCCAAGCATCACACAGCCGATCATTGACATCCCCTCTTTAAATAGGAACCCCAACCAATCACATACAAACCTCATCTCGTATTTATTGAATAATAACAGTTGAGCCCTTCCCGGTCTCACCAAATACCCTATGATTCCTTTCCCTCCATATGTGATAAATATAAGCACTCCAAGAAATCTTCAGCAAAACAGAAATGAAGACTTTACCTTTTAACTTGGTAACAACCTAGCAGACCTCTTGCCACCAAGTACCGACCCCTCTCAATCTAACATAACTTCAAAATGCCACGCCAGACTTCTCCTAAGTAGACACACTTGAAAAACAAGTGGCCACTTGTTTCTTGAGAAGAGTTGCAAAAGCAACAGTCCCTCTCAATCTCAACACCCCACTGATGCAATCTGTCCCTTATGGGAAGCCTGTCTAACAAGGAAAACCAAACAATAACGTCGTTTCTAGGGATATAAAGAGGAAACCAAATGAGATTTGCCTATGGAACCTACCCCTGCTTCTTTCTCACCTCCTGTCAAACGACCCTTACCTCAAACTTCCCAGGCATCAACCAACGCCATGTATAGCTGTCCACAAACTAACCAACCATATCCCACAGCCCCAACAGCCTCCTCCAAAAGCAACAGTCCCCCTCAACCTCAACACCCCACTGATGTAATCTATCCCTTGTGGGAAGCCTGTCCAACAAGGTAAACCAAGCAATAACGGCGTTTCTAGGGATATAAAGAGGAAACCAAATGAGATTTGCCCATAGAACCTACCCCTGCTTCTTTCTCATCTCTTGTTAGACAACACTTACCTCAAACTTCCGAGGCATCAACCAACGCCCTGTATAGCTGTCCACAAACTAACCAACCATATCCCGCAGCCCCAACAGCCTCCTCAAAACCAGCTACAAGTTTTAGGAACTTGAAAGCTCATGAAACTTATTTCCTTCAACATAAGCATCAACCCATTTCACCCATGTTGTATATGTTTTAACCACCATATCCCATATATACTTAATAATACAAGTTTTATTTCAAGTATCTAATTCCCTCAACCCCAAACCGCCTTTATTATTGGGTTTACAAATTAAATCCCAACTTATTCTAGCCTCACTGTCCCTCTGGTCCCTCTCTTTCCAGAAAAATCACAAACAAAGTTGCGCTAACCTCCTTACAACTTCTTTTAGAATGACAAAATGCCTATACTAGTAGGCCTGACATTGTACAAAACAAATTGAATAAGTTGTAAACACCCAACATAAGAAAGAAGCCTGAAAGGCCAACCTCTATCTTGCCTGCAACCTTATCCAAAAGGAGAATACAATCATTCGATAGGTATCATAGTGACAAGAGGAACTCGTAAATACTGAACCGGAAGCTGTCCAAACCTGAAACCAATTATATCATTAAACTCTCTCATCTCGTCCTCAGTCATACCAGTTGCAAAATCTCAATTTTCTGAGAATTCAAGTGAAGCCCCAATATCCAACAATTTCGAGAGAATATTCATTACAAGCACAAAGAGGTAAGGGGATAAAAGATCCCCCTACCTCACCCCACATACCCATAAAAATAGCCCTCCAAACCCCCATTGGCAGTAATTGAAAACTTTGGTAAGCTAATACACCCCAAATACAATCCACAAAAATCCTTGAAAACCCATAAACTTCAAGCACTTGCACAATCGAATTCAAATGCAAGGAATCAAACACTTTTTACGGATCAACTTTTATAACACACCTGGTAGATAAAGCCTTCATTCCATAACCCTTCACCAACTCCTGAACAAGAAGTACATTATCTAAAATGTTTCTATTTTCACAAATGTAGGTTGGCTCTTCAAAATAATTCATGGCAGCCATCTAGTCACCCGAGCCACCAAAACCTTAATTATGCATTTATAAAGTACTTGGCAATACGAAATGGGTCTAAAATCCCAAACATAACTTGGGCACGCTTTCTTTGGAACCAGGGTAATAGTAGTGGCATTAAATCCCTTTAAAGGCTCTAAAGTATTAAAATAATAAGCACAACCTTCACCACATCATTCCCAACTATACTCTAAGCCTTCTGAAAAAAGTAGTTGTAAACTAATCTAGGCCAAAAACCTTCTCACCATCCAATGAGAACATAGAAACTTTCACTTCTTCACTTGAAACACTCTTACCCAACTCTTCCTGGGCCTCACAGTAGGACCCTCACCAATCAGCTCATTCAAAAGAACAATAAAGACACCCTCACTGCCTCATCCTTCCTACCTAGCATCAACTGAAAGTAAGACACTATCTTCTCAGCCAAAAGATGTCTCCCCTCAAGCCTATCACCCGCATCATTGAAAAACACTTTATCGAGTCTCGATTATTCTTAATTTTCTCCATTCCATGAAAAAATTGTGAGTTTTGATCTCCTTCCTTAATCCAACAGACTCTAGTTTTTTGCCTTAGAAATCCCTATTCTGCAACCAATAAATCCTTATGCTCCCTCATCAGCTGGCATTCCCTGTTCACATCCTTATGAGCAACCAACTGCCCTAAGTTCAGAAGATGTTGCCCCTCCAACTCCATTTTCTTCGCTAGGACCCTAGCATGGAAATCACTAAAACACATTGTATTCATTTGTCTAAGAACCCATTTCAACCTCTTTAACTTTTGGAACAAAGTATTTAAAGGGTTCCCCGAATCTCTTCAACCCATGACTTAGCAACCAAGTCCAAGAAATCCAGATGATCACACCAATAATTAAAAAATCGGAAAGGCTTAGGATCCAAATACCCCTTCTTGTAAAGCTCAATAACCATTGGACAGTGATAAGAAATTCCTGGGACCAAAACCTCAACAAACGAATAAGGAAAAGCTAAGTGCCAACTATAACTCACTAAAACTCTATCCAAAATATCCACAACTCAAACACAATCTTGAAATTCCTTCATATCCTTAGAACAATTCAATTTGCCACAATAATCCGATCTCTCAGAAGGGTCCAAAACAACCTTAAAATCACCAGACAAAAACCACGGAGCATCCGCAATCAATCCCTTTAACCCCTACAAATGATCCTAAAAACGTCTCCTACTAACACCATCATTACGAGCATAAACAATAGTAAAGAAATAATCCCCTCACCATGCTTAAAACTACAAGTAATACTCTGTTCCGTTATAGCAACAACATCCAACATCCAACAACCTAGTAGACCTCCACAGAATCAAAATTTTATCATTTGAAGCCTCAACATAATTGTCACAACTCTCCCAAATTTCAAACCATCTCCTAAAGATAGGCTCCTTATTATGAGCCTCAACTCTAGTCTACAAAAAAATATATGATATCCACTTTCATACTAAACACTCGATTAGCAATACTCCTCTACTTAAGAGGAAAATTTAAACCTCTTACATTTTAAACCAGAATCTTTATAATAAAAACAATTAAAAGTTCACAGAGGTGACTTGCACACCCCCACTACCTTTCCTCTGGTCCAACTTATTCCTCCTTCCAACCTTAAGCCCCTTCACCAATTTAGCTACCCTAACAAAGACAATTCTATGTTTCTTACGAGAAACCATAGACGCCCCAACAACTGAAACAGGTGAGCTCGTAGGAGAACCCTTTTAAGACTTGCCCAAGCCCTTAGACCTCATGGTGACAGCCGAAACTTCATCTCCCCCATTTAGTGAAGCAACAACAACTTCAATAGGGTTTTTGGGACTTGCAACAATCTCCCCTCCTCCTACACACTTAAAAATACTGTTATAATAATATAAATTATAATTTAAAAATAATTTAATAAATTTTAATTGAATTAATGTATGTGGGTGTTCAAACGGTAATTTAGTTAACCGACAGAATAGAATTACACAAATTCTATTAACCGAATTTTTTTTCTCTATTAACCGTTAATCGAACTAAATTTTTTCTAAATAAATTTAACCGAACTAAATTAAATTCGGTTAACCGAATTAATCGAAATTTATAAATAATATATATTAGATATTAAATATTAAATATTTTTGTTTATTCGATTAATTTGATCGATTAATTCGGTGAAAACCGAGTTCAAACACCCCTAAAGCTAAATAATATATATATATATATATATATATATTAACTATTTAATAATTTTGGTTAATTTTGTTAATTAATCAAATTCGAACCGAATTAACCGAAATTGAAATTTGAAAAAAACAATTAACCGTTAATCGACCGAACCTAAAATTAACCGACCGATAAATTAACCGATTTCAATTTGATAGGTTAATTCGATTTTAACCGAACAGTGAACACCCCTATTAATGTCAACATTTCTTAACATCAAACTCAATAAGGAGATCATGATTTTTTATTAAATTAAGATGATTACAAAGTAATTTATATTTTAAATACTCTCAATTATTTAATAATTAACGTTCAATAATTTTACTGTAACCGTTGATGTTCGAACTCATGATCCAATATTATGATTTTAATATTTAAATATAAAATAAGTGTAATAAATATATTTAAAATAAAAAGACTGATAGTAGAACCGTCAATCGCCGACGTGGCAGGGCCAAATTCCTTTTAAAATTTGCTTCTCTAAAGTCTAACCGAAGAAATTATTAATTTTCCAAAATTCAGGTAAAATTGCCTAATCTGTTCAACTTTTTCGTTTCTTCAAGGGTTTTAAAATTTCTAGGGTTTCACGATTGTTATCTCTTTTGATCTCCAGCTTTAGCTTTCTCTTTTTGTACTTCACGGATTGTGAGCTCTGCACTCGGGCGGGTCAAGTTCTTCGGGTTTTCAGTTCCAATAATTGGAACGGTATGTTTTTCTTCTCTCTATCTCTCTCCTTTTGCATCTCGGTGTAGTTTCATTTTTATTGCCAAGGAAAAAAATGGTGGAGAAAATAATTAAGACTTATAATAGAATAAAATAAGGGATAAAATGATCCTTACTTATTATTGTTTTAGCTGGGGGTGGGAACTGGTTTAGAATAACGAAATAATTTAGAATTTGAAATTTTAATTTCATTTTATGTGTTTTAGAGAAACGTTATTAGCTTTTAGGAAATTGGGAAATTGGTCCGTAACGTTAATTAGAAGGGAAAATGGTGGAACTTTGCTTAATTGGAAGTTGTGGGCAGTTTGTGTTACCTTAGGTTTCAGTTCACAATTTCAACAAATGAGAAGTTAATTGCTTAGTGTGTGTACTTTTTATTTTTCCCGTTGGCCACAGGAATATGCTATTGGCAGTAACCTCATATTTGTGTTTTGGTGATAACAGTTGCAAACATGATTAAAATGGTTTCTCACTAGGAAGCAATATGTATTGAAAGAAGAATATTTCATCGGATGAAGTTTGCATCTAAAGTATGGATGAAGAAATAGTTGAAGAAGTAGCTCAAATGGGTGAAGCTGAGGGGGCTCATCTTCAGGGCAAAGAGGTTGATCGGTTGGTGAAATCTGACCACTGCAACATGATGGTGTCCCAAGAAATGGTGATACCGGGTGAGGTTAATGCTCTCCAGAGTTCATTCTGTGTTCTTGGAGATGTGTTGGAAGGTAAAAATGTGTTGGAAATGGGTGTACTAACCCTTGCACTTTTAACGATGACCATGACATGGTTGAGGAGTTAACTTTGAGAAATTATAATGGCTCTAACATACCCATCGTTGCTACATCAAATAATAGAAAAAGAATGCAGATGAGGCAGAGCCGTTGGCCACATCTTTACACATCTTTATCAGTTGGTAGGCGGATCAGGAAGCGGGGGTTCATGTGGCAACACAGACAACAGTCAGGCAATGCCAAGTATGCCACCGGAAGTAGGCTGTGCATCTTTTTCTGAATTTTTGGGTCACAAATCTTTGAGTGATGGGCGGACTGAAGCAACAGATCAATTGACCAGTGGTGAAAATAATGAGGTTTCAGGCAGTCCACAATCTAATGGAGGTATCAAGACAAAGATTCTATCAAAATCAGGATTTTCTGAATTTTTTGTTAAAACTACATTGAAAGGTAAGGGTATTATATGTAGAGGTCCGTCTCATGATGCCTCTAAATTTGATCTTAGACATCAAAATAACACGAAATGCACCGGACAAACTATGGTGGCACCTATTCCTCCTGTGAAAGCTGCTGGAAGCCCTGTGGTGGTTTCTAATACTTCACTAACCTTGGGTAATAGAGCTGGTGACTTCTTCCAATGGAAACATAGTGCCAAGGGCTGGTGAGCGTGATCATGATGGGATAAACTTGAGAGAATGGCTGAAAGTTCAGTCTCATAAAGCAAAGAAAGCTGAGCGCTTGTATATATTTAGACAAATTGTGGACCTGGTTGATTATTCTCATTCTCAAGGGGCCATCTTCCATGATTTGTGTCCTTCTTGCTTCTTGCTGTTGCAAGCTAATCAGGTTAAATATATTGGTTCAGGTGCCCAGAAAGGTCTTCTAGATTATGTCTTGGACAACGATTTCCCCCCTTCAGAAAACATTATGACTGGGAGAAGGCCAATGACGCAAGGGATAAGTTCTGGACTTTGTGCTAAAAAGCAGAAGATCAATGAGAATCCAAACTTGACTCGGTGGCCTCTGTTTCATTCTAGATCTAAACTTAAAATTGAAACCATAAGCACCCAATTTTCTCGCAATGAATCTAGTGAACATTGTCCAAATACACAATTTAGCATTTCTGGGAGCTCTCATTCTTCTATTTCAGCTAAGCATCAGTCAATCTATGTGAATGAGAAGTTGGAAGAGAAGTGGTATGCTAGTCCAGAGGAATCTAATGGAGGTGTTTGCACAATTTTATCAAATGTATACAGTTTGGGTGTGCTGCTTTTTGAGGTACAGAAACCAATTGTGCTGATATCTTTTATCTGTTTTCTATTCTATTTTTGTTATTCGTTGAAGAGGTTGGATAATATGTGTTCGTTCTGAAAAGCAATTTGATTGTTTCTTTCAGTTGCTTTGTCATTTTGAATCTGAGAGAGCACATGCTGCAGCAATGTTAGATCTGCAAAATAGGATTTTTCCTCGAACTTTTCTGTCAGAAAATCTCAAGGAAGCTGGATTTTGTCTTAGGCTACTTTACCCAGAACCTTCTTTGCGTCCAACAACTAGGTAGTACAAATTGTTGTCGAGCTCTCAAATCTTATAACTGATGTTGCATATGGTGATTTTGAAAAAGAAATAATGCTAGTGTGGGATAGAATTTTAAATGCATTAGTGATTAGACTACGATAATTGTAGATTTGTCATTTTGAATCTGAGAGAGCACATGCTGCAGCAATGTTAGATCTACAAAATAGGATTTTTCCTCCAACTTTTCTGTCAGAAAATCTCAAGGAAGCTGGATTTTGTCTTAGGCTACTTTACCCAGAACCTTCTTTGCGTCCAACAACCAGGTAGTACAAATTGTTGTCGAGCTCTCAAATCTTATAACTGATGTTGCATATGGTGATTTTGAAAAAGAAATAATGCTAGTGTGGGATAGAATTTTAAATGCATTAGTGATTAGACTACGATAATTGTAGATATATGAGTGACTCGGATGATGGACTGATTGGAGAATAATATCCCCGTTATTATGGTGAAAAGAGAAAAGACTGGAAAATTAACAAACTATAAAAGCAAAAATGCAGTAGTTAAAACGCACCATAGTAAGGCCCATCTTGGAAATCTACATGTAATTAAATTCCAGGTAATGGTATGCTGATGAAACCATTTTCTGCTTTATTATTATATTCATGTGTCTTGAAGATCAATGATATGTTACAATGAACTTGCTTTCTTTGTGGTTGGATTTCTAAATTTTATGACTCTGATGTCCATTTATAATTCAGTATATGATTCTAAGTATATGATTGTCGATATTTATCAGGGATATCCTACAATCTGAAGTACTTAGTGGATTCCAGGAAGTATTTCCAGAAGAATTGGCGTCATCCATTGACCAAGATGATGCTGAATCAGAGCTACTATTGCATTTCCTTAGTTTATCGAAAGAGCAAAAGCAGAAGCATGCCTCGAAATTAATGGAAGATATTGCTTGTTTAGAAGCAGATCTTGAAGAGGTTGAGAAAAGAAGGCACTTTTCTAGAAAACCTTCAACTTATTCTTCGGTTAAAGCGAAAGAATCTAGGCACCTTAGTAAAGAATCTCCAATTTCACAGATGCATTCTAATGCCTTGTCCAATGACAATGAAATGAGGTTAATGAAAAATATAGATCAGCTTGAATCTGCTTATTTTGCTACAAGATCAAGAGTCCATCCTCATGAGGCTGGCGCTATGAGACGGCCAGATAAGGATTTATTGAAAGATCGTGACAACTGGCATTTGGCAGAAAACAATGAGGAAATACCAAATCCTATGGATAGCCGTGGAGCATTCTTTGATGGTTTGTGTAAGTATGCTCGATATAGCAAGTTTGAAGTCCGTGGAATAATGAGAAGTGGGGAGTTTAACAATTCGGCAAATGTAATCTGTTCTTTAAGTTTTGATCGTGACGAGGATCATTTTGCTGCTGCTGGGGTCTCTAAGAAGATAAAGATATTTGAATTTAATTCACTCTTTAATGACTCTGTTGATGTTCATTATCCAGTCATTGAGATGCCAAACAAATCAAAACTTAGCTGTGTTTGCTGGAATAATTATATTAAGAACTATCTGGCTTCAACTGACTATGACGGTCTGGTTAAGGTTTGTATATCTTTGCAGACTTGTGAGATTTTCTAGTGTAAAGAACCTTTTTTTGTATGAATGTGATGAAATGAATGCATGTGGCAACTTTTTCATTAGATTCCAACTTGACAGGAGCTGCTTGTATCTTACCTCAAAACTTCCCTTGTGAATTTGTCATTAGTTCTTATAACATTTCCATTGAATCTCTTTAGTTCAAAGTTGGTTGAACTTCAAATAAATTTGGATCTTCTTTTTCTATTTCCTTTTGGCTATTCTGAAATTAGTCACTTATCCTTATGCTACTGATTATAGCCTGTAGGTAATGATTGTTGCTGAATGGAAATAGTTGGACAAAAAACAGAAGTCTATCACTTGACGGATTAAACTGTTCTAGTCCTTATGGATTTAGAATCCAAGTGGATTAATACTGTGTCTAACACTATAGTACTTCACAATGCCATTATATGTTATTTAACTTCTGATGGTAAGTATTATCCAAAGCATTGCTCGACATAATTTTGAATCATAGGCTTTTAAGAGAATGGATATACAATTTAAAATTATTTTCAATGCTTTGGTGTTCGTGATGGTTTTGGAGTTTCCCTTGTTCAACCCCATGCTATACGTGAATACTGCTAGTGAATTTATTTTTTTGATCTACAAGTGTTGTTCTTTTAAATAATGTTGTGGGTTTAGCTTGTGGTATGTTGGTCTTCTTATGGCACAATATATTTGAAATGACAAGCTCTTTGCTCTTGGAATAAATTTCATTCTATTTTTAACGTGCTTTTTACGCAGCTCAGTCATTTCCTTATGTGTCATAAGCTATTGCTTTTAAGTTACATTTTAGTATTTGTCATGAAATTCTTGCATCGTTCATTGATACCGTTTGCTTGGATGAGATCCAGTTATGGGATGCAAGCACCGGTCAAGCTATCTCTCATTACATTGAACATGAAAAGAGAGCCTGGTCTGTTGACTTCTCTCGGGTGTATCCAACAAAATTAGCTAGTGGCAGCGATGACTGTTCTGTGAAACTATGGAGCATTAATGAGGTATGTTCTTCCGTATCTTATGGTTTTCATAGCAGAAAATAGCAGGTACATCTTTTTCTCTGAAAACTAATCAAAGTAGGTAGAGCAACAGATGGTATAAATGCCAATGCCGGATCATAAACCCAGGCTAAGCTAAGCACACTGGTGTTAGACATACTCTATTCTCTTGATTGTACATGCTTAGTTACTTTCAACACTTCGAAGAAACAACTTGGACGGGAATGTCTACAATTCACTGCTCTTGTTGATCATTAGTAAACCGTTTTCTTGCCTCGGTGTATCAGTTGAAGGCAATTAATAGGAAGGATTTTTATGGATCATCATTGTTTTTGTACAAATACCATAGAGTTTAATCAGAGTAAACTTTATGCCTTAGAGGATTGATAAAGAAATAAAGATTACAAGAAACTGTCCTTGTCTGTGTATGCATGTTGTGCAGGTGGGAAAATGAATGTAAACTGTTTTTGCATAGACATAATGATCTGCCATCATTCGAGGTGCCTTGAAAGCACTACACAAAGTTGCTTAAGTTTATGAAATTAACCTTCATCCCCCACCTTACCGAGTCTAGAAAAACTGCTTGGGCACCATCAGGAACATTTCAAATGTCTGCTGCGTTCAGTTTTCTGCTCACTCCATCTCCTTTCTGGCTTTTGGATCGTCGGATTACAAAACATATTGCTATGATCTTCGAAATGCCAGAGCCCCATGGTGGTCATGATAAAGCTGTGAGCTATGTGAAATTCCTGGACTCAGGAACTGTAGTTACTGCTTCTACTGATAACACATTAAAGCTTTGGGACCTCAATAAAACTAGTAGTGGTGGCCTGTCCTCTAATGCTTGCAGCTTAACCTTCCGAGGGCACACAAATGAGAAGGTTGGCATTTATTTCCTTAAAAAATAGTTTTGGATTGAAAGTTCTTATTAGATCTCGACTCTGGAAGCCTTTTTGTTGGTTTGGTTTGATTTTTCACTTGCTTCTCCAGAATTTTGTTGGATTATCCGTTGCTGATGGTTATATAGCTTGTGGTTCGGAGACGAATGAGGTATTACCATAAGCTGGGTTTTCTTCAGTTTTTTTTGGGCTGGGAATGAGGGATCTAAAATCACTTAACAAATGCATTATCTGCTTCTTTCGACTGCAAAGCATTAACTTATTGAAATGTCATGTTCAGGTCTATGCTTACCATAGATCAATGCCTATGCCAATAACTTCGCACAAATTTGGATCCCTTGATCCAATTTCTGGGAAAGAGACTGATGACAACAACGGGCTGTTCGTATCAAGTGTTTGCTGGCGAGGGAAATCAGACATGGCTGTTGCTGCAAGTTCTAGTGGATGTATTAAAGTATTGCAGATGGTTTAAGGAGAAGGTTAATTGCTAAGAATCATCAATCACTGGCGTCATTCTGGAATCTGAGGGTCTTCGAGGCCATCTTTGGGTTCAGGCAGATATGTCTGTCATACATGGATGACCCGGTCTTCTCGATGGCTCCTTGTAGTAGGCTTTGATGCGTAGTTTATTCTATGCGGAGTAATGCGAAGCCGAACTGGAGTCATGGCTCCAGATTATCAAAACTAGCTAGAATCAGATTCCAGTTATACTTTTACAGGCTCAGGAAGCCGGAATATGACGACGCCTCCCAGCTGTTGAGATAGAGAAGGAAATTAAACAAGAAATGTCGGAGTGCAAAATCGAAATTGAGATATCTCTTTTATAAGAGGTTTTCCTTCAAGATTGTTGGAGAAAGAGTGTGGTATTAGCTTCTACTATTGATCCTTGAAACAAATGTGCAGCCCTCATAATTTTTTTTTATATAATATAAATATATAGAGCTTATAGGTATAATTGATGATTTTAGTCGATTGTAGGGAAGTTCTTCATTGAGATGTAACTAAGCATTCTATCACATTCTAACTGATATTTTTACCTCTGTAAATCTATATATATATATATATATATATTATATGTGATAGTTTTGGTTTGAATTTCTTCGTGCGGCAATTAGTTGTGTATCTTCCTATCTTAACTTCAAATAATCGGTACTTCCAGTGAGCGATGGTGAAAGCTAAAGTCAAATTATGATGGAATATAACCTAAAATTTTAGCAAATCTATTTTAAAAAATTACACAATTAATAATAATTTTAATTAAATTAAAAATGTAACATTACTGTGAGTTTTAATTTAAAATGTTACTATGTCTATTCTAAAATTTATACAATCGATAATAATTTAGTTACAAATGAGAATATTACATGAGTTTCTTGATAGTAATTTTTTAGGTTATAACTGTATCTTTTTAGGTTATAACTAAAATAGTTATACAATTTATATAATTTGTTACGAAGAACGTAATATTTTTTCTTTTAACCTAAAATATTATCCAATTTATTTTAAGAGATGCCCACAGAATTTCTTTTAATCTTATATTAACCTATTATATTTTAGAGTCTTCTCAAATAATCCAAAGCATTGCATGCCAATAACACATCATACACAACTATTGGGAAGCAAATATCCTGCAAGGAAATCAGCTTTGAAACTACTCTCCCTAAACTTGCATTTAATTCTCCTCATGCTTATGTCCTATATTCAATGAACCGGCTGCTTTGGATGAGAATGCAAAATCATAATCTGGCATTGAAGTTTCAAACATAGTTGAGATGAAACTAAAAACGAATTTAGTTCCTTTGGATGTAGGCAAATGCCTAATTCTATCTTTACCCTTTGTTTTTCTTCGGATCAGACCCTACTTATTAAATACCTAAGTTTCTGAATTCGTGTGTTAATCTGTCGTCTTTTGGTACGAAAGAATTATCAATGTTATTTGCGGGTTGGTTCAAGCGATAAATAACTTGATATTACTTAATTAAGTTTTGAATTCGAGTCTTTATATATACGAAAAAATCCTACTCAGAGATTCACCTACTAAAACCATATATACGATGTGGGTCAATCCGAACTAATAAGGATGAAATCTTAAAAATCGAAATCACAAGAAGAAAAATTACCATTGTATTTATAACTTGAAATCGGAGATTATCATTGAACGAACGACTTCTAACACATCATTAGAGTCCTTAACTGACTTCATCAACCACAAATACAATAACATATATATTAAGATTCCAACTTTAATTTATATATCGAATATAGTTATAAACATATTAAGTAATTTCTAAACATCTAGCCGCTCTCTCCTTCCCTTCTTTCCCTTTTTTTTCTTTGCAAATTGTATTTTTTTTATAGATCAATTAACTTTTTCTTTTTTGATTTTATTTAGTTGACGGTGGCATCAATTTTTATACTGGTTGTCGATCATCAGTTGTCTTTTCTCTTTGTTTTTTTTTTAATTTTTAAGAATAATTATGTCTTTATATATTTTTATCTCTATCTATGTGGCACGTTTATCTTTGTTTTTTGGTAGTTTTCAATTTTTTAGCTGGTGTTTTCGTTTATCTTTTTTTTTCAGGGTTGGATTTGACATCGTCACGACTGATTAAGATGGTGCTTATTTGTTATCATGCTGATGTTCCATGCTTTGGATCATCGGATTGATTTGGATACTCCTTTTGCGTTCATATATAGTTTTCTCACGTCGGTTAACTCTGATTTACGATTTGTCGATGATCTTTCAATAGTTTCATCCCCTTTTGTGGTTCGTTTGCCAATACAATCAGATTTGTTCATATATTTATTTTGTTCGAATATTTTAGTTAGGTTTTCATATTTTCCATCCTTGTGTGATCTAGGTAGCTAATTTTTGTATCAATGGTTATAAGAAAATGTCATAATTATAATTTAATTTATGTTTACATTTATACTTATAAATCTTCATTGTAATTCAAGATATTTTCTACTTTTAATAAAACTAGTCGATTTCCGGAAGAAGAAAAAGTAATTTCTAAATATAACTTCGGCATCGGGTAATGCCAAACTTTGAACATTATTTCTGGATTAGGAAAGATAAAAGAAAATTGTGGGATGCAGGTCCATAATCGAGCAATAACTCAAAATCAAATTTTATCCTAAAAAATTCGTTGACTAAGTAAATATTAGGGTAAACTATATTAGCTGTCACTAAACTTTTAGATTGTTTTCATTTGGTTATCAAACTTTTAAACCTTACATTAAAGTCATTAAATTTTTAATTCACTTTCATTACTATCATTACAGTTAGCTGTTGTTAAAAATAATGGCGTGGAGTTTTCTTCTCTAAACAATTATAAAATTCTAAATGGTCAGTCATCTCAATGGTGGGAAGCAGTTATGGATTCAGAATTATTTTTGAGAGTAGATATGCATATGTTAATAACCTAAATATTTTACATATAAGTGTACACAAATAAAATTTTAGGGTTGGCACAATCAATAAAATAGCAAATATAAGAAAAATCATATTTTAGTGTAGTTAACCCTTAATGTTATCATTATTATTTTTATTAATCTACGTTAAGCACAAAACATTTTTGGTGCTTAAATTCGGGAAATCAAAAATAACAATAATTTATTTATCACCGAAGTCGTTTGGTTTGTGCTTAACGTTATTATTAACAAGTTATATGATACAAATTCGATCTAAGAAAATCACGTAGAATTGTCAGACGTGCATTGGATGGTGGCTCGTAGTCGCATCATAAAGCTGGTAATTAAAGACAAACAAACAATCCATAAATTCCAAATATTTCACGATCAAGATATCAATGCACTAGTTGCTTGCATGCTCTAATACTCCCTACACTATTCTATAAAAAGGCTCAACTTCGTCATCATTTCTATGCACCAGCATTCAACACACTGATTCTTCAAAGGCGAACAAGAAGAAGATGAGTGAAACAAGCAGCCCCAAGGCCTTGGACATGGGCAATGGGAACCATCAGCAAGAAACAAGGATCGAAAAGTGCTGTTCCTTTAAGATGCCACTTCATTATCCAAAGTTCAACAAGTGTGAATACGAGAACATGGCCGAGTGGCAACTCGACTGCCTGCTTCATCAGTATGGCCTTCCTGTCAATGGAGATGTCAACCAAAAGAGAAACTATGCAATGGGTGCCTTCCTTTGGCCTTCTCAGTTTTAATAGAAACCGTTGTTGCCAACAATAAAAAAATCCAAGTTCAAGCAATTACATCTGTAGAGTATGTGTGCCTTAATCATCAATAAACAAATAAAATTATAAATAAATATTATCTTGTGATCACTTGAGTCTTAATATCTGACAGTAGCTTTGAATTGTCGTCACTGTTGTATTACATTGTTTACATTATACACGGAAGATAATGATTAACACAGTTGCGATCAAAGAAATCACCGTAAATAATAAATATAAAATATTTGTTAACGTAATTCAAATCATTCTATGTACGTGAAGTCTTATTTAGAAGATAATTCACTGTAATATACATTTTAAGCTTAACCTCGATCTAGGTTAGTTGCATTTTCTTTTCCATACAATTATACATATATCTTATTATTCCATTAAATATTATATCCCACTGAATATTTCTGTCTATTTATTTCACCGAAAATAACTTCGAACGAAATATATCATTTAAGTTTAAATAAATTTTTATTTTGCTAATTTCATCACAATTTCAAGGGTAAACAAGTACAAACAATGTCATTAACAATTACAGATTTCTATAAATGAGTCAATATGAGCATAACGAGACGAAGAAGAAAGAAGAAATATTCTTGTAAGATTGTTTCAAACATGTAGATAGAATTTTACGATGATGTATTCAAACTATTCAGCTAGACATTTTCAATTTGATGATGTCTTAAATATGTTTTAATTGGGTTAAACTTTTTGCGAAGATTCTTGTCCTTGGAATTATTGGCAGTGCCCCTGGACTGTTCGGAGCGAAGATTCTTTATGTTTTGTGATAAAAGTCCTGAAATCTTTCTAAATTTCAATTTTTTTTAGTTTTTCTTTGATTTTTCGAGGTTGAAACATATTCTTCCAAACTTTTAATGGTAGAGAGGTGAAGAAGGATATATATCTTAATTCTAAGTTGACTGGACAATACAATTATATATCTTAATTTCAGGCTGACTAGACTAGGGATATAAAATAAGGTAATTGTTCAGATTTCAGTCGGATTCTGTCAGGTCAAGTAAAATTGGATACATGTTGTGTCAGGTTAATTTTATGGTTTGACTCGGATTAGGTCGGGTCCAGGTTAAATCAGTTCAGATCATTTTCAGGTTGATTTGACATTAGATTCAGTTTGAGTTCAAGTCGGGTTAATTTCAGTCGGATCGATGTCAATTTAGGTCAAAACGATTCAGGTCCAAAGATTTAAATGCTAAGTTAATTCAGGTTCGGATGGACTTTAGTCGGATCTCGTTCAAACCGGGTCAAATCTTACCGGATACGAATTGACTTTAGGTGAGGTCATTTTTTATTTTTGAATTAATTATTTTTCACCTTTCATGAACGTTGAATTGTAATTTGTAATTGTATGTGATTTAGAGTAAATTACTAAAAATATAAATAATTATGGATCAATTTTGATAAAAATATAATTTTAATGACTAAATTGAACAAACATGAAATTACAAACAAAAAATTAAATAAATTAAACAACACGCATTGATGAGGGACCAAATCAAAATAATTTTAAAATGTGAAGTTGAAATTAATATAAAATGGACTAAATTGTATCCATTTAAAAAGTTATGGGTCAATTACAAAAATATAAATAAGTAATAAGTATAGCCAATTTCATATGCAAATATAATTTTAAGGACTAAATTGAACAAATTTAAAAATTTAAATTTAAATAAATTAAACAACATAGAGGGATCAAATCAAAATAATTGTAAAATGTGAAGAAAATTTATAAAATAAATTAAATTACATTCATTTCAAAAGTTGAAGAAAAAATTGAAACTGTAACTCCCAAACTATGGGTTAGTGACCAAATTGTAAAGTTTCAGAATTTTGTGACTAAAGTAGAAGAATGGATTAGTTCAGTGATTTATTTGGAAGTATTTCCTAAAAGTTGTTAGTAATTATTAAAGGAACTAAAGGGTAAAATGGTCATTTGATCATTTAAGGAATTAAAAATGTGATAGTAGGGATATATATTTTTACACGTGGGAGTGTAGGAAACCAAAAACAATGTTTCCAGAATTCTCTTCTCCTCCTTTCTTCTTTGTGCGTGAAGCTCCAGCTCAAAGGTGAGTTTCTTAATTAGTTGGTTATTTGTTGAATTAAAAGTTGGGTTATGATTCTTAGGTGATACTTAAGCTTAAGGAAAGCTTAAGTTATCTTAAAATCAAAAGATAAATTAGTTAGGGAAGATTAAAGATTTGGAGTTCTTGAGTGAATTTCCAGAATGGAGTTGATAAGTTGAACTTGAAGCTAAATTTGACTTGTCATCAGCTTAATTAAGAAGTATTAAGTGTTAGAATTGGATTTAAAACATGTGGAAAATAGGGTATGATTCTTGAAATTCCTAAAGATGAGAGGATATTAAGGTTAAAGATGAGATAAATGAATATTAATGAGTTTAAGTATGTATATGTAAGTTAGGAATATGAAAGGGGTTGAAATATGAAGGATTTAATCCAAAAAGAATGAATTTTTGGGTTCAAAAAGAGGATTCTGGGCAGAGTGCATCGATGCATATTCATAGTGCACCGATGCATCAAGGTTAAAACCCAGAAATTGTTTGAAGGTGTATCGATGAACAGGTAGTGCATCGATGCACTCTTTTAATTTAAAAAACATCGAATGCAATTGGTGCATCGATGCATAAGGCATGCATCGATGCATCCCAATAATAAACAAACATCGAATGTATTTTATGCACCGATGCACAGGTAGTGCATCGTTGCACCGATAGGGAATGCATCAATACACTGTGCAGTGCATCGATGCATACCTTCATTAAAAGATGAAATGAGCTTTTCTTTTAGCCTAAGAAGTGAAAATTTAGAAGATATCAATTAGTATACTGATATGTAGCAATGTATTATTATGATGTAGATGTAGATATAGAATGAAGCTTGTTCCGGAACAATTTAAGGATTAAGATTGATTCAAAGCAAACAAGGCTAAGGTGAGTGCACATTATTTAGTATATGAGGTTCAATGGAAAATAAGACTTGCGATAAGTCTATTTCCAATAGTGAAAAACATGAATTCATAGAAGTATGTATTTGTTATGATTTATATGTGTGCATGAGTATATGTTTATGTGATAACATGATAAGATGACAATGATTTACATGTCATATGAACACATGAGAAATGTTATGAGCCGTATGAAAGAGAAAGTATATGTGATACATGAGGGTGAATCCTATGTTTATATGAATATGAACTCATATGAGAATTGACATGAACTACGCGATTACATGTATATGTGAATGAAACCATGAGCTTCTATGAATATATGATATGGTTACATGAATATGTAAAAGGATATAAAAGATAATGCCCATATTATGTGCCATGAGAGCTAGGGGTATAGTTGGCATACCAAGAGTCGAGGGTTTATGTGGTCCTTCGGGACATATATGTATTCTTTGGAACATGTGTGAAGTCTGGTGAGACACATACTTGATCCTTGGCATATGTATATGATTCTTAAGGAATGATATGTGGTCCTTCGGGACATATATGTATTCTTTAGAACATATGTGAAGTCTGGTGAGACACATACTTGATCCCTAGTATATGTATATGATTCTTAAGGAATGATATGTGGTCCTTATGGACATTATTATATGGCACTACGGTGCAATTCTACGCGGCACTCCGGTGCAATTATATGTGGCACTTCGGTGCAATTATATGAGCTGTGGTGACAGCATTAGTGCACAACCTCTATGTACTCGCATATCTTTAGTTCTCACATGTGTATCATGGGCTATTAAATAGATAATATTAATAAAGTGATATGATAATATGTTTGTTTCCTTGTGGAATTTCATGTGTGATATTGATTATACAAATGGTAACTTATAAGACCATATGATGAAATGAATCAATGATAGTGATAAAATAAGAAAGAAATAAAGATGATAATATAGTTGCTTGGGTGTACGTGTTTTATGATAGTATATATATATGGTTTACATGACATGATATGTATATGTGCAATTGGTTATGGTATATGTTATATGATATGGACATAAGAGATCATAGGAACATGAGATAAGAGATATGAATGATAATGACATATATGTATGCATATATTTGTTACATGTAAAAGTATGAGTGGTATGAAATGATAGTAGTAATTGTTTAGGTATGATTATTAGTTACCGTTTACCTTATATGTTTATATGCCTCACTAAGTCTTTGACTTGGCATGTAAGTGATTTACACGTAGGTTTCGAGAAGAGTAAAGAGCAATGTGGAGCAAGACATATCAGTTCTCCTTACTAAAGGTCAGATCAGAAAAGAGGTGAATAATATGTATTTTAGTATATAAAGTTCTAGTTGGCATGTTTTCAAAAGAATATATTGTTTAAGCTATGAACAGTTTTATAAATGTTTCGAATAGTTATATGTAAATAAATAAGTGAAATATACATGCTCTGATTGGTTTTGTAATAATGAAAATGTCTTTTATGTAAATTAGTCATTTATATGTTATAAAAGTTTTAAATTACTCACTATTTTATACAAGTACATGTTTTAAAAGGTCAATGTGACACCTTGGATTCGTATCCGGGTCGGATACGGGTTGGGGTGTTACAGAAACAATTATAATATATTATATATATATATATATATATATATATATATTATATAATAATATAAACTATATAAACTATATAATTATATTTATATACTTATAGTTTATATTTATATACTATAAATTTATATATAAACTATGTATAAACTATATAGTCTATATTTATATACTATATAATTTTTATTTACTTACTATGTAGAAACAATATAGTATATATATATATATATATATATAGTTATGTATGATCAATGATGTATGTTTTATTTGTATGTATATAAGTATATATATGCATGTATGTATATATAAAGTATAAAATATATATAGTAGAAGTATAACATATATATATTTATATATACAAGTATAAGTATAAAGTGTATATATAAGTATAAAGTATATGAAATTACATACATAAATAGGACTAAATTGAAATAATTAAAAAATTATTGTTGAAATTAATATTAAAATTGGACTAAATTGAACTAATTTAAATTTAGGAGACAATGTTACTA
Source organism: Hibiscus syriacus (assembly GCF_006381635.1). NCBI lineage: Eukaryota > Viridiplantae > Streptophyta > Magnoliopsida > Malvales > Malvaceae > Hibiscus > Hibiscus syriacus. The sequence continues at coordinate 885,903 of NW_024063468.1, read as the reverse complement.
TCCCAATAGAAATGAGGGCTTAGAAACCCGAATTATAAAATGGTATAAATTCTATTTTTTCCCCAAATCCCATTTTATTTTCTCATTTTCTGATCTCTTTCTCTAAACTCTTTCTCTCGAAAAATTCTCTCTCATATGTCTAGAAAAACATCTCATTTCCAAAATTTAAACCTACTTTTAGAGCAAACTCATAAATTTATCTCGTGTTCTTCATTTGTTCATCTAAAAAGGTTATTTGATAAAAAAACATAAAAACCCGTTCTTTTTTGTGTTTTTTCCAATCAAACTCAATTTTCCTAAAAGTTCTTTTTATTTGTTCTTCACCCATCTCTTTACTAGATTAAAATAAATACAAATTTTTCTTTTCTTGTGTTTTTTCTATCAAACTCAAAGAACTCTAAAAGTTTTTTCATCAGTTCTTTAACATTTTATTTCTTTGATCCAAAATGACATAAAAAAAACTCTTCATTTTTTTAGATCAAACCATAACTTTTATCGCTTGTTCTTAATCTGTTTTTTCATCAGTTCTTTAACGTTTTATTTCGTCGATAAAAAATAAAAAAACTTTTTATTTTTTTGGTTTTTAGATCAAACCCTAACATTCATATATTGCTCTTCACTTGTTCTTCACCTATTTCGATCAAACCCAAAAACTCTTTATCTATTGTTCGTGTCTCCTCATCTATTGTTCTTTACTCCTCATATGTTGTTCTTTATTCCTCATCTACTATTCTTCTCAACTCATCTACGATTCTAATTCAAATCCCCATTTATTTCATATACTATTTTTGACTCATTATCTACTATTTTCGATCAAACCTTAACTTCTTATTTGAATCATTTCTTTTCTTAGGGTTATGGATAGTCATTCTTATGAGTTAAACTTTTCAAGTAAAAATTTCATTTCATTTCATTTTCTTTTATTTTTTTCTTTTATCTGTTATTTTTAATTTCTAACCAATAACTATTTTTTTCTTATGTGGGAAACCTACAAATTGGTCAAAACGACCAACAATCCCAAAGAGGTAACATGTGTTGTTTCTTGTTTCTTGTTTCTTGTTTTTTATTTTCTATTTTTTTCTATTTTGTATTTTTTGTTTTTTGTTTTTTTGTTTTCTATTGTATATATTTATTAAAATATTATTTGTTTTGTTTGTTTGAAGAGGATTGCAATGATCAATAGTCTGTTGCAGCTGATGACTTTATTTCCTCCAAGAGGAAGGCTTGATCAGAATTTGGGAGAAGAACTTCTCATGTTTGGGACCATTTTATACCTTCATCAAGTCTGCCAATGGAGGTGCTTATGCCGAGTGTAAGTATTGCAAAAATAAAAGGTATAAAGTTGATTATTATATTGGTATATCTAACCCTAAAAGGCATATTGATAAATATCAAGCTTATAAGGATTTCCTTACTGAAATCCTAACATGGTAAGTTCTTTTGATCAACATAGATATTGTGAATTGCTTGTTGAGGTTATTTTGTGTCATGGTTATGCTTTGAGTATGGCTGAGTATGAGAAACTTAGGGCTTTGCATCATTACCTTAATGTTAACGTGAAGGATATTTTGAGGCATACTATTACTAAGTATTGCATGTTAGAGCATGAAAAGCATAAGAAATACCTACTTGATTTAATACATTTTGTTGCAAGACGAATCTGTTTTACATGTGATGGATGGTCTGCCAGCACTTCACGTTCTTATTTTGCTCTTACTGCACACTATGTCGATAATGACTGGAAACTTCGGTCTAAAATGCTAAATTTCTATTGTTTTCCTCCACCATATGATGCTGAGTCAATTTTTAAGTTTGTGAAAAAAATGATATGCAAGTGGGGTCTTAAAAAAAAGCTTTTACCATAACTCTTGACAATGTTTCTACAAATGATAAAATGGTTAAAAGACTTAAAGATGATGTGCATGCTATTTCTGCTCTTCCATTCAATGGTAAGTATTTTCATATAAGATGTGTTACCCACATTTTGAACTTGATAGTTCAAAAAGGTTTGAAGGTAACTGATTATTATGTTATTAAGTTATGAGAAATTGTTAAGTTTATTGATTCTTTTGATTCTCAACTTTGTGTCTTTAAATTAGCTGTTAAAGATTGCGATTCTTCTTTTTATGGAAAGTTATTACTAGATGTACCTACTTGATGGAATTCTACCTACTCAATGATTCATAAGGCACTAGATGTTAAATTAGTCATTAACTTGTTTTTGAATAGGGAAAATGACTTGGATATGATTACTAAATATGAGTGGGAACTGTTCAAATAATTTGTGATTTTCTTGAGCCATTTTATGAAATTACTACTCTGTTTTCTGGATCTAAGTATCCCATCTCTAACTTGTATTTGGCTAATGTTGTTGCAATTGAAAAGTTGTTATGTGATGCTCACAATGATCCTTATCAAGACATTTCTGCAATGGCAGAACCCATGCTTGAATTATCTGGAAAATATTGGTTTGATCACTCATTGATTCTGTTTATTGTTGTTTTGTTTGATTATCGATATAAATTATAATTTTTGAAGGAGTTGTACAGTGTTTTTTATGTAGAGGACAAGGTTCAACGAAGGGTAAGTGTTATATATAATGAGTTTGTTAATTTATATATATTATTCAAAATCTACACTTTTTGGTTATTCGTTTTCTACCCAAAGTAACACCTCTCTAGAGGCAAGTGGGTCGAGTTCTTCCAGTCGGCTTCGATTTAAAAAATCTGATCTATTTCAGGTTAGTTTTCAAAATTTTAATTATTTTAATTTGATTATTCTTTTTTCACAATTCTAATTGTTTTATTTTATTTGTTTTTTTAGACTTTTGATGTCAATTTAGTTGCTTCAAGGACTGGAAAAGCGGATGTTGACTCCTACATTAATTTCCCCTTTGTTCCTCGAAATGAAGTAGATGAGTTTGACATTTTGGAGTATCGGAAATCACAACGTGCTTCTTATCTGGTACTCTCTCGCATGGCTAGAGATATATTGACCATTCTAAATACTTCAGTTGCTTCTGAATCTTCCTTTAGCATGTGGGTCGAATTTTGAACAAGTTGGGAAAGAAACTCTTACCTAAAAATGTTAAGGTTTTTATGACAACTCGAAATTGGTTGTATGGTTTTGAACCGAAAGAAAATGATGAAGAATATCTTACTTTAATGATTCTGCCCTCTAAAGGTAAATATTTGATTTACTTTATTTTTATTTTGTTTATTTCATTTAAATTGTTTATTAATGATTCTAGTTTTGTTTTTTGTAGGGTGCTTTTATACTTACAGCAAATATATTTGAATGAGTTTGTGCATAATTCTTTCTTCATTCTTCCCTTTTTATGGTAACTTTATTATTGTATTTATTTCATAATTTTCATTAATATCTTAAATGATTTATTAATGAATCTTTTTTACTTTTGTAGGGTGTCTTACAACAAGCATAATAAAAGATTTGGTAAAGTCGAAATTTTTTGGCAATGTTGGCCATCATATTCCCATTGGCTTTATCATTGTTTGGACTGGTATGAATGTTGTTTGGACTGGTATGAATGTTGACTGGACTTGGTCTAAATGATGAATTGATGCTTGTTGGTTGACTATTGCCTTGTTGTTGTTGGTCTCACTAAACTAAACTATTGTAAATTCTTATCTAATTAGTTACTCGTGATTAAATTATGTTAGTGACATTTCGACTTTTAAAGCTGAAAAGTTGCCCATTATTTAATTTTGTCAGCAACATTTAGATCTTTCAATATAAACAAAAGCTCGATGAAGAAATTTATGGTAGCATAATCGGTCTTTCAACCTTGTAAAACTTTTGCTATAAGATTTGAGAGCTTAAATCTTAACATAAATTTATTTACTTCATTTAAAATTATTAAATTTTTAATCTCATAATCTAATATTATCATAACTAGATTCATTATTGATATATTTAAGTTATTAATTATTACATAAAAATGATTCATAAATCATTTAATAAAATTAATTTGATAGTTATAATTAATTTTTTTAATATTATAATCATAATATATATAGAAAGTAAGTTTAGTAATATAGAGTAAATATAGTAATATAATGATCATATTTACTAATTTATTTTACAATTATTATTAACTGTATCAATTCCAAGTCATTAATTTAATAATTTTTTTGAATATATTTATAGGCTATAGTTTATAAACATAAAAAATTAATACATTAATTTGATTATCATAGTTAATCATGCACTCAAAATTATGAAGATGTATTATGTCACATTATAATATTAGAAATTCATAATTTCCTAATTTCAATACTTCATCGATTGTAACTTACACGTAAATCCAAGTCAGATAAATATCAGTTCAATTTAATAATAGGTCGGATCCTTTACAGGTTGAGTCAATTACATATCAATTTTATAACAGGTCAGGTTGATAAGAGGTCGGGTAATAATATTTATTTACCAGGTTAATCGCAGGTTCGAATTCATATCAGGTCGGATGCAGGTCAGGTTCGTTATCACAATATGAGGTTCAGATCGGGTGCAAGTCGTAAATTTTCGGATCCAACTCGAGTTTAGGTCAACACCAGTTAAAACTAGAATTGATTTTGGATCACCGTCCTCTCGGTCACATATAAGAGGCACATGGTGAAAGAGTGTTGGGACGGAAGTTTTGCAAGACCATCGGCAAGCATGTTGCACTCACAAAGAATCTAAGTGATAGGAGTACACCAGCATCCTTCCCTTAGACGCTGGATCCAACGGACCAATGGCAAGGAGCTAGGGTTTGTTTCAGCGTTTTGGACAAGTTTGGTTACTTCCAAACAATCAGAATGAACTAGGGTGAGTTCAAACCCATTGGACCGAGCCACCTGTAAACCAAAGAGGAGAGCCCAAAGTTATGCTTGGAGAATATTCACAATGCCAACTTGTTTATGGAAGTCAACGAGCCGGTTGCCATTAACTGCTGTTACTTTTTGTTTAATAATTGGTTATAATTTTTTATAAACTTAGAAATGTTCTATTAACTGATGTTATTAATTCAAATATAAATTTAGAATTAATATAATAGATATTTTTGGGCACATGGACTGGGAATACTAATTTTATTAAGGATAAATTACACATTTAGTACCTAAATTATTAGTTTTGTTTTGTTTTAGTATCTATACTTTTATTTGTTTCAAAAGCATCCCTAATATTTATTTTTTGTTTCGTTTTAGTATCCTCCGTTAAAAGCTTGACGGATGAGTTGTATGTGACACTTTTTTTATTTACATCATTCATCACTCAATTATCTTTTCACTCCTATTTTGATCCCTAAAATTTAAATTCATTTTAATTTGATTATTTAACTTTCAAATTACTTCTAATTTAATCAATATAACTTTAAATTTATTTTTTATTTTAATTATATATTAATAAAATAAAAAAAAATTCATGTCACAAAAAGTATTAATAAAATAAATTAGAGTGATTAAAATAGGAGCAATTTGAAAGTTAAGTAGTTAAATTGAAAATTTTTAAATTTGAATGAATAAAATAAGAGTGAGAAGATAGTTAAGTAATAAAGATATAATTTACCCATAAAAAATATGCCATTAAATTTTTAACCGCGAATTACTAAAATGAAACAAAAAGTAAACATTAGGTATAATTTGGAAACAAATGAAAGCTTAGATACTAAAAGCGTAGTTTACCCTTTTATTAAATAGAACATAAAGGTATAAGAAGAAAATGGGGAGCACATGGGGACTCACTGAGAACCGAAATAAGCAGTTGGCGCCAACTAATGTCACAGTCTGTCGCAAAAGAAAAATAAAAGGCTGAAGTTGCAGAGGAATGGAGGGGAAGAAAAAAAGAAGCCATTTCACATGCGGCTGTGGGGGTGACTCAGACTCGGTTAACCCAAATACTAAACCATAGCTTAACCTCTTACTAAACCTCCGAAACATGTGTGGTTCGGTATCATAATGATGTCCCAAATTCTATCTTATCCCTATGTTTTGTCTCCCTCTCCTTATAAAACCATCCCCAACCCTTTCTCCCATTTCGTCCTCACATCATCATCAATTATATTCGAGCCTTTTTCTCTCCCGTGGTATTTCAGGGGGTGTCTCTGAAAGGAAGAATGGGAGTTTCCAGGGTTTCTTTGGTGCCTGTTTTAAGAGCTCTTGTTGTTGTTGGTATGACTGCATTGCCTGCTGCTGTTCAGGCTCAGCCCTCTACTCCCGCCCCTGCCCCCACTAGCGACGGTTTGTTCTCTCTCTGTCTTCCTCTGTGTGTGTATGTATTTTCCTCTTAAGAGATGGGATTTTGCCATTTGATGTAGTGATGGTTTTTTGAAACAGGGACGTCTATTGACCAAGGGATTGCGTACGTGCTGATGGTGGTGGCACTGGCGCTCACGTATCTCATTCACGCTGCTGATCTTTGCTTCACCTTTTGAGCCCAGCATCGCAATATGTAAATGGGATGGATGATGTGTAACCATGCATGGCTCTCGTCTGTTTCATCAGTACCAAAGGGTTAGAATTAGGGAATGATTTGACTTGAGACCAATGATTGTTGTACCTTCTTCTGGATGTTGATAATGGGAATTTTTATGTTTGGTGGTCCTGTTTTTCTCATTTTCTTCTCTTCTTCTTCCACCATCTTCCATTTGTGTTCCTTGAATCTTACGTAATCGAGACAAAACCCATAATATCTAAAAGGGTAAAATACACTCAAGTCACCCGTTTATTATTTTAGTTATAAATAGATCACTTTTATAAAAAAAGTGATAAGTTAACCATTCAATTAAAATATTATTACAAACATTATTGTTTCATTAGTTGTTTTATTTAGTATAGTAATAGTTTAAGTCCTTCTTCCTGGCACGTTTTTGATAATTTGGTTGTTATTTTAATTTTTTTCTTTTTTTTAGGGTTAGATTTGATATCAGCATGACTGATTAAAATAACACTTTATTTGTTATCATGCTGATTTTTGCTGATTTGGACTCTCGAATTTGACTTAAATACACAATTTTTGTTCGGGGATAGTATTTTCACGTTGCTCAATTCTGATATATGATTTGTTGGTGGTCTTTCAATAACTTCATCCCTTTTGTTGGTGTTCTTTCAATAGTTTATTTAGTTAGGGTTTTTAACATTTTCCTTGTATGATCCTTGTGATCTTGGGTGACTAGTTTTATCGTATTTAGGAAAATATTTTTATTATGTATTTAGTTTACGATTGTGGTCGTTTAGATATTTTCTATTTTTAATAAAATTAATGTCTTCTCTAAAAAATAATCTAATAAATATAATTATCCGTATTTAAAAAATGTATTGATGATATTATCAAATTAAATAAATCCATTAAATCAAAGTTGATTACATTATGTTAAAAGAAAGTTAATGTTTTTTACCAAAAAAAAGAGAAGGTTAAAATTAAAACTATTATATATTATATTATGAAAATGATGTTATGTTAAACTATTAATATGTCATGAAAATAAAAAAGTTAGTATATTATTTAGAAGTGGTGATTCCAACCTTTGATAAACCGAGCCTAAAATTCAAATTTTATTTGATTTGTTATTTATTTTATTAATTATTTTTATCTTAAAATTTTATTTGTGTTAACCCTATATTAAAATTTTATGTTATTAATATAGTGTGTACATCCTCAAAAATATTTTTAGATCCGTCATTATTTTTAAGAAAAAAATAATTGATTTGGGAAAAATATTAAATTAATAAAAATGAATATAAGGAATTAAATTTATTAAATTATTTTGAATTAAGATCAAATTAATAAAAGTTTTAAGTTTTAAACACTAAAATTATCATTATTATATCATACAATTATTTTCTCTGATAGTTAACAACTAATAATATACCAATAATTAGTTAGTCTAGTAGGATAAAACATTAGAACCTTTAAGCAAAGGTTAGATGTTTGAATCATGACGTTTGCAAATAGAGTAAATTGGATTGAGAGGGTTGCCCTCGGTTTTGTAGTACCTGATCAAGAATAATTGGTCAATAAACCGAATACATGTTGTTATAAAAAAAACTAATAATATGTTTGTGATAATGTTTTAGTTTAGTGATTGGATGCTATTATCTTATTTATAGTGGTTTTTTTAATTTAGTGCTAAAATTGTAGCTCTTAAAAAGAAAGAGAAAAGGCATTCATTTGTAAACTAACTAATAATTGAGTGAGTCGAGGTGTATTTTCCCCTATCCAAAATGATGAGCCCATGACTGGTTCAGTTTGGACTGGATAAGGCTTTCCAACCGAAGAACAATGGGCCTCTTCTGCATGGATTGGACTTTTACAAAGTTGTCCTTAAAAGGTAGAATCTATAAGTTGTTTTCCACAATATTAAAAAAAATTACATAGATTTCCTAAACTAAGGGTTTCCAAAATATTTAATCTATGTCTATATCTATAATATATATAAAAATACGAGTTAAAAATGTTTAAATCAAGTAAATTAATCTTTATTTTTAACATAATATTAATTTAAAAAATAAAAAAGATTAATTCTTTTAATAATAATAATAATAATAATAATAATAATTATTATTATTATTATTATTATTATTATAATAGCTTTAGATAGAAACTTTTGTAAACATGAATTGAACTCTTATATCAAAAAATTCAAATCGTTGAAGTTGTATTAGTTAAAATTAATATTATTATTATTATGTATAGCAATCATCAACAACCTATCAAATGACTTTAATAGTAAAATAAATTTTTTTTCTTCTAGAAGTCTTGGGTTTGATGTGTGTTGTCAGTCGATTAAAAAGGTTTTAAACATATATTATCTTGTAATCACCTCAGATTATTAAAAAATCACCCCAAATTATTCGATTATACTTTTTTATTTAAAAAAAAAACTTTATTTTAAAAAAATCACCACTTGTAACATTATGTATGGCCCCTCTCTTCATCCCCCCCCCCCTCAAATTGCGCATGGCTTATGGGCCTCTCGGGTCATTTCGATTCACCGGGTTCAAAGGTACAGATACCCCATACATATTTCATGTGACCTCCTCACCCTCCAAACATCCTCAACACACGCCTTTGTACATTTGTACTCAATTTGATAATATAGTATTATTGAGATATATTTACTTTATGCATTTTGATTTGGGTGGAGAGTTGCAGTTTGGGGAGAAACAATTCTTAATCGGTATTAAAATCTTCGTCTCCATCAAGAGGTAGAAGACGATTGAATAAGGTATGAGAATAAAAAGTTCCATCCCTTCTCTCAATTTGATCAAAAGGCTTCATAGTAATTCTTACTGCTAAAGTTGGACATAAAACATTAAAGTTACTTGTAAATTAGCAAATTTACTGATCTAATCAACTGATAATAGATTTAACTTTAATGAGTCACGTGATCATATCAAAAGTTGTGCCAAAACCTCTCAATAAATATTAAATATTCTAAGTATTTCTTTATAGGATTTAAAAAAAATTAAAATGCATAAAAATCAAAGATTCGAAAATGTTCATAGATCCTCTTAATATCTAAGAAGCGAAAGAGATTTAGGGAGGCACAAGTATTTCAATCACCAACGGTATTCGTAAATATACAGCCATGTGATTTCTCGATAGAATAATCGACTATATAACAGTAATAAAAAGGGGCCAATAAATGATGGGTTTAGCATGCTTATGTGGATCTCCACAATGAGCCACAAATACTTGCCCAAAACGGAGGGTCCAAATCAAGCGAATGGGATGGGGAAGACCGCCGGAGAGCGTGGGACCACTACCAGATCACAGCCGTACCATTCAGAACAGAAAATAAAACAGTGATGGCTGAGATGGATCAATTTGGCGGGGACCAAGGTTGGGGCTGCATGCAGCTGCTACTACTTGCACGACTTACACTGAAACAACAAGATCGGGAGGCCGATAACATGATAGTACGTGTACGGCCATGATTGAATAGCCGCAAGCAGGACCTGCAGAATAACGAATAAGATCTTCTGGGTAGTTTTGGAATTTCGTGACTCTGCATGCACCCTTTGGTTGTGTGGCTGCCTTTCCCTGGCCTCTTATTAGCTCCAATCACCAAGAGGCGCTCAAATTTGCCTTCTCTTCAAATTTATTTGCAATGTTTTGGTTGTTCTTTTGAAAAGCTTTCACCTTCATTGAGGAACAAAGGGTTTGGGGGAGTTTTGGCATGTAAAATAAATGATCAGGCGAGTTTTGGTATGTAAAATAAATGATCAGGCAATATGTATGATCCCGAGGGTCCCAAACATATTAAAAACCCACAAGACTTAGTTTTTACTGTCTTTTATTTTACATCAAAAAGTAATATCACAAAATAAAGAAACAAAGACATTTGCGGAATAAATATTGTATTTGTCATGTTAGGAAGGTTGGGTCTGGGCGCAGTCAGGTGTGAGGCGGTGTGATGTTACTATTTTGGAATTACGACAAATTCTATTTAATGAATTTTTTCAGCCTTTTGGGCAACGATTAGCTAATGTTAATGGGATTCAGGTTCATGCCATGGTGAAAATAAAATTCTGAGTCTCTGGGTTTACGATGTGCCCAAATCTTGTTCACTTGTACTGCTCTCCAGCTAACAAAGGGACCACGATTTGCAATGAGACATTTCATTATTTTCATCAGACCGTCGAAACCTGGTTCGTCACTTGCATTTTACTTGTCACATTCTTGCACTTGTAAATAGTGGATGTTATCATTTTATTATCTTACAATTCAAGCTTTTGACGTGTTGTTTCAAGACCACGTTATGAACAAGTGTTGCCCCCCATAAACTGAAATGCACCGACTGCCACCACACTTGACAGTCGCCGGACCTTTAACCTCCTCATGTGAGATTCTTTTGAATTTTTTTCTCTAACAAATCTATCGTCTCAAAGCCAGAAAGTTAACTGTAGTATTGATTAGGGATTAGTGGCCAACGGAAAGCCACAATCATATGATATGATACGTTTGTGTTATATGTAAAACGTGGAAACAATGAAATACAAATCCATGCTTACCCAAAATCCTTTAATTTCTTCTTCATTTACCCTGTGGAGTGGCTTAGCAATATCTGTCATTCCTTTAAACGGCCGTAACTGAAATTCCTCTTGCCCGCCGTGTTCTACCGCGTGTTTACCTAAGTTTGATTTAGTACTTAATTATCAGGCCTACATTTTTAACAGGGAAGGTGAATAATTACATTAGTAAGAAGCATAATATAAAACAGAGCAAAGAACACGTAGCCCCGGTAGCCGTCACAGTTACTGTGACGGGACTGTTTAATATTTTTGCTACATTATTAATCTTAAGGATTTTCATTAATAAAATTAATACTAACCAAAACAAAATTTGCACGCAGGAAATAAAAAAAAGTCGGTTTTTTCAGTTCGGCCGATGCAAAACTTGCCGAGAAACCGGCATTAGACGAGGAAAAAGTAAAAAACACTCTCAAATAGCTAGCAGAGGATCCGACCCGAACAAATCCTCGATGTCTTGGAAATGGTCATCAACATGATGCAAGCCACCAAATCCAAACTCGAAATCTACGTCCCCGAACTCATCATTCAATAAACTTTCGTGTAAACTCGTAGTATCGTCAAAAAAATGGGGCACCGAACAAAACAAGTCACCGGGAAACAAAGAGGAATAGTCGGAGATAATTGGGAAGTTTTCTCCCGATAAGCAGCAAGAATCGTCGACGATATCTCGAGGTTCGCTTCCGATATTGCGCGGTTCTTTGACGCTTTGCGAGTCGACTTCGTCGACAGAAAGCGGGTGGAAGCGAAGAACGGAGGTCGGAGAGCAGGGATCAGTTTTATGAGATTCTTCCTCCGAGTTGTAATCTGAGTTGGTTAACGGTTTTTGGCTAGCTTTATCTTGAATCGACCGGTTCTGTTGGGGAGTCGAAAAGTTGGTGAGCGCGTCTGGTCCACGCAGCTGGATAGCCGCGTTGTCATAAACCATTGCTGCCTCTTCGGCAGTGTTGTAGGTGCCTAACCAAAGCCGTACACGTCTTAGAGGGTCTCTAATCTCAGCCGCCCATTTTCCCCAAGGTCGTTGCCTCACCCCTCTGAACTTCTTTCCCGCCGGTGCTTTACCTTTAGCCACAGCAACAGAGGCCGGCCTTTTTCGAGGAGCTCTAGACAACGATAAAGACAATTTACTTCCACCAACGACGTCGTTCTCAGTGGGAGATGATGACTCGATAGTTATCTCGTTAACAAATTTCTTGACTCTGTTCCGGTAACAAATTCGTGTTCTTGGTTTTTCTTCTTCTTCATCGCTAGAGGAATCAGTGGCGTCAGCATCAGTAACAGTAATCCGAACGATTCGAGGCTTCATTTCGGGCTGGTTTTCGACTCTAGCATTTAACAATGGTGAAAATAGTTTGGTTTGGTTGCGGTGCTCTGCATATTTGATTGAAGGAACAGGGAAAGTATCCATTTTTTTCTCAATCTTCGTTTTGGTTTCTTTGGGTTCTCAGATTCTTTCACTTCTCATTGAGAGTGACAGTAGGGAGTAAAATAAAAAGAAGAAATTCCTTTAGATCAAGACACGAGGAGAATAAAGGGTTGAAAAGAAAAGAAAAGAAAAACTGAATAAAGAACACGTTAAAGAAGTTTGATATGGAGAGAAATCCAGCATTAAGCGGGGTTCAAAGGTATACTCAAAAGTTCATCAAAGGAAGATAAATTTCAAGTAAAGTTGTAAGAAAAAAAGAGAGGGGAAAAAAAGGAAAAGGAAACGAAATTTCTGTTGGTGAAAGTTGTAGAAGAACAAAAGAGGAAGAGGAAGACACGGCAAAGCAAATATCTTCACCGGAAAAGGGGAAGAGAATGTCCCCAAAATTTTACCGGACAGAGCTTTTCTCGGTCACTTAACAGAGTAAGAACTTAACCAAGATTACTAACTGATATTTCTCCGGAAAAAATCTCAGAGAAAGGAACGAAGGAAAATAAGAATTAAAGGAGACGGAAAGAGCGCTTTTGAAAGATAAGGAGAGAGTAAAGAGAGAAGGGGGCAAAGTTTTGAAGTGAATACCGAAAGTTAAGCTATTTTATAGGATCCCAAGCCAGCCGTAAAAAAAAAAGAATAAAAGAAAAAGTTTCAGTTTCTAGTTTTTACTAAAGGGTTTTCGGCGATTTGAAATCCCCGCACCGGAGATATATTTCACGAGGCGCCGCATAACATGATAGTCCGAGATACCGACACGTGTTAGTGGTCACCGGTAACGGGAAGATCCAAGGAGAATGGTGAACCCTGAGGAGGCTGAGTCAGCCAAAAGATTAATTCTCGAAATCAGGGATTTCATGTCACGTGACACAGAACACTCGAGTCAGTCCCAAACTTTGACTGAAAGGAATATTAACAATTTGTTAATTAATGATTATTAACACCCCCATTAGTTACCCATCCTTATCCCTAATTAATCTATTCTACAGTTTCCTAACCTTCCATAGGCATTCTCGTCATTTACAGCAAGCCGTTATACAGCTGGTAAATTTACCATTTCACCATCTTTTAAATTTATATTTTACAGCTGGATCAACGTGGCAGGCAACCTCGAACTCGATGCTATTTCGTTTTCCCTTTGCAGTGTTTTGAAAACCGGACTAGATCGGTCAGTTCAACCAGTTCAATCGCTGTCTAGTCTGATTTAATCTACATCGGTTGAACCGTTATTAGTGAACCGATTGAAACCGTTGGACTGGTTGAAAACCGAAAAAAACCGTCAATTTTATTTTTTTAAAAAAATTAAACCAAACGACGTCGTTGTTAAACGAGCCTAGTCGAATTCGAGTATTGCTGAACTCGACTCGAACTTGAAAACCTTAAAAGTAAGCTCAACTCGACTCAAACTCACGAGCTAAAAATTATCAAGTTCAACTCGAACTCGAAAAGGCTTGAACTCAAAAAAAAAATTAGAAGCTCAATTGAAGTCTAAAATTCGAGCTTGATTGAAGTGAAAGAATAGTTCACTCAATGCTCACCAAAAGGCTCCATGATTTTGAATGTCAAATTACCTCTATTATTTATAGAAGTTAGTTGGGATGCTCTTTTATGTTTATTAGTCATGTGGGATTGTTTCGTTCTCATATTTTTACTCTTTAGACTTTTGAAATGCTCTTCTATGTTTCTTAGCCATGTGAGATTGTTTTAAAAAAAAAAATTAAGCCAAACAATATCATTTTATTATGATTTTTTTAGCCCCAATTTTTTTTAATTATAGTTATATAATTATATTTATTATTTAATATGTTTTACCTTAAATATTATATTATAGTTAATTTGAATCATTTTGTTTAACTTGATTTTATGGTTTTTAACTTATATATGTTATGACTTGCTTTGAATATGGCTTGTGATATAAAAAATTATTTTTTATTAAATATTTTTAATTTTTTGATTTAATTTTTTAAATAATTATGATGTCATCCGATTCTTTCGATCGATCGAACCGATTCGACCGGTTAAACTAGTGAACTAATAACATGGCCGGTTCGCTAACTGGTCCGATTCTGAAAACCATGTCCCTTTGTCCTTTTATTTCAATTTTTATTTTTTTACTTATTTAATAACTGTAGGCTGGGTGTCGACTGTAAAACTGCGAAGCTGTTTCGGTGTTTTGTTTCATGCAGTTCGGGAGCAGTATTATTGACACGTGGCTCGTTATTAGAGCCAACGATCGTTTTTCCAAACGCTAAATATTACCCGTAAGATGGTAATAAATTCTCACAATATTACGCGCATTTTCTTCTCTTTAGTGTGAGCCAAATTTATTGTCAAATTTCATGAGAAAGTTTTTGAAATTCATTTGCAAAACATATCATATATACATTTTCCTGCACGTGCTTTTTATTTATCATGTTTTAAGGTAAGAAATTAAGGAAATCAGAGAAACAAACAGAATGGCAAGAAAAACCTAAATAAAACACTAAAAATGGAAACAAAAATTTGATGTTTTTATTTCAAATAATATATATTTAACATTTTATGTTTAGTATATTTATAATTGGGTAAGCCACATGGGTAACTTAATGTTCAAGATGCTTTCACTTTGGTCATTAGACTGTTAAAACTTGCATTTCAATTACTAAAACTTTTAATATGCCTTGATTATGGTCAGTTTTGGTAGTTCTGGTTTAAAAAAGTTGGTGTGACACGTTAAAATATATTCCTAAAAAAGAATCTAAGGTTTTAAATTGACAACCGCCACCAAGATCAAATTTTCAATCAACATTACAATTGTTGATCAATTCCAACCGTGGGAATTATATGTTTGGCTATAATATTAGTATAGTTTGGTTTCAAGTTTTAACTTTTTTTGTTCATCGAAAATTTGACTTTTTGCAGCAATTGCAATTTCGGAAATTAGGATTTCTGACTCCACGTCAGAAATCCGTATTTCCTGAAGACAGTGACCATAACGAAACTGAATTTAAAGGTCAGTGCATGTAACAAAAGTTTTAAAAGTTCAGTGACCAATATAAAAGTGACTTAAACGTTTAGTGACTACCAATGTAGTTTACCCTTATAATTAAATTTAATATATCTATTATTTAATTTGAATTCAAACTGATTCGGGGTAAAATGGCCATGCTCGATAGGATTGAAATGCCCAAGCCATATGTATTCGGATATTCACTTGAAAGTCAATTTAAAATTTACTATTATTGAAAATGATCGAAAGAATCCAAACTAAAATAAATTTCATAAATTGAAAATTTAAAGTTAATAAAATACAGTTTGGTACAATAAAATCAATTTATTATTTTAATTGATTGTATAATAACTAGATTGATTATTATTATTATTGGAAAATTTGATTATTATTATTTAATAAATTTTAAATAAATTTAATTAATGAATAAATAATTTTTTGAACTTAATTAATTAATAACCTGCGTTGCCGAGGAGCATTTACTAATGTAGCTTAATTTTTTTAACTGAAAAAATAGCAATAAAGACCTTGAAAAACAGACCAACAATCCATTAATGCCTTCATAGAGAAAAGTGTTTTGAGATCCAATTGTTTGAAGAAGAAGAAGAAGAAGTATCGTTGGTATTTGGAATTTGGAATGACAAGAATTAGAGGCAAAAAGACAAGCAAAACAAAGCACACACGATGTAGCTTTCTCGGACAACGCCTCCTTAATTAAATTCGGCTCTAATAAATAGAACCAAGCATCTCAAATTCGACAATAATGCGTGGACGAGTTCTCTGGTCCAAAGAATTATGTGTTTTTTTTATAGTAATGATAAAGGTTTTGCGTGTTTTATATTACATGTTTGTTGTTTTATTGGGTCGACCTCAAAACCACGAAAGTCTCCCTTCGATCCCTGCAATGTTGAATGCACAAGTCAAATCAGCATCATCCCCTAGATATTGGATTCATTTAACACTTCCATTTCATCACATATACAACATAATATAATATAATTCAGGCAAAAGCTACCTTTAAGTCCTAGATTTTTATTGTTTGATAATCGCAATGTATATGATATATATAGAAAACCCCCCCCCAAAAAAAGACAGAAAAAGAAGGGTTTAAATGTGATATTTAGCCAAATATGTGTATTATTATTATTGAGATGGTTAAAGGGAAGATTGTTATCCTTAGAGGTTTTAAGTTCAAGCACTAAATGTATAAATTATCCTTTTAATATTTACTTAATAAGGACAATTAGCTAGTAGCACGTTTCGATACATCGCTTTAGTGGTATGTTGCGGTGTGCGACGTGCGTTGTAGACTCATCCTTGATTATCAAGCACGAGACACCAACCCGACGGGTTCCGACCCGACCCAACCCGATCGGGTCAGTTTTTTGTAAGAAAATCGGGTTCGGGTCGGGTTTATGGTGAAAAACATCCGACCCGACTCGACCAGAAAAAGTATATAATTTTATCTTATATATTTAGGAATAATTACAATAATACCCCTATATATATAGTTTTTTCAATTAAGTCACTTTTTTTATTGAATAAAAATAATATTTTTATTATTATTTCGGGTCAGATCGGGTCGGGTTTCTAAGTTATATGTCGGGTCTGGTTCGGGTCGGGTGAAATTTTATTTTGGTCAGGTCGGGTCTCAGGTGGAGGATCCTTTGTTCTCGGGTCGGGTCGGGTGGACCAAAAACTCGACCCGACCCATGTCCATCCATACTTAGTGGTTAAAATAATCGTTGTTGTTCTTAGAGGTCACGAGTTCAAGCATCAACGACTGCAGTAGGGTGATTGATTCAATATCAAATAGTTGAGAGTATTTAGAACAGATATTACTTTGTAATCACTTTAGCTTAATAAAATAATAATAATTTAATTATCAATCTTTCAATTTTTTTCAATCAAAATATTTAATTATTTAAATGATATAAACCAAATCATTAGTAGTTAACATTTAATAGAGAATATGAGGTAGAAATAAATAGTAGTATAATTATATTTAGTACTACTTATTGCTTATAAATTATATCATTTTGGATATAAAATATCTAAGTAGTAACAGATACCAAATGTATAATTATATCAAATTTGTTACTTGTCGTGTTACTTTTTTTTTCATTAAAATGTTAACACATGAGCAGAGACGATGCAAGATTCTATGTTAAGGGGGCGAACTTAAACTTATAAAATTTTAGGGGGTGAACTTGAACTTATAAAATTATAGGGGGCTAAAACAAATTTTCAATAGAAAATACATAAAGAAATTTAAAATATATAGTAAATTTAAATTTTCAGGGAAAACCCGCCCGGTCTAAATCCGTCCTTGCGCATGAGTCTTGATTGAAATTATTGAAATAATTAATTGATAAAATTGATAAAATTAATAGATAGATAACCATGTTAAAATCAAGTTAGAAGCTGCTTCTATTTAAGTGATCTCGAGTGAAGTTGATCAATTTTAAAAAAGATATTATTTTTGGAAGACTTGTAAAATTGTTGTAATAGCTCTTGAGAACAAGCAAATAGAAAAACAATTGGGAGCTTTGGATTTGAGTACTGTCTAATCATGGATTTAAAATAGCGATTTGCGATCGTGATAGAACCTACGATATAGCGATAATAATGCCCTCCGCGACTGTTATTATATGACTACGATACATATAATTCTCACAATAATATTTGTTTTGTCTCCAATTACGATAAACATGACGTGATCGTAATGTGACCGAAAACATAACTACAAATGTAACTGCTATTTGATTTGAATGCATGAGGTTTATCTCAACGTGTTTTGTTATTTGAGAGAAACATTGATATCAGTCAACATCAAATTGGTTTTGCAGTTGCAAAATAGACATATCACAGTCATGATTCATGACACTTCCTCACCACTTGAAAATTGAAAAAACACGTGTTACAAAATAAAATAATAATGGCTTTCACATGATAATGATGGTCCAAAATTAGTTTTATACCATTGATCAAGATTGCTTGGTTAATTGCAATCTACTCAAACTAATGATTGCAGGTATCTAGCACGTACTGTATTTAAATAGTACAAAAGCTGCATAATTATTAAATGTGGATCAGCAAAGTTTGAAGTTTTCACCAATCAATTCTTATTTTCAAGGCTCAAAACATAGGACATTTTCTCAATGTGATTGCTCATGATGTAGACTCGAGCAATACAAGTAAGCTTCTATGTTTTGGTAGGAGCTAAGGTAAATACCAAATCAATTCCTTAAGGTTTATGTTGACCTCTAAACATGGACAATACATGAATAAAATTAGAAAGTTTTATGTAATTAAACTCGATTTAAACATAATAGAAATTAATTGATAAATGAATCAAATGCTTATAAGTATTAGAAAAGAGAGACCATATCATCATCAATAACTGAGATAATCGAGGGGGAGAACAACTTGTAATATGCAACTTCTGTCTTCGTTAGAGACAAACTTATCTTCAAAGCACATTAATTAAGTTAGGATTTGTATTGCTTAATTAATAGTCAACTTGGGAACTACCACATGCAACAACCTTTGGTCTTGGTTTCGAGAGATGGACCGAGGGGAGCAGAGAGGCCTGAAAATTTTAAATTACATATTTAATTTATATATATATTTTTATTAATAATATATTTTCTTCCTATAGAATTTTATAAGTTAATCATCTTTTAAAAATTTAAAAATTCACTAACGTAATATAAAATCATTCGCCCATCCATGATTCGGTATGTCTAACTTAATGTTATAACATGAGAATTTTTTAAATATCTCTTTTTCATAATACTTTAATATATCTTTTTCATCCACAGGAAACAAAAGAATTATTAAAAAAAGAAATGCATGCAGGGGCAGGGTATGGTTTGACTCCTTGCTTTATTGGTTATCCATGTCTCTTTTGTGCTTCATTTAAAGTCTTGATATTTTTGTTCTTCTTTATGAATAGATTTAGAAATCTCTTTAAAAAAAGTCTTTGAAATATTGTACGTGAGTCATCATTTAAAGACTAGAGTATACGATAATTGGAAGGCTTATTAAAAAAAATTCGTTCAACAATACTAATAAATACTCAACTAGATAGATGGAATCCATATTAACAACTTGCACAGTACGATTTTTACGGTAAACTTTTGAAGTGCCGAATAAGAATGGATCGACAATGCATGAGACAGTACACGAATGTGATCTGTTAGGCTTAAAAGGAATGAAAGATGAAAATTGGGTGGATCCATTTGGGTGAATTGAGTTGCACCACGGCTCTCAACGTACGGTATTTGTTTTTTTTATATATAGAAAATGCATTGAATGGGGAGTTTAAATTTTGGATCAGTTTTGAGTAGGCAGTGTCAGCTGTTGCCCCCATTTAGCGACAGTTTTGATAATGAAATAACCACCACGGAGAGAAGGAATTTACGATCACCATTACGACAGTGACTGAAACACAGCTAAAAAGTAGATTATGTGTGGTGTGGGTGTCGGTTTCTAAACAATTCAGACCCAACCAACCCACCACTATGACTAATGAGTAAACGTAGTCAGGGATGATATAATCGTACAATAGAAAAGGCCGAAGAAAGGACAACCCTAATTAATGTTGGAGCCACAAGATATTTACTTTTACAACTACAAGAGATCTTTTCACTTCTATATTTTTTCTCAGAATCACCCACCTCTCATATTGATTTAAGCTACTTAATATACGATACAAGATTATGAATCAAATTGATGGATGTTTAGGATAATCACAAAATATTGGAAAAAATGATTTCGACTACAATCAAATTGCTGAACCGGGTTTTGATTTTGCAGAATAAAAATGAAAGGATGAACAATTGAAATCAAGAGTGTATTTTGAAGAGTGGGGGCTTAAGTCTCAAAGATAGTTTCCACACAAATAATCAACGTCGTAAATGTGTTTTAGGGCAGGTTAGGTTCACTAAATAAAGAGGAGCCAGAATGGAATGAAGCCCTTCTATCGTACAAATAATCGACTCTTTGATTTATACATTAATTTAAAGACCAAAGCCTGAATGGAATGAAGCCCTAATATGGTATACATACCAGCACATCAACCCATAGCATACTTCTGGGTCCAGCTCCGAGCAGTTGTATCGTACTTGCTCCTGTCGGTCTTGTACATGTGGGCAATCTCGGGCACCAATGGGTCATCGGGATTCGGATCCGTTAAGAGTGAGCAGATTGAGAGCAAGACCTAGAATCAAAACAAAAATAAGAACACATCTCCATATCTAGATGACAGTAAAACTAAGGCAAGTAAATGTTACATGATAGAGAGAGAAAAATCTAGATTAGGGTGACCAGATATGGCGAGTTGAACAAATAACCTTGGATATGGTGAGGGCGGGGATCCACTGTTCCTTCAAAATATAAAGGATGATGCTACCATTGCTGTTAATATTAGGGTGAAAGACCTTTGTCCTGAACGCAACCTAAATGGAAGGGAAAAATTAGTTGAGAAAAACTACGAAGTGGCGGTAATGACAACTGCTAGACAAGCATGTCGTAAGGACATTAAGGTCAGAAAAGCATGAAATACATATGATTTACTCTGTAATTATAAGAATTAGCAGAGTTTATCTCAGCATAGACAAATCATCACCCGGCAGTTACAATAAATTGCTCTTCCAAAATAAGTTTGATGATATTGTATCTTCAATATATGAACATGGACATTATCAAATAAAATTATACGTAGCGTCCATACACTATCTTTTGTTTAGCCAAGAAGCAATGTGAGGAGCCATAACAAAATACCCATATGCATGTAACAGGGAAGGCTTACCTGATACTGCTAAGTAAAGTAAAAACAACAATAAATCATGTACACTTTGGCACTGAAAACCACCTAACCGAGCATGCATGTATGCCCTATGAAGATTAAAAAAGAAAAATTTTGCAACATAATAAGCTAACAAAAGCTAAAAGGTAAGCAAGTGGAGAAAGCATTTACTCCTCTCGATGCTACGCAATGTTTGCACAAGCCAGTTAGCCTGTAGAAATACCATGGTCACAGTATTTACAGCAACAGAATGGCTAAATAACTTGAAGGCTTTAAACATTTATGCTAATACATATCACCTGAAAACGTTGAAATAAAATTTGGGAAAAGCAGGAGCATACACCACATCAAGAAAAGCTGTATCGGATTTCTAAGGAGGTAAAAGTCACGTCTACAACAATTGCACATGATGATAAAAAAATTGGCTTGAAGTACACGTAGCACTACGCTATTTTCTTCAATACACTAAAAGAGTCATTGTGGCATGTTTTGAGAAAATAAAAGACAATCAACTACAGTTAAATACATAGTCAAGAAAGGTACAAATACAAAACATACAGCGAAGCAGGAAAGAATGAAAAAAGGTTAGGGAATACAATCAAGAACCTTGGGTGGTTTGAATGGATAGTCCGGAGGGAAATGAATGGTGACTAGAAACACTCCACCGGCATATGGACTGTCCGGAGGACCCATAATAGTTGCTTGCCAATGAAACATGTCTTCAGCAACAGGACCTGATTCCATCAATTATCAAAAGAGGTAAAACAACAGTTAGATGGAATACCAGATCTGCAAACGACATAATCAAAATATTTACCTGATAAAACCTCTCATTTGTCTTCAGAAAATATGACATGTTGATTCCTAAATTATTTTAGAAAATTTAACAGAAATGGTGATGCAATGCTGAGCTCTTACATGGACATAATGCAATACTCCGAAGGCTGGAAAAATTCTTCGGCAAAACATGCTAACCATTTCCATACAACTTGAATTAGAGTATAACTAATTCGAATGAAAGCCTACCTAATAAACAAAAAACGGTTATGAACAGTTTGAAGCAATGAAATCATCATGGTCAAAAGTATACTCCCAACAATAAGTATAAATCCATTATATAAGCTCATAATTCAAGCACGCAACAATAATTATCTAATTCAATGATTTAGAAAATAAAAAAAACAGAAACATATATCTAAAAACACCATTTAAAACGAAGACAAAAGTTTCCTGTAAACAAATAAAAGGATGATGAGAAAATGCACAAGTAATAAACAAAACGAGGCGCGAAGCAGAGAAAAGAGAGAGAGAATAATCGAACCCGCGCTGCAAGAGGTAGGAGGATCTTTCTGGAGATCCGTGAGCTGCTTCAAGATCCGCTTTGAAGCCATCACCTAAAACCCAAAAACAAACAATTTTTACCTAAATAAAAGAGAAAGAAAGAAATTCCAATCTAGATCACTTTCGCTTTAACGAAGGTAGATTGGAAAAGTTTAAAATTGAATAGCTAATTGGAGAAATTGGAGGGAAATAAGTACCTGTGAGATCCTCATGTCCTGTGCTGTAGTTGGCTATAGTCGCTGAAAATAGCAGAAGAAAAAGCAAATCAAGGAGAAAATAATTTATTTGAAAACAAAGGCGTAATACCAAAATATGTCCTTAACATTTAACTGACTATTCATTTTAGTTCTTTTTTAAAATTCTGAACTCATCGTTTTGAGTTTAATTAAATTGATATATAATTTGTAAGCCCCAGTCACAACGATCAGAGTGGCGCAGCGGAAGCGTGGTGGGCCCATAACCCACAGGTCCCAGGATCGAAACCTGGCTCTGATATATTAATTTTTGCATCGTTTTTCCGAGTCATGATTGAATGCATAAAGAAAAGGCTCTTAATAATATCCATTTTAATCACTCCTTTCTGCAACATTGTCATTTTTAATTCCAGAGTCCATTACACATACGTTTTGTAGTAAAAAAAAAAACAACTAATGTCACTTCTACTATGAAGAAACACTAAAACAGATCTCCAACTTCCAGGAATTTTCAGTTCCATGATCACTTGGGAGGCACAGACAGTGATCAGGTCTCTTATTATATTAGCTTAGCATCATACAAAGAATCGAATACAAAGCAACATATTATATTCTTCTGGTTGATCTAAGGGTTTTTTATTTGTTTCATGCGCCGTCGTTAACTTGAAGGGACAACCAAGAGCTCCAGACGGCAGGTCCAGCCCTCGCCTGTCTTCAATGTTATTGGTTTTTCAACTGCTGCCCCATTGACACAAAGCATCTGTTTGTATTCCTCATCCCCAAAATCAACGATGGCTTTAGATTTCTTCTCCCATGGGTTCCAGACACCTGAAGAAACACAAAAGAACTTAACATCAAGGCCGGTGTTTTTGGTTCTCTTGGGCGGATGCCATTCATTAACACATGTTTAGATTGAATCAAAGAGGTTTCAGAAACTTACCAACATCTGGAATGCTTTCTTTCCGTATACAAAAGGTCCATTTTCTTTGGTGGTCGAATATCACTATGACATCTCTTGAGCCAAGATAAACTCTATCATCCTGCAATTTGGAATGCAATAATTAAGGCTTAAACATCTACTCTATCTACCTGCAAAAATAGTTTATCAACTGAACCACAATGCTTTGAGGGTTCCGAGAAAGGAGGACCTAAGCTTTACCTCGGATTCAAATGTTAATGCATCTCCTTGCTCGGTGAACCGCTCCTTTTGGCATAGGTTGTCGAGATAGTCAAGAGTCTCCAATCCCTCTACCCTCACTTCATTGTTACTTAGTATACAAGAAAGAATATCCATTAATGTCTAGAGCTTAATGGTCAAAGGACTTGAAAGATAGAAATATATGTGTACCTGATATCAGAAATGGAGAAATATGTGTGATAAGCTATTGAGAAACTAAAAGGCTTGCAATTGATATTCCTGAAGCGTGATATCAAGCTTAGATTTCCATCTGTTGTCAAATATACTCGAACACGAAATTCGAAACTGGAAGGGTATAAACCAGTAATCAATATACATGCATAATCACAAAAAAACAAGTTTTATAGTGGAAGATAACTCTTCCTAATCTTATATAGACCTCACCTGTGTGGCCAGATCTTCAAATCATCTTCCGATGGCTTTAGCAGTAAATCAATATAGGCCTTGCCATTGTTACCATTAGGATGCAAAGGCAACGGATTCTCGTCAATGATCCAAGTCCTGTTCCGGGCAAACCCGTGTTGCTCGAGTGATCCTCGCTGACCAAACTAACAAATTCAAAAGGCAACACATCAACCAGATGCATACAGACAGAGAGAAACTTGATGCATATACGCATTGAATCCTAAATACCTGTGGGAAACATATAGGTATCCCTCCTCGAACCGCATACGGCGGTTTAAAATTGCCTGCAGCACAAAAATTGGCTCATGTGACAATACAAATGCTATGGCTTCTGACTGCAGATTTGAATGTCGCCTTGCTACTTGTGAATAGCAATTCTTCACCTCGGTCGGTCCTCCATGAAAGAACCTGTCCTCCATGCAAATAGATTGAGGCAAAATATTACTATTTAACCCCAAATTACAGTTTGATTGAGAGGGTAAATGACTACTAGAATTAAGCATCTATTGAGTTTTAAACTGTTCTTCAACCTATTGAACTTGTTCAATATTCCAGATACCTTAAAAGCAATGGAAAAGACTAGACAACAAGAGAAATAAAGATTACAAAGGTAAAAAGACTCTGACCCTTGCAGATGCTCCTCGAAGATTCCGAAGCAGAATCTGATCAGTTCCATTTCTATCCTTTGTGACTTCAACAGCTGCCCCAGAATTATTCATAGTTAAAGACACGGTAAGGACATGTAAGAAAAAACAAAAGTTATTTATAAACCAGCAGTTGACAGTGCCCTTCACACTTTCTTGTGAGAAACCCCAAAATTTTCTCGTGAAAATTCCAACTATAACTGCAACTACCTCAAAACAGGCCGAAAATTCAAGGAGAGGGAGAAAGTAAAAAGAAAGAAAAGACCCTTGTCTAGAAACAACTTTCCAGATGACCGAGCTGTCTTAAAATTTGGAAGAACCGACCAAAAACGGTTTCAAAGACAGCCAAATTAATGTTGGACTCGTTCTCTTCTCCAGACAAAAACAGTTTTTAAAAGTTTAGAGAAGTTTGAAAACAGGGCGAAGGAGGATCAAGTCGAGAACAAATGCCCTTTTTTTGGAGAAAGATTTGACTGCAAATCTTAGTCTGACCTTTCCGTTTAATTTGAAGGCTCTGATTTGTGCAAGAGATCATATGGGTCATGCTGGGGAAGGCGACTGGCTCGTTATTTAATTAGTATTAATGGGTATTTTTAAAGGTAAAATTTTTCTCCAAAGAGAACAACTTTTGGCTTGGATCGGTGGTGGTGGCGGCTTCCAGACATGATGTAGACGCTAATGTCTGAACCTACGATCCCGAATTTAACTGAATTAACGACCCACCAAAAGTATTAGTAAACAAAATATTATATTAAAAGAATAATAGAAGCTAGGAAAGGAAAGATTTTTTTTTATTGAAAGGAGGACAAAGCCTTAAGCAATTACACCAAATTTAATATAAGGAGGGCCAACAATGTCCCGATGAATCAAAGGGAGAACGGACGTAGGTGGTTCAGCGAGCCTTTGCATCTCGTAATCAAGGGGAAGACTAAACTTTGAAAGACTATCGGCCACCATATTACCCTCACGGGGAGCCCAAAGAAACTCAACTTACCAGCTACGATTACACATCTGAGAGATAGCATGCACAAGGGGAAACATGATGCTATCAGCAGTAAGATTCTTGAGGAGGCAAATGGCTTGAAGACTATCCGACTGAACCTGCAGAAGTTTGACTCCATATTGCCAATCTTCACATAGACCAAGATAAATGCCCCAAAGCTCGGCCTGAAGCGGGTTTGTGACACCAATTCTTTTGTAAAAACCAAAGATCCAAGATCCATCAGACCTTCGAGCAATACCCCCAACCGAACTGAATCCTGTTACTGTATAAACCGAGGCATTCGTGTTGATGCAAGACCAACCATTTGGAGGAGGAGACCAAAAGATTGGCACGGCTTGTCGAAGCTTGGGCGTTTGCGAGAGAGAATTGCCATTGGCAAAATGCAAAGCACATGAAGAGCTTAAATAGAAACATCATCCATGGAGGGGCAAGAGTCGGCAAATACAAAGCAATTCCTATGCTTCCATGTTTGCCAAATAAAAGTGGAGAAAAAAATATTCCAAGGAACAGACATACCCGAGAAATATCATGATGAGCAAGGTTCAATCGGATCCATTCGACGAGCTTTGTGGTGGAAACGAGCGCAAAGGAGAAACCTGCAACAACTGATTCCAGATTGCTCTCACAGCCTGGCAATCTCTCAAGATATGAAGCACGGTTTCATCATGCACACCACAGAGCGGACAGACAGGGCTTGGAGTCAAACCACGACGATGGCGTCCATGATTGGAAGGAATACATTCTCTAATGGCCAGCCAGAGGAAGTTGGGAACCCGTTGAGGAACTTGTAGCGACCAAATCATGCTCCAAAGGGGAGAGGGGGCATCCCAACTACCTTCAGCCAATTTACAATATGTTTTTTTAAAGCTAAACCTGTGCAACCTATCCCATTTCCATAAGCAGCGATCCTCACCCGCCTCAACTCCTGGCGGTTTAATGACCAAGATGTGAGGAACACCATTCGTAGGGAGAATAGAAGAAAGCTCGTTGATATCCCAGTTTCCACTCGAATCAAGTAAATTCTCAAAATGAGGATGGGAGACAAGGCTTCAATGATACTGCATGTAATTACAAAGAGGACATAACGAATGAATCCAATCATCATTCCACACATTAATATTGAGGCCATTACCAGGGAGCCAATACAAATTAGCGCGAAAGTTGAACCAGCTGTGGGATAGGGACCTCCATAGCGGTGATCAGGCCGATCTCATGATCGAAAGTGGACACAGAGACGTCATTTTGTACTTCTCACGCAAAGCCTGAATCCAGAAATCATTTGGACGAGAAACAAGAGAATGACCAAGCTTCCAAAGGAACACCATAATGTGATCACTTGATCGATGCAAACCTAAACCACCTCTATCAAGAGGTTGACAAATCGCAGACCAGTTCACGAGAGACATGCAAAAGTTTTGAGCAGAAGAACCCCAAATAAACTGTCTTGCAATCTTATCAATTTCATTGCAAACGCTCAAATAAAGCTTCGTGGTTTGGAAATAAACATGAATTGCCATTAATACAGATTTGGCTATGGTAACTCTCCCAACAAAGGACAAAGTACGAGCAGCCCATCCATCAAGTCTCGCCCGCATTTTGTCTAAAACGAAGTCATAGTCACTGCAACAGACTCTCATGTGGATAACTGGGACACCCAAATAATTATCAAATGTGGACACCTATTGGTAACCCAGAAAGAAACAGAACAATTGCTGCATACCCACATCTGTGTTAGGCGAGAAATAAATTTACGACTTTCTAGAGTTGACTCGGTGGCCGGAGGACGAGCCAAACTCTGAAAGCATAGAAGCAACAAGGTGGGCCTGATCTAAATCCGCTTTGCCATAAAGGATGAGATCATTCGTGAAAAATAATTGAGAGAATGAGAGACCATTTCTGACAAGGCGAAAGGGTTTCTGCATACCCGAATCAACCAAGCTATGGATGCGGTGCCCCAGTCTTTCCATTATGAGCACAAAAAGATAAGGTGAAAGAGGATCCCCTTGGCGGAGACCCCTCTCGGGAGCGAAGGGTGCAGTGAGCGAGCCATTCCACTGAATTTGCATTGTAGGGGTGGTGATACATCGCATAATGAGTTGGATAAGCTCACGAGGGAAACCCACGTCAATAAGAGTAGAATTAATGATATCAAATGTCCTTTTTTTTAATGTTAATTTCAATCTTAGATTTTTCTTCGTTCAACAATCTTAAAAAAAAAATATAAAATTAATATAATATATATATATATATAGAAACAAAATAGAGACTTAATCAAAAAAAATATAAAAAAGTATTATATCAATTATCCTTAAAATATATTAAAAATTATATTATTATCTCGATTTATATCAGAGACTATTTATCCTAAATTTGATTCGATTCTATCTGATATTTCAAAAAATATATAACTCACTCCAAACCTTTTTATACTTATTAAATACAATTTAATAAAGTCAGATCGAATCAAAATTTATGAATAAGATTACCAGTCCTGCTTGTGAAAGGGAGATGAAAGTAGCTCAGAATGGACGAGAAGTGGGAAGCAATCGGCCCAGTATAATTGAGATAAATAATCCAATAAAACAAATGGGCCCAGTATAATTGTGGCAAAAGAAGGCCTCAGCTTAATTCTCTGGTCTGATGTTATTGTGGATTTCGTTAGAAGAGGGGACAGAGATTGAGTACGCCGAGCAAAGCTCCGTCGAGAAGAGTTGAAACCCGCACCTTTTTTAAACTTTGAAAACTAGAACGATAACGCATCAAAACATAGTACTTTCTCAGACCGCCTCCTGTTTTTTTTTTCTATAAATAGAGGTTTTGTCAGCTTTTCGTCTATGCATCTTCCCCATTGCTCGTGAGTTTTCTTTATCCTTTCACTATTGGGGTTTGTTTGGTGCATTTGATTTGTTTTTAACTTGAATTCATTCAATTTATAATGTTGGGGTTCCCCCCCCATTGCAGAGCTTGACATCTGCGTGAATGGCTTGGCGAAGGGTTGGGAAGAAAGTAAGTTTTTTTTTTAATTGTATTGGACTGATATTGGAGACGTCGAAAATACAGATCTCTTAAGTTGGCATTGGTTGAATTTAGGGTTCCTTGAATATCTTGCATTCTTTGTTATTCACTAGAACTGTACGGCATCTACTTTGTGGCCGTTGTACGTATATTTGATTCTTCATTGATTGTAATATTGGGTGGAAAAGGTATATAAGTTATAAGAGTACTTGTTGCAGTGTTAGTTGGGAATTCAGATGGATTTTTTTTCTTATGCTTAGTTTTTAGCCAAGACTTTCAACCGGATAAGAACTCGATTGCATGCAGGTTTCTTTGATTTGGTTCTTTTTATCCATTTTCTATTCAAATAACTTCCATCATTTTTGTAATTAAGTTCCTGAATATGATCACATTAGCAATACTCGGTCTTTATCTTTACCTTTGCATTGAGTGCAGTATATATATTGTTCCGCAAGAAGAGAGAGCCTGGTAGGTGTTTTGCCTGTGCCTTAGTTGCCGATTGCTAATGTTTTTTCTAACATTGTCTACAGGGACTTGAGGCCAGTCTCATTAGAGCTCTTGCTTCGACACCTGTAGGAGCTGCAGCTGGGATAAGTTCTAGTCTTGATACTGCACTAAAATCAATTACTGCTTCTGTTAAATGCATACATGGTAAGCTGAAAAGCCATCCAATTTAATTATGCACGCCTTGTCTTTTTTAATATGCATCTATAAATGTATGCATGCATGCTATTTCTAGATGTTTCTATGTTAAATCTATGGATTTAGGAGCATGTATGTTTTGTGAGTTAGTAAACTTCTGTTACTAGCTCTACTTATTGGTTTTAACAATGAATCACTCACAGCAATTTTATGTCATTTTTCTCGGATTGAAGTTTGCTTGGTTGTAGTTAGTCAGGTTCAATGAAGATTGTCGTAATTTGAAAACAACCAATGAACCATGTAATGTGTTTTTTGTGTTATCGTATTCACCTCAAGTGTTTGCTACTGCAGACTTGTCTTTCAGTTCGTTTCTATGGGGATATAGGTATCATAAAGTTTTGAACAATGAACCTTTAATACGGTAAGTTGGCTTTCTCAATTATCTTTTTATTTTTAGTAGGTCCCCCCCCCCCGATTAATTGTGTATTCAAGTCCTGGAAAGCTATTATCTCCGCTATAATTTGGAAACTCATCTATGTATATATTCTCATTAGACATGTATAATAGCTATCTATGGAACCAAAAGTTGGAATTCAGAAGGGTGTTAACTAGGCTTTATTGATTCAAATCCCAGAATAACTGATTTAAGCATAATTCAGTATTTGTGAATTGCTATTAAATGTGGAATTCTGGTCATGCTTAGGTATTTTCATGCAAGTCCAGAATTACTGGCTAAAAAGAAGAACTTTGACCAGGAGCTGGGATTAAACTTTAAGGACAAAAAACCCAAAGGGAAGTATGTGAAGAGGGAAAGGAAGCCACCTGTTGAAGCTCCATATGTTCCTAAACTGAAGAGAACAAACAAATCATTGCAAGAGAAAACTGTTGAGATATTTGACGGCATGACCCTTGTTGAGCTTGCAAAGCGAACTGGTGAGGGCATAGGTGCTCTTCAGGATATTCTCATAAACCTTGGGGAAAATACTGTGTCTGAATTTCAGCCTCTAAGCATTGATATTGCAGAGCTCATTGCAATGGTATTTCCCATTCTTTACTCAAACATATCTGTGAAGTATCTTATTTGCAATTTAAAATACAAAACTTGTATGCATGTGCGTGTAGACCATTAACTGGAGTTTTAATGCATATCCTAGAATTATCCTTGGAACAATCTGATGATGATATCTCTTTATACTTTTATGGATTTTTTCTTGCTACAACATTTCTCTTAATAGATATATATTGAACCATTTATGATACAATATTAAGGTGGTATTTGCTTTTAGTCATTGAGTTTCTCTCCTCTGTCTAATCTTTCCTTTTGTATTAGACCCATTATACTTGTCATGTTGATGGTTATTTTGGGACATATTATGATTTCTAATGGTGTTGCAGGAAGTTGGAGCCAGTGTCAGGAGGATACATGCCAGTGAAGGTAAAGAAATTCTCCCACGGCCGCCCGTTGTGACTGTCATGGGTCATGTTGACCATGGTAAAACTTCTCTTTTAGATGCTTTACGCCAAACATCAGTGGCAGCCAGTGAAGCTGGAGGCATAACACAACATCTCGGTGCTTTTGTTGTTGTCATGCAGTCAGGGGCATCGATTACATTCCTTGACACCCCTGGTCATGCTGCATTTAGTGCAATGCGAGCAAGAGGTGCAGCAGTCACAGATATAGTTGTCTTAGTTGTTGCTGCGGATGACGGGGTGATGCCCCAGACTCTTGAAGCTATATCCCATGCAAAGGTAGCTAATGTCCCAATCGTGGTTGCAGTTAACAAATGTGATAAACCAGCTGCTAATGCTGAGAGAGTAAAACTACAGCTTGCTTCTGAGGGCTTGTTATTGGAGGATATGGGTGGAGATATTCAGGTGGTTGAAGTTTCAGCATTAAAGAAAACTGGATTGGATAACTTGGAGGAGGCTTTGCTACTGCAGGCTGAGGTGATGAACCTAAAAGCACGCTTTGATGGACCTGCCCAAGCTTATGTTGTTGAGGCCAGGCTTGACAAAGGACGGGGCCCGTTAGCCACTGCAATAGTAAAAGCAGGGACTTTGGTTTGTGGGCAGCATGTGGTTGTGGGCTCAGAGTGGGGCAGAATAAGAGCCATTAGAGATGTGGCTGGGAATTTGGCAGAACAGGCAACACCTGCAATGCCAGTTGAGATTGAGGGTTTGAAGGGGCTTCCAATGGCTGGTGATGACATCATCGTTGTGCAATCTGAGGAGCGAGCTAAAATGCTTAGTGTAGGGAGGAAAAATAAATCTGAGAAAGACAGGTTGTTGAAGATGAGCGAAGGAAGAGCTGAGGAATTGGAACAATCAGAGGATGTGCCTCAAAGGGTTGAAATGGCAATAATTGTAAAAGCAGATGTACAAGGCACTGTCCAGGCCGTCACAGATGCATTGAGAACTTTAAATAGTCCTCAGGTATGTAAAAGTCTTGCTATATTATCTGACTAGTACTTTTGCCTCTCTTTGTTTTCTTTATCATAACCCCACTGCCTTGGTTGCTGATATTTGTTCGGCATTCCTCATTATGCTGGAAAAAGTTCCTGGTTTGAAAATTAAAATTTTAAAAACGGAGAGGAAGGATGTTGGTCATTGTTATTGGCTATTGAAACTAAACCTGTTGGTTCTCTTGTGCAATGTGTTTTCTTATCAATACATTCTCTAATTTCACTTCCAGGTTTACGTGAACGTAGTCCATGTTGGGGTGGGGTCTATTTCTCAATCAGATGTGGACCTGGCGCTGGCATGTGGTGCATGCATTGTTGGATTCAATGTGAAAAAGCCAGCGAGTTCTATTAGTATGTCAGCCACTCAAGCCAGCATAAAGGTACCAACTTCTCATTCCATCTAATCTCGATCTTTATGTTGCAGAAAGCAGAAAAAAAATCCCCCCTCCCCCCAATTTCAAGTATTTTCGGGGATACGAAGAATTGACATAACCGTGTTGGACAAGCATTAGAATGGAACTTTGTTGAACTAAATTATTTGTATTGCTTGTAGATACTGGTGCACCGTGTCATATATCACCTTTTGGAGGAGATTGGCAATATGATAGTGGAGAAGGCCCCTGGCACTTTCGAAACTCAGGTAGCTGGGGAGGCCGAGGTGCTGAATCTCTTCGAGATTTTGGGAAAGAGCAAGGAAAGGGGTGGTGTAAAGATTGCCGGTTGCCGGGTGATTGACGGTTATGTCTCCAAATCAGCAACCATGAAGCTGTTGAGAAGTGGGGAACTTGTGTTCGAAGGACCTTGTAAGTCGTTGAAGCAGGAGAAGCACGATGTTGAGAAAGTGGAAAAAGGGAACGAGTGTGGGCTTGTGCTCTGCGATTGTAATGATTTGCAGATTGGAGATGTCATCCAATGCTTGGAGCAAGTGATTAGGAAACCCAAGTTCATTTCATCGGAGAGTGGAGCGGTTCGAATCGAGTGCTGAACACTCCACTTGCCGGTAAAAGTTTTTATCCAGCATAGTAAGACGGATACACTGCCGTTGAGGACTTTATTTGTTTGACCCTGGATTGAAATTCATGCAAAGGTAAGCATGGTGTTTAGAGTCCGAACAATTTAAGGATCAAACACGTGAATGTTGGCCTCTTTTTAAATTTGGAATTTGTCCATTTGGGAGGCGATAGCGGATATTTAAATGCAAGTTTTGTATACATGGTTAAGTTATTGACATATATAATAGGTCATTATGCAAAAAAAAAAAGGTGTCAATTCGATACGTTGAGGGCTATATTCATTTCTTGCCAAGAGAAATTGGGGTCTTTATGTATTATTTGATTTAAATTATTCAGTTAATTAATTAGATATTGTTAATTATATAAAAAATGTAGAATGTTAAATTTTTAATGTTTTCATTAAATAGTTACATTTAATTTTATTTTTTTGAATCAC
Organism: Hibiscus syriacus; assembly: GCF_006381635.1. NCBI lineage: Eukaryota > Viridiplantae > Streptophyta > Magnoliopsida > Malvales > Malvaceae > Hibiscus > Hibiscus syriacus. The sequence goes on along the minus strand of NW_024063468.1, from coordinate 852,299 downwards.
TTAACATTAAATAAGGTGATAAGGTATACCTCTCTAGTGTAAACACGACTTCAGCCACAAGGTCTGGGAACTTGAGCATGGAAGGGAAACCGCTGGAGATGTTCGAGGTTGGGCCTTGTGAAGGTGGCTACCATCTGGGTTCTCTCATAGGTCAAAGGTTCCGTGATCAAATAAGTAGGTTGGCCGGAGATCTCATTCTTCAAAACCAGCTCCTTCCTTTTTGCTCGAACCCCACAAGCACCTCTGATCAAAGCACTCTCGGAAACTAACCAGAACAAGTTCCCAAGATATTGGGATGAACTTTTAGGGACTGCAGAAGGAAGTGGCGTGCCGATACTGTGGATAATACTTATCAACTTGAGAAAGGAGATACTCCCATTCATTTCAAAAACAGCAATGAATTTAAATGCTGATACTGCAGATGACTACTCTGATATTCTTATCGTTAGTGATTCAATGGCCACAACAGCTAATAACGAGGATGATAACAACGAGGATGATAACGTTGCTCTAGTTGGTCACACGTACGCTTTAGCTTCCTGTATCCTGTTTAGATTCTAGGACAGTGCAATATGTATAAAAATCAATATTCATAACATGTACTATTTCTCTGCTGGATTCACAGCTACTTGATCAAAGGAAAACTGTCAAGCGGATTATCCTTCGTAGCTTACACATATGCAGGAGAGCTTCCAAGTTGTGCTTTTGGATTTAATAGTCAAGGGCTGGTAAAATTTCTTTCATGAATATGATTGTTTATAGAAAAGAAAAGATAAAACATGATTGTCAATTCAATGAAATATAATATTTCCTTCATACATACCTTAGGCATTCACATTGAATTCAGTACCCCCAGCTGAAGCTGAGATTGCACAAGCTGGCATTGGAAGGAACTTCGTCTCTAGGGACCTTCTCGAAGCAACTAGCATCACAGATGCATTAACTGTAAGATCCTCTAATGTTCGTTTCTTATAGCTGATGAAATTAGATATTAGCCTGCTCATTAAGGTAGTGATTGAAGGATTGCCTTCAGAGAATACGCACAGCAGAATTTTCCGTGGGACACGGTTACAATTTAATCGATATACAGAGGTGCATGATCTTGAATGTAGAAACTGCATCAAGATCGCCAGTTTCAGTTCATAAGGTTGGAACACCACCATTTTTCCATGCAAACGTGTATCTCCATCTTCAGGTTCAGCAGGTAAACAATAGAACATATAAGAGAAGGAATCCATGTGATCAACTTAGGTGGCTGTTGATGTCAATTTTCAGTTTCAGGTTGTTAGGAAAGTCTGTTATTAGCAATTAAAAGTTGGTGGGAAGGTTAGCTATTTGCAGTTCTCTTTCGTTCAGTGTATAAATAAGCTGTTTAGACCATATCCGTACTCATCGTCTGATGATTTCTCAAGAAATTACACACCCGTTCATTCTCTCTTCCTCTCTATTTTTGTAATTTCCCTTTTTTTCGATTCAATTGCTTTGTTCGAGAGTTATTCCCTCACCCTTAGTTCTCCTACTTTAGACTTAGTCCCTAGCTACCAGAATTTCCTAGTATCACCATTTCAGGGCAAGAGCACGTCACCACCACCTTAATTGTCAAGCCAAGTGTCACATTCAGCACATTAGAGCTGATATTCTCTTACAGCTAGATTTATAAATGACCACTGATTGTGTGATCGACTTACAAGGAATAGCAGTGAAAAGGCTTTCTACATGATAAATCCAGATGCATTGAACTGAAATAAATGTTTTGCAATAAAGGTACATGACGAGAACTCAATAAGCAGACAAAAAAGAGCAGCTGTTCTACCACAAGAATCAAAAACCGATTTCCTGTCTCTACTAGGCGATACAGAATATACAAAGTACCCCATCTACATGACAGGTAAAAATTTAAGGATGGGAATGTAGAGCAGCTTCTATTCAATGGTAATTTGTAAACCAACTTACTCTTATTGGTATTACTGCAGGTCCAACTCTTTCTACACTCTGCACGGCTGTAATTTATTTGGATGAAAAAACACTTACAATAATTGAAGGAAATCCAAAGAAGGGAAAGTTTTCTCATGTCTTCTCGATGTTTTCAAACGACAAATTGGTCGACTCTGGTGAAGGGGCATCTCTAGAACATTTTATGCTGGTTCATAGAGGCCAACCATGTGACCATCAATGCAACGCATGGCGGCAACCTGAAAATAATGATGAAATTCAGACTGACAGCTTCTGTTCACTATCGAGCTAAGCATAAGATTATCAGGGATGAAGAAATAATGGAGTTAATACCTTGCCATGGATTTCATATTTGATGGGACCATCTAGTTCAGCTCCTAATGCCATTAGTTTTGATACTGTACTGTTAATGTCACTCACTGTGAATGATAAAACTGAAGAGTAACCATTCTGGATCACATTATCACTGTCGAACAAAACTGGGTCAGAATTATCTATTTTCAACACAGCTTTTACTCTCTTTCTGTATTTTTCATGGACAATTGTATAATTATAAAAACTCTGTAAATTTGGGACTACACACAATCTTACTCATTTTGTGCATCTCTAACCAAGATCAAAATCATCAAAGAAACTTGATGAAATTTCCATGTCGGTAAAAGCAATAATGTTAGAGTAATACCAGGGGGATTGCATTAGAGCAAGCTTGAGAGGACCAGACTGAAGCTCGGCCCACCGAAACGTGCAGATGTTGACGGAGAAATCGAGCCCTTGTGAGTAGAACTTCGCCGCCTTGGGAACGTCCTTGTGGAGTTGGAGCAACCACCTAAACGACGCCGCCGCCGCCGCCGCCATCGCCCTCCTTCCTCTCGGTTCAATTCCGCAATTCGCAGCTGCTAAGCTCAAAACATCGATGCCATCTTGTTACCTTTTCGAGTTTCCCTGAGGCCAGGCCAGGCCCAGACCCCACATACCAAAATGGAAAATAACATTTTTCCTGGATATGTATTTTATTATTTAATAATGATATAAGATTATAATTTTTTATTAATTAATTAAAAATATAAATTATTTCAAAATAATTATTGAACATAATATTATTTTTTTTAAATAAAAAATTTATAATTTAAAGATAATATTGTCCGATTTGATTAGAATGCCACAATTTTGACCTGAACTAAACATGAAAAATAATTTCGAAAATAATCTAAATAATTCATTGGGTTATAGTGAATTAAATCAAAATTGTAACTTCATCTGATTCATAACTATACTGTGATATTAATTACTCAAATATACAGACAACAAAATTTTCCAGAATTACAGATTGCAACATGGAGTATTCATATAAACCACAATGTTGGCCTGAAAAGAAAAGCAGATGCAGCTATTCCGGTGAGTTAAGCGAGTTCTTCAGTTTATTGTTCAAAGTAAAAACACCTCTCTGAGCTATGGCTTGCCCTTGAATATTTTTAAACGAGAACGTTGCCCTTTGGACCTTTCTTCAAGAAGCTTGGCCTTCAAAGTGTTATCCTTCTCTGTTGGTGGTAGCTTCAAAGAAGACTCCGATACGTCCACATCAGGGGGTGTAATTTTCGTCATCCATTGCCGCACTGGGCTAGGCTGGTTCCTCCAAGGAGCGTAACAACAAGAAGCCTCACCACAGTCGTTTTCCTCGTTCATATTCCTGCCTTCCGACAATGCGGTATGATTTCTTATCAAGTTGTCCAGTACATAATTTGAGCTTAGTCCATGTATCTCATCAAGCTTATTCTTTCTTCCCTTGTTGCCATATTGAGTAGCTTGTTTTTCCGAAATTGTTGCTTCATTGGTGTTCCCTACAATATGTTCCTGTTCTAAATCTGCCAACTGGAACTTTTTATTTTCATTACTTGTAGCTCTGGCCATCTTTTCTTCAGATTTAACTTGTAAGCCGGATGGATGCCGGCTTTTATTCTTCTCATGAGATGAAAGTTTTTTCTCAGCATGATTTGATTTCGTTAGTACATCGCCGTCATGGTTTAGAGCTTCATCTTCATGTGAATTCATGTCAACACTGCTTGGTTTGTTCAGCTCAAAACAATTTGAATCACTGCTATCAGAATCTTCCTCGTCACAAACATCTTTACCTGCACTTACAGCCTCATTTAAAGGGATAGATTCAAGTGACTTCCTCCTATCCTTTCGTGACAAATAATCAGTACGCTTCGAAACCGAACTACCAATATGTTTAGCTTGAAGGAAGGTCTCTATTTCAAAACCTAATCTGTCTACTATCGAATTCTGTTTGTGGAAACCAGACTGAGCTTCTTCTAGCTTAATCTGTGCCCGCTCGTCAAGCCATGATTCAGATATATGAAGAATCAAACGATCGTGGTCAGCCACTCTTGTCCAATCTTCATTGGATTTCTGTCTTAATGTATGCACCTCCTGTTCGTAGCTTTTGATTCCCTTAGCAAACTCATCGCAAAGATCTTCCAAAAGCTTCCTTGATTTCCTTTCCCTGTCAAGGTCTTTCAAGGCATTAGAAAGAGAAACTTTTGTCTGAGAGACTTCATGAGCTAGCTTCCTGTGTAGATTCTCGGATCGTTTTCTTAACTTTCTCTCGTCTTCTAGTTCATCCCTTGATGACTGTACAGCAGCATGAACCCGGTCCTGTTCTTTACTCTTCCAAACCAATTTGTCTTCAGCAATCTGCTTCGTCAAACCATCAATTTCACGACGACATGCTTGCTGATCTCTTAGCAAGTCCTTGATCCTAACACGGGCCTGATCTAATTCTTTCTTCAATGCTTTTATCAATGATACATTGGATGCATGTTGTTCTTCCAGACTCCAAATATGGTTTAGTACTTTCAGCAGTTCTGTAGATGTTTTAAGATTATAATGCGACTCACCGATTCTTCCCCTAAAACTAATGGAACTGCTAGGCGTGACTGCAGGATTATAAGGTGCCACCTGCAAAGGGAGGAAATGCATGTTGGGACTCTAGATGGGCCGGAATGTGAAAAACAAGAGGGAAAGACCTACAAATAAGCAAACAATACAAGTGATTCCTAAGGAGGAACTTATATGAGAAAGGACGTTCTCTGCATTCAATTTCCGCACTGTTGTTTCTGTTAATATCAACGTTTAAGAAATCCTAATCGAAATGCATTCCTATTAACTAAAATAACACCCTATTAACTCAATTCTCAAATGCTTTCCTAGGACAAGCATGCTATGTATTTCTATGATTAGAATAAAACATGAGATATGCTAAAAAAAATGTACTTAAAACGCCATGAAAACCCAGCTATGCTAGTTATCAACTTAGAATCTAAATAACATAAAGAATTAAATTTTAGTTAGAGACTAGGGGAAATTAGTCAGACTACAACCAAGACGAATCAACTTGGTCACAAGGCTCGAGCCTGTCCCCATTTGCAGGACTCCTAAAAATCATTCTTCCCTTAGCTTATGTCGAGTAGCTTCAGTTGAAGTATCAATTTAAGAAAGAATTATATTCGTTCGGCTTGGGTTCTTTGTGATTTATGTTTCTTATATAGTACATATATTGCTGCTGATCGCTGCAGGTTGTATTGGTTTGGTTGTTCCATGCAACTATTATGTAAATATTTTACAGATAGTACCATTTTCAGTAGGAAGAAAAGAAAATTCACCTCCATTGAACTGCCATAGCTTGCAGGCGATACAGGCTGTAGGGCATGATTATTGTTTTCAATCGATCGATGGTGTTTCATCAGTGTTTGAGCAATATGCCTCCTCATACTGCTAGAACTCTCTGGCTGATAAAAGAAATAGAACAGAAAGTTAGAAGGTATTTTTACAACCTCTAAACCTTTGTTCATGACTGAAGGCATTGTCCTGAAGCCACAATAGACTAGATTAAATCAACTACTACTTTGCTGGGTTATATATTTACTAATAATTATTTATTAAATGATTCTCATCCTTCATTCATTGTAAGCCAGTTTAGCACCATTAGGTTCTAAACTTGTTTAGAAAGCTTGACTAATTATTTTTTCCCCAATCACACATGAAAAAAAGGACATTACAAACTTATAATATAACCTAACAGACGAGAAACACTCTATGGATCAACAAAAACATAGTAAAAATTTTGGCATACGGATCATATGAAGACGGAAATTATAGATTTATTAACATAAACTGTAAACATCATCTCAAACCAGTTAAAAGAATAAATCGTGTCCTAATTTACCAAATACAAGACCCAAAATACCAAATCAATCAACACCAATCTCACCAACTAATAGGAGGGAGGGCCTTAAAGAAAAGGAAAATGCACATACACCTAAACAGAAGTAAAACATGGAACACAGAAAAAAGGAACTGAAATACCTGGTCAGGGTCAGAGATGGGGCAAGGGTCAGCCAAGAAATGAGAAAAATCAATGGCTTTGTTCTTGTTGTGGTGGCGGCGTTGGTGGTACCGGCCATTAGTGTTGTTAACACCGCCTCTATGCATTTTATAATGGCGAGGGTATCAATGGAACTCCCACAATGAAGCCGCTAACTTCCTTGCAAAAACAGCTGCATGAGGAGGGGGAAGAAGAAGGGTGTTGTAATGATGCAGACGAGCCTCAGAGTCGTAAAGTTTCCAAGGAGTGGGGTACAGGGACCTCTTGTTTTCTTATTCCCTACCAATAATACCCTCCGACTCAACTTTTCACGCAAATTTTCCTCCTTTTCTGCTAACCCTTCTCCACATTTTTCTCCCCTTATCATCTCTCTCTCTCCTTCAAAAGTGTTTTATATAAAACTAGCTATTTTATTTTCTTTTTACTGTTTCTTTGCCTGTGGGTTGTAGTTTCTACAGTGAAAAATGTTCTTTTTGGAGGGTGTTCTTTCTTTAAGAGAGTAGTATTGTGATCGATCTTCCATGGAAGCATTGACAAACAAAAAAGATTTAATTTTTGAATTGATTGGATTACCTGTCAAGCATTTAGTTGGGCACCCGCCAAATATCTAACATAAATCTTCAAAGAGTATTTTATTTGTTTTGAATTTTATGTTTAAAAAAATGGTTTAATTTAAATTTAGCCCTCCATATTAACTTTTGGGTAAATTCGGTGATCACTTAATTATTACCAAATTTCATGTCAACCATTAACGTTTCGTCAGAGCCCTCAACTATTTAAATGTTTCAATCAAGTCATTGTCTGTTAATTTTTAACAGAGAAGGTAACGTGACAGCTAAAAATTTTGTTATAATTTCATATTTGATCTTCAATATTTATATGTTCTATTCATTTGGTCATAGTTTTATTCAATTAAAATATATTTAATCTTCAATTAGATGATGACATGTGCTATTATCTTGTTGAAAAATATTTTTTTTAATTTTAATTTATTTAATTTAATATTTTTCCTCTAATAAGATGGTGACATGTGTTACCGCCTTATATATGGAAAATAAATTATTGAGGAAAAATACTACTCGAGAGGATTGGTGTAACACTCGTAACTCGTATATGTCCATGCATACAAGTTAAAGATGTCACATCAATTGTATAAAACTTATATTGTTCAAAATTCTTTAAAATTTTATTTTGTTTAAACTCAACATTAGAATAATTAATTTCATTTAAAAACTATAATATAAAATTTATCTATACGGAAATAAAATATTAATCATTTATTATTTAATCAAAAGCAGTTCAACATATCAGAATCAGATATACATGCCTACTAGAATAACAAAAACATTGAGAGGATGTCATATTGATTCTGGATGTCTGAACTTGTTTGCCAAAATATGAGATATCGTGCTTGACTCCTTACTCATTTGTCTATTTTTTTTTTGCCTACGTGTGAAATGATCACACGTTAAGTTTTTCACTTAGTTAGACAACATAGTTAAATAAATAACATATAAAAATAAGTAAATATAAAAAAACATTATTAAAATGAATCATGCATAAAATAAAAACAATTAACACAAAGTCAACCGATTATAATGCCACATGGGACCACCAGAGTGGCTAACCCAAAATTTTTCTTTAAATACCTTTGCAAATCATAAATTTAAAAGCTATTCAAGATAAAAATAAATCGACATAACTAAATAAAGTTTACATCGAGAGCACCCAAAATAAGTATTCCAAAATAATACAATCGAGTATTTAAAATAAGTTACGACTTAAGTACAAGAATGTCTATGAATAATGCATGCCCTCTAAGAAGTAAGACTTAAGAAGTACTTTGTTGCTTGAACTGTCTAGGACGTCTGCTACGCGATAGTCTCCTCAAATACTCCTCATAAAGACCTGCGCATGGAAACAAGTTTCGAACACTAAGCTTATTAGTCCAATAGCAACTAACAACTAAACCATACTAAAAGTTTTAATTAAATGCTCATGCTATCGAGTAAAATAAGGAAAGTGAGTACACTCTGTTGGAAATATAAACTGCAAAATGAGACGTTAGCATTGCAGGACAAATAAAAAATATAACAAACAAGTGAGTAACCGAAATCGTGTCGTGGTAAAAACCATTGCTTTAGAAACAAATTCTACCCCAATGTGTGTAATCGTTGCTTCAGGCAGATTGTTTCCCGATGTTAACATGGTCGCTCCAAGTTACGTACACTTGAAATTGAAGTAGACTGTCGGTGGTACTACTTATTTAATAACATCAAAGATAAGAACTCGAAATGCTTCTTTTTTGAGAGAATATGTGAGAGTTGGGAGTAAGTTGAGAAGCTTGGAAAACCTCTCTATTTATAGCCTAGACGTCATGGACAAAATGGTCCAATGAAAATTATATTTATATCTGATTAATTTTCGTATTAAAGCTCTATCTGAAACTGTTATCATAAACCAATGAATTTGGCCTTAAATCAGTCCAGGTTTGTAGCTTAAAGTTCATTCGTTTGTAACTCATGCTATTATATTTGTAACTCTTGCATTTACTATGTAACTGACACAATAAACATTCTGAACAAAGCTAAAAATTTATATAGGTTCATTCATCGTTTCACAGACATAATTTCATAAATTAAACGTTCAAATTTTAATTTTCAGAAATCAAATCGACAGTTGTCACGGGCCATGCAATAAGACCAGAGACATTAGTACACGAGTCTTCCAAAAAGGTTGGATTTGGGGAATCAGGCTTGCCAAGACCACCATACTTGGTCCATCACTTGGAGAATGCTAGAGAGCCCATTCACATTGGTCGTGCAAACATGGAAAGTGAAGATGGTCATGGGAGCTAGGTAATTATGGCAAGAGATAACAAATCAATAGAGATTGTGGAGGTTTTTTACCATATCCAACATGAACGTTTATCGAAGAAAAGATTCCTACTAATTGATGTAATTAGGTAGGATGGGATTGAGTTTCCTTATATAGGATATTTTTTATTAAATAGGGATGATCTTAGTCGTTGATGTAAATCGATCCTAACCATTGATTGTGAAGGAGCTCAACTATAAATGGAGAGCCTCTCCTCCTCATTTGTATCATTTAGAATCATTCTTCCACTCTCACTTTGAGAGAAGAGTAAATAAAAGCTCTGAGGTATTTGTTCTGAGTTCTATTGTCTCATTTCAGTTGTTATGAGATGTTCTTTATTCTCTTTATATTCGTTGCCTTTCTAGGTGGCTAAGTGTAGCCCCCGTAGTGTTTACACTTCTGCACGAGTGTTCTACTTTGGTGGCCTTAACGGCCCTATTGGGTTAAAGTTTCAACATCCTTTCAAAGTCTTGAGGACTTTGTGCTAGCCTTTGTCGAGATAGTGTGCTCTTAAGACGTGGTGTAAGGCTTACTTAGGTGCAGAACCAACCAAGTACCATCATTGAGCATCTAAGGCCGTACGTTTTGGAGGTCCAATGGTGTGACAACCGCAAGTTTCCGAGTTAGAGTCTTTGTGGGCGTGACATATCTAATTAATCAGTTGTTACCCTCTAAAAATTTAAATCGTACATACCATTGCAGCTTATAAATATTAGAACAAAATTATTTCATAAATCTTTTTATGCTTGAGCCACGAGCCATGTCTACGTCTACGAGCCGAGATGAATGGACTACAGCGGTGGCACGCGATATTGCCCTTTGTTCCCTATCACTCAACAAATGAATGAATAAAGAACATTATAAATACCAAAGCCTATGCTATTTCATACTCAATGTGAGATATTGTTTTTACACATTACCAACATACTCGTATACTTCATGTTTCTCTAGGGTAGACATCATGGTGTGGTCGAAGGGTTACACATCTTGAGACACATACCCCTTTAGTCTACCTAGGGTGAGGTCCAAAATCTCTATATCAGACACAACACTCGACTAACCCACCCCTCGCGAGTGTTCAGGCCTCGAGCCCTAGTTAGTCTCAAAATGTCTCACTTACTTGCTTAAGGATATTCAAACATTCTATATTGCGAAACTATAATCATCAGCTAGAGTAACTCGGGTGTCCTAATCGTTTCCTGAGCATCAACCAAGACTAGTTTATGTCGTCCTAATTTATATTGCTTCTATATATAGTTACGCGTTATTAATAGGTTCTCACTTGTAGTTTTATCCGATGGTGTTTTAGTAACATTGGGTCATTCAATATTATTTCTAATTCCCTTGAGCTTCTTGCCCAAAAATGTACTATGGTATTGATACCATAGGGTTATATCAAGTTAAGAATGGAAGGTAGTATCGATATTACTATACCAATATCGATACTCTCGCTAGGGTTTTGATACTTTATGGGGTATACTAGTTTTTGCTTCGATGTTTACAAAAATACCTCGATATCGATACTCTTATGGTATCGATACTCCCATAAGTACCGATGATATCGATACTCTTATGGTATCGATACTCCCATAAGTACCGATACCAAAATGAAATACTGGAATTTGCTAAGTTTACTTGGTATTTGTTGAACCTATTTTAATATGACAATTTTATGGGAAAAATGTTTTTGGACCAACGTAAATTTATTCAAAGTTTTCAAAAATAATTCAAAGTCTATAAAACTTGAATTTGAACACAAAAATGATTTTCTTAAAAGAAGTATCAATATTGTTCTTACAGTATCGATACCACATGAACAATATCGATGTTGTTCTTATAGTATCGGATACCCAAGGTAAGAAAAATATCAATACCCTTATGGCAATACTGATATTGCTTATTGATTTTAAATGTGTTCAGATTCCAGTAAGCATTTTTGGTATTGATACTCAAAGGAGTATCGATATTACTTTGTATAGCAGTATCGATACCATGATCTCAGTACCGATACTCCCAGTCCAACGGTCGAAAAACGACTAGTTTTTATTAGTGCAGTGTCAGTACTCCAAGCCCAAGTATCGATACTCCCTGGTGTGCGCATTTTATTTTGCATCAATTAAGTCCCCAAAGGCTCCAAAACATCCCAACAACTACAAACACATTCCAACATATAAAAACACGTTGAGGACGCTTGAAGAAGTTTACAACACCTATCCAAGCAATCTATACCAAGAGAAAAGGTATTTCAATCTTATTTTTTTTTCATTTTCTCTTGTACATAGAGTGTTCTAGTGAGCTAAATTGTGTAAACACCTTCATTTGAGAGGTTTCTTGTTTTCAACCTTTTATCCTTGTTAAAAAAGGGTTTTGGTTCTAACTTAGCCATTGTAAAAGATAGGGAATTTGTAAAGGTTACTCTTGAGCATAGAAAAAGAAATAACAAATTAGTGAATTTGTTGTAAATCCTTAATGATGAGCTAAGGTAGTGAATGTAAACTTCATTGAGGAAGTTGAACCACTATAAATCTTTGAACAAATTTTCTTATATTTTATCCTAAAATTCCCAAAATTTTAAAAAGGTCAATTCACCCCCTCATAGCAACAATTTCGGTTGATCAATTGAACTTCAAAAATCCTAACAGTATTGATACTATCTTGCGAGTATCGAAACCAAACCCTCAGTATCGATACTCCTTCGGGAAGTATCCATACTACTCTTCCTAAACTCTATTATTTTTAAGCTATTTGATGAACAATATCAACACTGTTCTTCCAGTACCGATACTCGTATCCATGTATGCCTTATTTGGGCACGAACTTGACTCCCAAAACCACCCCAAAGGCCCTATTAAGGTTTTCAAAGTCTTATGTATGTAAGAGATAATCATAATAGGTCTTTAAACATGCTAAAGACACCAATTACTTGAATCTACCGTAAATGTTCATTTATGTTTCACAAACTCTAAACTCCTTAGCTAGATGCATGTTAATGACTCACAAATGGTATGAAAGAGTTGTGAATGTGTTACCAAGGGTTAGTTTCTATTTCCCTTTAGCCTTGGATCTCTCTGCTACCTCTTTCACTAGTTAAAGACAAGGTAAATGAGTTACTAACTCATCTAGGAGCTTGGATTGAAGTTAAGGACACTTCCTAACACATAAATCCACTAAAAACGAGTTAAAAATGTTTGATTTCTTAAACCCCCACTGAAACCTATTTTATGGAACTATGACCAAAACTTGAGTTTAAAGGCTTGAATGGAAGCTTTGAAGATGAAGATTTCACTTATTACCTTGGAATCCTTGAACTAGGCTTATCAAACCAAAAGCTTCAACGTTTGTTATACTCTTGGAGATGAAGAATTAGATAAAGAATAAAGGAAAAAGACAAAGATGAGTGTGGTGAAAAAGAGAGAAAATCAAGTGTGAGATCATCTCTCATGAAAGGATTTCAGATTTTGTTTCAAACGTTGGTCTAATTGCTTTTTTAATCCTTCATCTTTCATCATAAAGTTAAAATACCCTTTTTTTTACATCTCATGGGCCCAAACACCAATCCAAATCAACTCCAAATGGATCAAGTTCTACTACAAGGTAATTGGGCTCGCTCAAACTATCTCGGGTTAACCCGAAACTTCTAACCTGATATTTGGGGTGTTATAATTAAGGTTAGGTTTGTAATTTTTAGGGATTTAGGGTTTTAGTAATATCAAAAAAATAAGTTTTTTGTTTTTTATTTTTAAAAAATACAATTACCTAAGTGTGACACGTGTCACTTAACGTTTGTAATGTTAGGTATCTAAATAATTCAAAAAAAGGTTTAGACACATATTTGAAAAAAGCAATATAGTTTGGGCACTTATTTTATAATTAAGCCTATATTAAATATTTATTTTTTAATTAAAAAATTTAAATGTATAAAACAAAATAAAAATACAACTTGAACATTTTATTTATTAAACAATTCTTCTTTGATTGATCAATTAGCGCAACTTAAAAAGTATAGGCCTTGTCACACTGGATAACTCTAATCGGATAACATAGCATCAGTTTTGGGCTAGAGGATTGGAAGCCAATACATTCCCGCTTTACAGTGTGAGCTTAGGGTTTCGACATCATGGCTTCCCTCTGCTCCAATCTTCACACTCCATTCTCCTCTCTCTTTCTTTCCCGCCAACATAAGGTTCCCACTTGCTTTTTCATCAAGTAAGCCATCATCTTTGTGTAAATTATTCTATAATTATATGACTTCTTTTGGTTCATATTTTTACTTCTTTCTGTTCACTGTAAACCACCAACTTCTAAGATTTATTTTATATTAATTCTGAGTTCTGCCGTATATAATATGGGTTTGATTTGGTTTTGAATTTCGAAGTTTGTTTCTGTGTCTGGCTCTTCTAATTTTGTGGTTGATTGCTGCTTTAATCTATAATCAAGTGTTAATTTGTGTAAAGTTTTCTTCTTTTTAATCCAGCCCCCATTTGGAATCATTTGTATGATGATTCATGAAAAAAAAACTTATATCTTTCTAATCTTTGATAACCATTTCGTCAACAAGGATGTTACGATTTCTAAAATTTGAATCTTGAAATACTGCTTGGTTGGAAACAATGCAAACCTAACACTTTTTAGCCTCATTCTTTGTTTTACAGTAGCAGGGTAAGATTCAATCCGAGTAAGGTGTCAACAAGAACGATAACTTGCAAGAAAGCAAGCTCAAGGGGCCCCGAAACTGATAGGGTAGTCAAAAGTAAATTTGAAAAAAGTGCGGCGAAGCAGGGAGACAAGAAATTTGTTCATGAAGGTTTAATTACTGAGTCACTTTCCAATGGTATGTTTCGAGTCCTTTTGGACAATAAGGATTTAATTATAGGTTATCTTTCGGGAAAGATACGGAAGAATTTTGTACGTGTATTGCCTGGAGATAGAGTTAGAGTTGAAATGAGTCCTTATGATTCTACCAAGGGACGAATAGTTTATAGGCTTCGTAACAAGGATGCGAGTGGATAGCAGGGTAGTTTTCCCATAAATCCATGCTGTTGCAATTTGTTAATATTCAGTAGGCATTGAGGTGAGGAGCCTCCAACTATGGAAACAGGGTTCTGTTGAGAGTATATGAGAAGAAGCATTTTGATATCCTTCGAAAAGCACCTATAACAGTCAACCTCGGTTCTGGTGAGTTTCTTTGTAACATGGCATGGATTTGGAGAAGTCTTGCCTTCACTAGGAGCTTGACTGATTTAAATATCGAGGAGAACTATTCTTTTCGTGTAGCCTTGCTTTTGAAAGACTTAAGTGTTATGATCATTATCAACCTTTCTTTGAATAGTTTCAGCGAATTTATTTTTGTTTATATTCATTTGAATTGGCAATGTTTTCGTATTCAATTTATATCTTGAAGAAAATTCATTGCACATGGAGGAGGCTTGGTTTAGTAGAAAATTATAAAATTGGACTGACGAGAAAGAATAAAATAAAAGGGTAAATTATGCAATTAGTACTTAAACTATCAGTTTTAGTTCATTTTAATATTAAATTTTCATTTTTTTTAAAAACCATACTTAACTTTTGGTTTTTGTTTTATTTTAGTAATTTGTCGTTAAAAACTTGATGTGTTTAGCACCTAAATTATCAGTTTTAATTTGTTTTAGTATCTAAACTTTTATTTTTAAAAAAAAAATAATAATATTAAATTTTGAATGAGGTACTAAAATGAAACAAAAATCAAATTTTAGGTATGATTTTAAAAAAATGAAAAGTTTAGGTATTCAGAATCTAAACGGTCACATGTCGTATTTAGAATTCATTTTCGTATTCAAAATTCATTTTCATATTCAAAATGCAGTCCAAATCTATTTCAATAAATAGAATTCATGTAACGGTAAAATACTGAAATAACCATAACTAAGGTTCATATAGTAAAAATATAATATACCATCATCAGAAACGTATAAAACGTGCTTAGAAACAAAATACCGATAATACATATATGTGAAGACAGTAGTAAAAACATGTGTCTCCAAAGTATAACAAGAAGGGCATACAAAAATATATAGTGGTACAAAAGTGAGAGATCGATCCTCATTATGCCAAGTTTGTTAGCCTATTGTCTGATACTATCTGAAAAGTTAAAAATTAAAGAATGAGTTGAAAAGCACAATGTGCTCATTGTAGTGTATAAAAATATAAATATAGACACTTAAGTGAAAAATCTTTTTATAAAACATGCTTTTAGAACATGAACACTACCCTTATTCGAACACTAAAATGTGTTGGTTTCCCTGAACTATACACACACATGTACATCTCGTAAAAAATGCTTTTAAAACATGAACACTACACTACTCTCATCCGAACGTCAGAATATGTAGGTTCCCCTTAACCATACACCCACTTATACAATCAGTAAGGACCTTATACTTAATAGTTTAATTTATTAAAACATGTCATATTCCAGAATCAGATACAAAAATACGGTAACCATATATCATGTTGGAAATATACGGTAAATTAGATATCATGCAGTCAGAATATTTAATATAATAAAAAATTTAAAATAGTTCAAAATAATATTATAACACCAATAGGAACACACTTGTATCGATATGAGGAGTCAGGTACGACAGCTTACTCTCGGGTCAGCTGATCAAGATCGGCGACATTAGGGCTGTAAATGAGACGAGACAGATCGCGAGCTACTCAAGATCGAATCGGTCAAAGCTCGATCAACACTCGAATCAAATGAACTCTACTCAAGTTCGAACTCGACTCGAATTCTTAACGAGCTAAAACGAACTACTTAATACTCGACTCGAAAAGCTCGCGAGCTACTCGAAAAAAAATGTTATATTATAATTTTAGATTTTTTTAAAATTACATTATTAAAATTATATTAAAAATACATTATTGATAATTATAAAATTTTTAAAAAATATTTTTAAATGTAATATAAGATTTTTGTAGGTTCAAATTCGAGTTTGAGTTCGAGCTTCAATCGAGCTCTTGATTTTTTTTTTTTGAATTTGAGCCTTTTTCGAGTTCGAGTCGAGTTTCAATATTATGTTTCGAGTTTGAGCTGGGCTTCATAATTTTTAGCTCGCGAGTTTTCGAGTCGAGCCTAATTTTAAACTTTTCGAGTTTGAGTTGAGCTCAACAATACTCGAGTTCGACTCGGCTCGTTTACAGCCCTAAGCGACATCGCAAGATCCTACGAGTCGAAAAAAACTATATTAAAATTCTAACATAATAATTAATAAAGTTTAATTTAACTATTTACAAAAATCTACAAGTAGTTCTCGAAGAACGTGAGCCGTGCGAATTTGTTGGTCGGGAAGTGACAGACCTAGTCGGCCCTCGGTTAGGGGAATCATGAGTACCTTTATGAAAATATAATCTAAGATTAATTCCATAATCAAATCCCAAATAAAAATTTAGAAATGTTAACAATACTAAGCATTTTTGGTTTAATGGTCTCGATTCGGGGCTTTCATGTCAAAATTTGGTAAAACAAATCGCAAAATCAAACTCAGAACGTCGACAAACATTAAGAGGGAGGTATTTGAAAAAAGTCAATGTCGGTCAAAGATCAACGACTCAGCTCAACACATATTTGTTCGATTCGATCTATTCAGTTCGGTTGGGCTGGTCTAACTGGGTAGGTTTGGGCCAATCGGGTACACGGGTCGAGTCGGATACAGATACGAATAAAAAACATGGGTCAACGAGTCAGATTAACTCGTTTCTAGAAGGCCACCAGGACGGTGGACAAGCCTTAGGCAGACGACGAAAAAATTACGAAAATTTTCTTAAAATTATTTTAAACGTTTTTAAGGTACTTATCAAACTCGGTTCACCACGATGAACTGCGGAGAACCCAATTACACTACGTCAGAAAATTTAACTATTTTACCCCTCCAAATGCCGACGACAGAGACAACAAAATGACTACCATTAAACTCGGGATGATACAAAAAACACGATAGTATGCTAGGTGTAGCTAACGGAGCAAATAACTACGGCAAAAAAGACGTTTAAAGTTTCTTGACTAAAAGCTTTCGAGAAGAGGAAGTATGAAGAGAGAGAAAGTTTAAATTTCCAAATGAGGAAACTTTCATTTTGGGAAGATTTAAACCCAAAACTTAAAGAAAATGGCAAAATCATGCCACAAGTCCTCAAATGTTTCATAATTTATGATTTTGCCTCAAATTTAATGTAAAATTCACTTTGATCTCCAAATTTAATTAAAATTTATTTTAATCCTCATAATTAATATTAAGAAAGATCTAATTCCTATTTTAGGGTGTGACAATTAAAATAAATTTAAACTGATAGTTTAGATACTAAACGCGTAATCTATCCAAAACAAAATGATTTTAGAGTGTACCCGGTACAATGGAAAATTAGAAAGGAAATAAAAAGGGTTGACCGTTGCTGCTCATCCATTCAAAATATAAAAATAAAGAAGTGATATATGATTTATTTCAATCCTCAAACTATTAATTTCATTCCAATCGGATTAGTCTAACATATTTTGTTTCTTATGGTTCTAATATTCAAACAGGTCAAAATCATCTCAACACATTTCCACTACACCCACTTGGAATATTATTTGGTATTGAGGGGGCGTTTGGATGGGGAATGTGGGATATGGGAATGAAATCCATATTTTCTCATTTAGTTAGTCGGAAATCTCATTCTCGGTAATGTAAGATTATTAATAGTGATTTTTTGGGTATATTACCGGGAATGTCATTACCTCCATTTCCTTAGGTATTGTTGTATTACCGACGTTTTGGACTAAAATGCCCTTAATTGTTTCTCCAAAAATATCATTCTTCTGTCATTGAATAATAAAAATTATATGATGGCTAAATTATAAATTTATCTTTAAACTATTTTAGATTTACAAAAAAAAATCTATAATTAAAATTTTATATGAAGTTCAAGAGTTAAAATAAAATTTTACCCTTTCATTAAACCTTTTTATATTTTCAATTTTGTAAAAAAAATTATATAAATTTTATGAAAAAAATTCTTTGAAGGTTAAATTATAAATTTATCCTTAAACTATTTTAGATTTACAAAAAAAAAATCTATAATTAAAATTTTATATGAAGTTAAAGGGTTAAAATAAAATTTTACCATTTCATTAAACCTTTTTATATTTTCAATTTTGTAAAAAAAATTATATAAATTTTATGAATTTAATTTTTTTAAAGAAAATATATAAATATTTTCCAACTTGTTAAAAAAACAAATATATAATAAGGACAATTTGGTCAAATATACATTCCAATAATCTTTTATTCCTTTAACCAAACACGATAATCTTACATTCTTGTTAAACCAACCAAACACAAAATACAACATTCACATTAATCATATTTCCTGATAATCTTACATTCCTACTGGTAATCTTACATTCCGTGAACCAAACGCACTCTAAGATATATTAATAGTAAGAAATCAATAATAAATTAGCAAAAGAAAACAAACATATATATCTAGTTGAAAAATATTTGTCGACAAAAAATCATGGGTGGAAAAGAAAATTCATTATGATTAAGGATAATATTAACTATGATACATGGGGGAACTTTAACCCTAAATACAATTATATAAACTTATGATCACTTCTTTTAAATAAATAAATAAATTTATGAGCATTAAATTCCAGATAGTAGACTCAATACTCCTTACATGATTACATCTATTATAAATTTTTATTTCTTCTAATTTTAATTATTTGGTAATTCGTATGATGATTTTTATATATTTTCGGGTTTCAAGATTTTGTCTAATTAATTTGGACTAATCCGTGCCACACACCTAGTTTTGGTGAGTGGGTATTCAAATGGCGATTTTCTGCATATACAAAAATTTGAACTCGATGCTTACTTAAGCGATATCAAGCTGCTTACTACGAAATTTTTATTAACTTAAACTAAATAAAATTTGAATTACAATTTATTTTTCTACCTTAATAACGAATTAACATTCATATAAAAAAGTGAGAGTATAGTTTATTTGAGGCTTAATTATAAAATAAGTGTATAAATTATAAAGTTTTTTACGAATAGGTGTCTAAACTATTTTTTAAATGATCCATGTACCTAGCGTTACAAACATTATCACTATAGTTGTTCGGATCGTCAACGACGTTAATTTTCTCCGTTAAGTGACATGTGTCACAATCTGGTAATTTTAAAAGTTTATTTAAAATAAAAACATTTAAGTTATATTTTTAAAAAAGCAACACACGTAAATTTCGAAATAACTCTAACTTTGAAAACCTTCATTTCAACCCCTACACCCACGACGACCTCAGTCCTTTGTCATCGATGAAACTCCACCTGACCTCACCTCTCTCGACGGCCATAACCCGTATGAAATCGTGATCGATCGATGATGAGTCGACATTTTATTCCATGTGAACTTTAGGATGAAAATCACGATCTCATGCAATGGCCAATCGATGGCAACTACGACGGCATATGAATAGGAGGATGACAGAGATTAGTCAGCGATAGTGGTCTTGGCCAAAAAGAACAGTGGTGACGGGTTAGGGTTTGGAGATTTTAGGAAATTTGAGGTTTTTTTATAATTTAAAAGAAATTAAGTTCTTTTAATAAATATAATAATATTTTTAATATTTTTTAAAAAATAAATTTTAAAATTATTATATTATAACATGTGTCATTTAAAGGAGGAAATTAATGCCGTTGACGGGGCCATACATCTAAAATTATACCGTTTGTGACATTAAGTATCAAAATCATTTAAAAAATCATTTAAAAAATAATTTAAACAATTATTCATGGAAAAACACATACAATATTTTATATTTAAGATTTTATATTAATATTTAAAGAAGAACAATACGTCTTGGATGATAAACTTAGTGGATTTCGCTCTTCGAAGAAGATCCTGGGAGTGGTTGTTAATGGGAGTAGGTGCAATCTTTTACTTCCCACCTATGAAAATTGACTGATGTGGACCAACACTCCATAGTGAAGCAGAAAAATCATTGCTCTCGCCCCATGTTGCTAAATAATAAGTGGCTTGTGCAATCATTTCTTGTTTCTATATGTTCATCCCTATTTTAACCACTAATCCTTTTTCTTATTCTAAGCTGCTTTTAGGTGTGCACATGGAGAAATGTTAAGTGCGATTGTATTTTTAATTTTTAAAATCTTTATATAATTTAGGTGTTGATTTAATTTCGCACCCCTTAATTTTTATAATTTTTTAAGCTTGTATTATTGACATGAAATTTTGCTTTTATGATTGTATTTGTATGTGCATTTACACTATATATAGACATGGGAAGAGAGTTGGTTCCATCCAACACAAGCCTCAATCAAGCAACCTCTCTCTTCATTAGACATGAGATCTCTTGTAGTGAAATCATGTTGCGTTTTCCTCTTAACCCTATTTGTGTCCCACTCAGTCTCCGCTAGCAGAAAGTTATTTAATCCGACAAAACCATGCAAACGATTCGTCCTCTACTACCATGACATCCTCTTCGGTGGCAACGACGTTGCTAACGCGACATCCGCAACTACTGCCAATGCGACCGGGCTAGGGAACACCAACTTCGGGATGCTGGTGGTATTCGATGATCCGATAACGAAAGACCAGCACCTACTTTCCCCTCCCGTTGCAAGAGCACAGGGTTTCTACTTCTACGACATGAAAACTACCTACAATGCATGGTTTGCTTACACTTTGATCTTTAACTCGAGTGATTACAAGGGGACTCTGAACATTATGGGTGCGGACATGATGATGGAGAAGACGAGAGATCTGTCGGTTGTCGGGGGAACCGGTGATTTCTTCATGGCCAGAGGCATTGCAACGTTTCGGACTATGGCTCAGGAAGGCACCAAATATTTTCGTCTTAAGATGGATATTAAGTTGTATGAATGCTACTAAGCAGTTTAGCCCTGGAGGTTTCTAGTTTGACGAAATAGGATGTAATTTGTGCAAGCTTTATATGCATACGCATGTGTGTTTGTTATGAGTTTCCAGTCCTAATTTATCTTAAGGTTGTAAAGAACATATATGTTACCATCAGGATTTCAACTCTCAATTTAAGGGTACGTTTGTTTGACCATGCAAAGTAAAACGATACAACGTAAAAATTTACGGTCAAAGGAAAAGAAGGCGTATTTTGTGGTAAAATAACTCACCGTTGTATTTTCAAAAGAATATTTTCTCACACGTTCGAAAGAACATTTTCTTACCTTCTTTTTTCCTCACCGACGGAATCATCAAGAAAATCTTTACTCGGCGACAAAATGAGTAAGATTGGGATGTCTCACAAATTTAATATACGGTTAAGAAAATACGTTACCGAAAATGTTAATATTTTTTAACATTTTCAATAAAACTCTACATAAAACATTATATTTTTCTATCGAAAATGTTAACATTGGACGCTACCTAAAATGTTTAACATTTCCGATAAAACGTCACCTAAAACATTATTTTTTCTACAAAAAATATTAATATTGGGTTATACTGGAAATTAGTTATCAAAATTAATATTTTCGCTAAAAAAATAATATTTTAGGTATCGTTTTACCAAAAATATTAAAAATATTAACATTTCCGGTATGATCTTTACTTAGCCATATATTAACGATGTTGTACAGTAGAACTACCTAGTAAGATTTGACTCTTAATTCATTATCTTTCTCTATTTTTTCCTCTTTCTCCCTAGTGGAGCAAATACCCATTTGTATATCTCATTAATGCCCTTATTTCAGTAGGGAAAAAACATAATGTCTCTATTTTCCTTCTTCATATTCTATAAGTAAGAGGTGATGGAAGCTTGTTATTATTTCATTTTTTTAACAAAATTCAGAGTTAAGTTCTAATGATTTGTTACTCAAACTTTTACCGACTACTTTATTCATGCGAAACAATCATGAATCAGAGAAGAGAATATGATAGAGATGGTTTTTCTAATTCTACTCCAATCAATTTATAGGTAAGAAGATTTTTGTGTGTATTTATTGTTTCTTGAAATTTAATTTTTAAATAAAATATTTTCTATTGAAATTTCATGGGTATTGAGTTCTTTTTCTTTCTATGCAGATCTAAAAATTATTTCTTTATTAAAGTACAATTTTTAGCACACATCCTTGTGTGTATATATATATATATCTTACACATCGAGGAGTTCGGTAGATGAAGAGGTTAGTCGTGTGTTATGAGTTTACTCATATCTTAGAAAGTTTAAGACTAGTTTCACTTATTTGAGAGAATGATTGCTTATCAACACTATGTATTAGTTCTAGATACGTTTACAAGTGCTTAAGCAACTAATTTCGTTATTTCTCTTCTCAAAAGATTATCTCTTGAGTTTCAAGATAACTTTTTGAGATTTATGATGCTCTATCGATCAAGTGAAAAGGTGCCAAAAGATGATGAATTGGCCAAATAAAAAATTTGGGAGTATGGAGAGAAATGATAGGAAAAAATACACAACGATTTATAATAGTTCAATTTCTTCAATGAAGTTTATATCCACTATCTTAGCTCCGCACTAAGATTTTCTAACAAATTCACTAATTTGTTCTTTTTTTTTCTAGGCTCAAGAGTAACATTTTTCAACTCCCTAGTTTTCGATGGCTAAACTAGAACCAAATGGCTTTTACAAAAGGATAAAAAGAATGTAAACAAGAAACATCTCAAATGAAAGTTTTTCTCTTGATGATCAATGTTTGAATAGGTGTTGTGTAACATTATTCAAATGTCCTCAACTTGTTTTTATATGTTGGAATGAGTTTTTAGCCGTTTCTAGTCGTTGGAGATATTTTGAAGCTGTTGGTGACTTAATTGCTGCAAAATAAAATGTCAAGACCAGAGAGTATCGATACACGTGCTTGGAGCATAGGCAGTTTCCTAATAAATTTTAAATAAAACTAGTCATTTTTTTACTATTGGGCTAGGAGTATCGATACTAAGGTTTACGATATTGATATTATTATATATTAATATCAACACTCCTTTGAGCATCGGTACCAATTTTACACACTGAAATCTAAACATATTTAAAACAAATAGCCAATATTAATACTACCATGAGAGTATCGATACTTCCCTCACCTTGGGTATCGATACTACAATAACAATATCGATATTGTTCATATAGTATCGATACAGTATGAATAATATTGGTACTTCTTGCCCAGAAAATTGTTTTGTGTTCAAATTCAAGTTTTATGGAATTTGAATTTTTTTGAAATCTTTGAATAAATTCAATTTAATCCAAAAATATTTTGCCCATAAATATGTTATATGAAAATAGATTCAACAGAATTTTTTCGCATTAGTGGGAGAATGTTGGTAATGCTTCAAATACTATCCCACATTGAGTGGGAAATACTTATTCAAGAGTATTTAGTGTTTATTCTCCCCTCCCTTGTTGAGTGATAAAGAAAATGGACCATCTCGCGCGCTGTTGCTATCGTCCGTCTCTTCTCGTGCTTGTGTTCGTGGTTCGATTCAAATTTACAGAGGTAACAACTATATTAGTGATTGCTAGAATTTTATCTGGTTGAATTTTCTGATGTATTTGGACAATATTTCAGTTATGTTCAGAGTAAATTTAAAAACTGTTATATTGCTCAGTTATTGGCTTAATTACATATTAAATAGTTGCTATAACAACTATTTTCGAATCATGAATCTGGATAGCTTTGAGACCAGATTCATTCATTTATGACAACCATTCAAACAATAAAATATCCAAAAAAAAATTAAATCAGAATTATATCTGATTTTTTTGCTTAGACGCTTTTGTCCCTGAGCCCAGCCTATAAATAGAGAAAGATTTTCATATTCTCAAATCATCCAAAACTAAAGAAATCCTCTCAGTTTTTCTAGTGCCAAGAGAAGAGTAGTATCACCACAGTCTACTATGATTTTCGGGTGTATGAATCCTCGGAGCACCATGTTAGCCTTAAGGGACGATCTACCTAACACAACAATTATACACATTGAGACGAATTTGTTTCTAAGGCAATAGTTGCATCACGACAAAATTTTGTTTTGAATTCCACTACTTTTATTTTTAAATTGTCTTGTCAATGCTAACGGTGTAGTTTTATAATATTATTATTTCCAACATATATAATATAATATTTATTTATAATTTTCTATTTACATATACAATTACTTAACTTAAAGATCTCTAAAAAAATCGTCTATTTAACTACTAAATCACTTATGAGTTCGATTTCAACTTCTTTTGTACTAATATTTTTCATTCTCGATGTCTGTGACACTTCCTAAATTTGAACTGTTTGGCCAATGAGAAATTTCCTCTTTTCCCAGACCAGATTTCAAAATTTAAAAATAGTACAAGTACTGGCGTCAAAATTAATCCAAAGCAGGGAACTGCTATTTGCGCAGAACGCGCGTAAAGTATCATTTCATGGGAGCGCGTGAAGCTTGCACACGCGCGTAAAGCCTCAAATTTTCTTACATGCAGTTTCGGACAAAATAAAAAAAACAAAAGAAAAAACTTTTACCTTGCAACTTTCCTCTTACACACTCCTAATTCGATCGACTTACATTTGACCTAGTAAAAGGAGATTGGCCCCTTTTCATATTTTTTTTTGAAGAATGGGTAACTGTAACGGTGCTCCTTCTTCCGATAACCAGTCCCGACCGACCACCAACTCTGGCGGTAATCCCCGTCATGAAATCAATGTCATACCTGCTGAGGCATCGGCTCCAAGACCCCCAAAACCTCCAACCCTCCACCAGTCGTCCTCCGCTGCCCCCGACCACCACAAAGCTACCTCCACTGCTCCACGAATCGGTCGTGTGCTCGGCCGTCCCATGGAGGATGTCCGGTCAACTTACGATTTCGGTCGTGAGCTCGGGCGTGGGCAGTTCGGTGTTACCTACTTGGTGACTCATAAAGAAACCAAGCAGCAATTCGCTTGTAAATCTATTGCCACCCGTAAGCTTATCAACCATGATGATATCGAAGACGTCCGCCGTGAAGTCCAGATCATGCACCACCTCACCGGCCACAGGTTTCCCCACCAAAACAAAACTATGATATTATATACCTGATTTTGTCGTAGATATAGTTGTCTTAAAGATTTTAACGGGTCTGACAGAAATATTGTGGAGCTGAAGGCGGCTTATGAGGACCGGCACTTCGTGCATCTGATAATGGAACTTTGTGCGGGAGGGGAGTTGTTTGACCGCATTATAGCGAAAGGTCATTATTCAGAGAGGGAGGCGGCAAATTTGTGCAGGCAGATGGTGACGGTGGTGCATAACTGTCATTCCATGGGGGTTATGCATAGGGACTTAAAGCCTGAGAATTTCTTGTTCTTAAGTAAGGACGAGAATTCTCCATTGAAGGCCACAGATTTCGGCCTCTCTGTATTTTTTAAGCCAGGTAAGCAATTTTGGTTTCTCTGATTTGAATCTGTTTGATTTTGTTGAGATGGAACTTATGATTACTATTAGTTCTATGAAAATGCGATCAAAAGATTTATCGATGTTAAAAAGCAGGGATTCTAAATTTCCATCCTAGTAAGGCTAGTTGGAGTTACATGGTTGAATCCATGAGTTGGATTTCTTTTTGTGTTTATTGTGTAATGTAATGTAAAACAAGTAGAGATAATGTCAAAGAGAACTGGAAAGCATATTATGCTGGACAGTTATTGTAGCTACAATCATCATCAACAACTTAATGAAAATTTTCACATAGTTTTCGTTCTTAGTTGTTTTACAAGAAGTTGTTACCATTTAAAGTTAACCTTAAAATTTCATCTTTTGTCAGCAATTTATCTGAGTAATGTAGGCCAAGATGGTTACTTTTTTCCTCAAATTTACTGATGATGACTTATTGATGATGAATATCAACTAGAAAATTTCTTTACTGATGCATGCAGGTGATGTTTTTAAGGATCTTGTTGGAAGTGCTTATTATGTAGCTCCAGAAGTATTGCGCCGCCGATATGGACATGAAGCCGATATTTGGAGCGCTGGGGTGATTCTTTACATTCTCCTTAGTGGGGTCCCGCCATTCTATGGAGGTATTACTGTTGTTTCTTGTGATGATTAGAAGATCCTCACAATAATTTTGTACAGCCGAATCCTTCTTTAGGAATCAGAAGCATTTTAAGTTTTAAATTTTCAATGATTTCTAGTTAAGTGCAT
This sequence comes from Hibiscus syriacus, assembly GCF_006381635.1. Taxonomy (NCBI): domain Eukaryota; kingdom Viridiplantae; phylum Streptophyta; class Magnoliopsida; order Malvales; family Malvaceae; genus Hibiscus; species Hibiscus syriacus. The sequence continues at coordinate 825,889 of NW_024063468.1, read as the reverse complement.
ATGTGGGATAAGAGCTTATCTATAATAAGAGCACTACTGAGTGGTGGATGAGTGAGAGGGTCTCTCATCTATGCTTTTGGTTTTGCATGCAGAAACTGAACAGAATATCTTTGATTCTATTCTTCGGGGAAATATCGATTTCTCATCAGATCCATGGCCTTCTGTTTCCAGCAGTGCCAAAGATCTTGTGAGGAAGATGCTACAAAATGATCTTAAGGAACGGCTTTCAGCAGTTGAAGTCTTAAGTAAGTCTTTTTCCCCTTTCCCCCTCTTAATTGGAAGGACCTATGAACCGATTAGTGTTTTGCTAGTTGATGGTGGTTGTGCTCTGTTGTGAAGGATAAGGAAGTTAAAAGCCTTGAATTTGAAACTATCAAGTTGGCTGTCCAATTCAAAATTTGAGTTTTTCCCATTGTTTCTTATTTTGCTTGATGTTTCGTGTAAATTCTGTAAAAAAACAAATAGAGCTTCACTTCCCAATTGCACTGCAGATCATCCATGGATGCGTGAAGATGGTGATGCATCTGATAAGCCTCTTGATATTGCTGTTTTATCTAGAATGAAGCAATTCAGGGCAATGAACAAACTCAAAAAGTTGCTTTAAAGGTGAACTGCTTTCTCTGTTGCATTATGAAATATTAATAAGTAAGCTAAAAATTCATGAAACTGAAAAGAATATAATATAATGGGGAAATAGCAATGAGGTGTTCTGTTCTAAATGTTTCAAGCTTAGTGGTACAAAGACTCTAGTCTATTTCAGGCTATTGGTTGATGGCAGCAATGTGGCAATGCATTCATCATCGTTGTTGATTATTCTTTCTTTCTCTCCTTTCAGGTAATTGCAGAAAATTTATCTGAAGAGGAAATCATAGGTTTGAAGGAGATGTTCAAATCTATGGACACTGATAACAGTGGAACAATCACCTTTGAGGAGTTGAAAGCTGGCCTTCCTAAACTCGGTACTAAGCTTTCTGAGCATGAAGTGAGGCAGTTAATGGAAGCGGTATGCTCTGCCCTTTTATATACATCCTGCATAATAATCATTGGTCTGTCAAATAATTTGCTATTTCTTGATTAACATGCTTTCAACTGGAATGTTAATGACAGATGAGAACCTATAAAAAAAAAGGTCCATGAATTCTTTTTCTTGGAGTTGTACCTGAAATATTTAAAATGTGTATAAATCTCGTTATGTAAATCATCCTTTATAACTTAGGTATATTATTATACAACCTGTTTGTTACTTCCCCAGGCGAACTTAGGTATATTATTGTATAACCCGTTTGCTACTTCCCCAGGCTGATGTTGATGGAACGGAACGATTGATTACATCGAGTTTATAACAGCTACTATGCATATGAATAGAATGGAAAGAGAAGAACACTTGTACACTGCTTTCCAATACTTCGACAAGGACAATAGCGGGTAAGCCACACTTTTAATCTATATAACCGTTTTGTGTAATTTTAATTCCCCAGCCATATGCTACGGCCATGATTGAACTTATTTACTAAATTTAGGTACATTACAATGGAAGAGCTAGAGCAGGCCCTGAAGAAGTATAATATGGGTGATGAGAAAACAATAAAAGAGATCATTGCAGAAGTTGACACGGACAGGGTATGATTCTTCCTTTTTAGTAACTTGTTTTTCTCGACAGTTTTAATCGAATCTTCACATTCGATGTACTGTGTTCTTCCTGCAGGATGGCAGAATTAACTATGACGAGTTTGTTGCGATGATGAGAAAAGGCACCCCGGAGTTGACCAATAACCGTCGACGCAAGTAAAGCCGAGTGTAGCCTGCTCATCTGCTGGCCCAAATTCAACCCTCCACTGGGTTGTTGATTTACATTTTCTTTGTTATGACGACAATGAAATTCAACCCTCCACTGGGTTGTTGATTTATATTTTCTCTGTAATGACGAGAAACAGTTATCGTTTTCTAAAATCATCAGTGGTTTGCGCATCTGTTTTTTTTTTGGATAGAATTTAGAGGCCCCGTTAAAAAAAAAATCCGTATTCGTCCACATACTTAAAAGTATGTTAACGAACATTAGAAGGAAGAAAAGAGTACCTCATAATTTATTAATAATAGTATCAAATACATATGAAAACACGAAATATTCTCAAATGGAGAAATACACTATTATAACAAACCAGAAACACTTAAAACTCACTTCCTCAACCAGAAAATCCAATCGACAATTATCCATTTTCTAATTTACACCTCTAGCAAAAAGAACAAAACAAAACACAAAAGAAAACCAACACCTGCAACAATTAAACTAAATCAAAATCCCAATTGAAGAAACGAGATCTAATGAGAATCGACTTCGTCAGAGATCAAAGAATTTGGTTTGAAGGAAGGCCTAATTATTCATCTAAATAATCGACCTGTAGAAAGAATCAAAGATTTCTTGCAGCATTGTATGTGACAGGTAGTCTTGGCAAATTGTGCAAACATTTGGCATCATTCTAATGAAATTATCGTAAAACAACATTTTGATAGCAATGGTCAATCAATCAACAATCACAAGGGAAAGTTTCAACCCAATGGACCCTATCCAACATGCAACATGGTAAAATATTGTCATATAGCATATGGATCCTTAGGAAGAACAAGATTTCAAATAAAGATGCAATATTCACCAACATTATGATCCCATTTACTGCGAAAATAAGGGATTAAAACAGGGTTCTAGCTGATACAGCATATATAGTAAAGAACACGTTTCATCTAAGGCAACTAAATGTACGTCAGAAACCTATCAAAAGAACATCTTGGCCTTCTAATCCTTCTTCTTTTCCTTTAACGGTCCCCTTGGAATCTTACTTAAGACTTTTTCATCAAACACTGCATATTGCTTCTTGATCTCATGCATTGCTTTCTCAGCAAGCGGGTCCACCTTGTCCTCGTATTTCTCATACAGCACAGGTACAGTGTGAAGTAGAACGAAGACTTTTTGCAAGACCATTAAAGCAAAATCAGGAAACCAAAATGCTTATCAGGAAGAGATAAAAAACACCTAAGTTAAGTGCAGTACCTATGTAGAATAGTGTCAAGAAGTTGCACCAATTTCCCACAATAGACAAGACCCACAAGCCGGCAATCACCTAAACAATCACAGCCCCATTCAAATATATGATTCTCAAATGCATAATAGCAATCTTCATATGAATAAAATGATCAGGAAATGACAAAACAAACGTCTTATCCCTATCTTAATTGCAAATCGGATGAATAATTGCATGTGATCAACCAAAAAAGATAACTATGTGGTACTGGTAAACTACATACAGATAAGAACTTCTTCAGATCTCTTCCTGATGCAATGTTCCGTAGGACAACAAAAGCCCGGTTAATCTCAAACCTAAGTGCTTGTGCAAACTCCATAATCGGGTCCTTAGGAATATGAACCTCGGGGAAGTTTGGTGGAGACCTATTCAAAACAATGTAACATTGCCGTGACTAAAAAGAAAACAGAATCCAAAGTTAACCCGAAAAAGAAGACTACAAATTTGACAGCTTACTTGTTGATGAAGGTCATAGCATTTGACCACAAGAAGAGTAGAGCGAGAGCCAGAATCAACAAGTGACACACTAGAGTGAGAAGGTGATATTCGAGCAATTCAAACAAAACCCACATCACAGTTGCAACACCAAGCGCTCCTGCTGATATCTTTTTGTTCCTCCACAGGAAAATGTCAGCCGCTGTTACACATAAACCCAGTTTCAGTACGTAATCATCCATCATAAACAAATCACACTAAAAAGGTAATAATTGCTGATAATACTAACTTAAAAAATATCAATTATTATCATCGGTAAAGGTTATTGATTATGAATACAAATACGTTCTCAAACTTTTAAGAAAACAAGATAATCTAAGAAATTTCCGCTGAAATAAAGTAACTACACCAGAAGTAATTGCATCAGTGATCAGTCTAGTTGAAATCTACAAAACCCTTAATATCTTTTCATTCTAAACAAACAATTAACAGATCAAAACAAAATTAAGCTCAAACAACATCAATTAATCAAAACTTAAGGCTCAGGAGAAAAAAAAAGTGAACAGTGAAGCATTCCCGACTGAGCGTGCCTCAATACTGTTAATTCACCAACAATGGCACCGGTGCTCTGTATTTCCCTAATCAAAGTCCACGATATTTACTAGAGACTGATATTGGCTGAAAAGCTGATGCTTAAGAGAAACTATTCTAACTTCATAGCACAGTCTTAACAAATTTCTTCTAATCAATATTGATACTAGCATCAACAAACAAATTTGAAAAACGAATAAAGGGGATTTTGTTACTTACGTTTGCCTCCACCGAGAACGTGGTGAACGGGCTTTTCTCGTCCAAAAAGACGGAAGACCTTGGCCTTGATCGACGATTCCGATGGCTTGTCGTCATCGGAATCCGACGACGAATCGTGGCCGCGGATCTTATCTGCAATCTTCTCCATCAACGATTCCTCGTGCTTCTTCTCTTCGTGCTCGGTCATTTTTGAAAAAGTTTGGAATCCAAAGAGAGGAAAAAAAAAAAGACCCGGAAAAAACTAGAGAGAAATGAAGATTTTGAGCGTTCTTTCCGACGCTGGAATCCTTTTTACGGCTAAATAGAGAGCGTACACGTTAGATTTAATCAGGGGCACTAAATGGAAAGCTCTGATCTGGACCGTTGATAGGTTTAGAATCCGAACGTGGAGGTTCGGATTAACAAGACCTAAGTGGAGCAGGTGAAGAGATATAAAAGGGGTGGAATTACGTTTTAATGGTTATAGGCTCGAGGATTTACGGCGGTTGATGTTGACGGAGAATGACACGACCAAACGATTATTGAGCCGACACGTGGAGTGTCGTGACTCGTGTTGATTTGTAGTAATAGGTAGGTTAGTCATACTAATATCGTGGGTGCGTGGAGCTGTAATGAAAGTCGGTCCTTAATTGCTAAGATATGAATTCTTTTTTTTTTATTCCTAAACCTTCGAAAATAAAAATGGTCATCCACCTTATTTTTTATTTCAACTAATTTAAATATTGAATCGGATATTATTCTATTATTAAATTTTGGTGCGATGTGCCTTCCACCATCGTTTTAAACGGAACGTAGATCTAAAATAAATAATCTAGATGTTTCTAGCAAGAGATTAAGAAATAAATTGACTTTTTTTTTTGATAAATCAAAATTTTATATTCAAAAGAATAGGAAACTGTTTTAAAAATACAGTATGTTCTAACAATAATACCACTACTTACAAGCTAAGCAACAAAACAAAATATCAGTAATCAATACCCCATTGCATACAAAGTGTGCTGTTATCATAGTCTTTTCTATTAATTTCCCTACCTCTAAGCTGAATAGCAACAACATCTTTAATAGCAAGGAGTAAGTCTGCAAAACTTCTTGAGCATCTTTGGTAAATTCTTTTATTCCTCTCCTCCCAAATAATGTATGTAAAAGTGGTCCAAGCTAACTTCATAATAGTGGTTAGTAAAGATTTACCTTTCCAGGAAGCTGTAGCCCACGAAATGTGAGTACCCCATGAACATTATCCTCTGCAAATGTCATTGAAATTCAAAACAGTGTTCCATAACGAACTGATCATAGTACAGTGTAGAAACAAGTGATCTCTAGTTTCCATCAAGTCATGACAAAACACACATGTACCATCAATATTGAAACCCATTCGAATCAACCTGTCTTTAGTTGGTAATCTATCGAGGAATGTCATCCAAGTAATAATACTATACTTTGGAATGTGAAGAGGAAACCAGATCAACTTATGCCAAGTGGCCTTGTTCTCTTTGTTGCGAATTAGGTTCCAAAGATCCTTGATTGATTGTGCACAGAAGCAAGAATAGAGGCAGCTTGAGGCCTCATGCGTAACAGTTTACGAAAGCTCCAGCTAGAATTGATCCCAGCCTCCATGGTCCAGAAATCATTATTTTGATAACAGCTTTTAATCCATGCAATCCATAGCGATCCTTCACCCGCAAGGATGTTCCTAATCAGATGCATAAAACATGCTTTATTCCAAGACGTAATGTCTTTAATACCAAGACCCCCTTCTGATTTAGTAAGGCAAAACTTATCCCAATTTACTCTTGCACCAGTTGCAGTTTTGTCAGAACCTTTCCAAAAAAACCTTGAGCATAACTGCTCAATTCGATGCAGCACAGATTGTGGAAGGATTAATTGCCTACACCAAAAATTAGTAATACTCTGTAGAATCGTTTTAATAAGTTCAAGTCTACCAGCATAGCTCAAGTGTCTTCTAGATCAATTGTGCAGACAATCTCTAATGTTATCAATAAGTGCCACACAGTCTTTATCCGAAAGTTTTTTAGAGACCAAAGGAACACCCAAATATCTAACATGTAAGCATCCATGTGTAAAACCTGTAATCTACATGATTTCTTCAATATTTCGAGGGAAATTCTAGTAGTAAAGAATTCACTTTTTTTGTGCATTAAGCTTAAGGCCAGAGATTCATAAAAGTGATCGAGAGCACTAATAACCCCACAATTGATTCAACATTCCCACGACAAAAGTCCAACACTCGTCTGCAAATGTAAGATGAGTTAATCCAATTTTTTTACATTTGGATGAAAGCCAAAATGACCTCTAAGAGCAGCCTTGTTAAGAATACTAGAAGGACATTCATACATAGGATAAAGAGCTGGGGAGATATAGGGTCTACCACACCTAATAACGTAGGTGTATAACCCTATTGATATAGGTTTGAAATTTTTGCTTTTGTTTAATCAGTAGGCATCTTTAAATGTACTAGAATATTCGGAATAATTATTTTTTTTTGATATAGGTTTGAAATTTTGCTTTTGTTAATCAGTAGGCATCTTTAAATTGTACTAGAATATTCGGAATAATATTTTTTTTATAAATTTTAATTTTAAATTTAATTTTACTTAGAGAAAAAGAAGAGATATTTTTAAGGAAGGGGAAATTCGAAAAATTAATAAATTCAATCTATTCGAAATCGATCTCACCATATTGTGTAACAACATAGATCATACCCTATAATTACCCTCCGAATCATTGCATTATGAAACAAATATATATGGGGTTTTGTCTTTTATGTAACAAATTTGATCTTGTTCATCTACAAAGCAAATTGTTCACAAAACTGCAAATTCAAGAGATGAAATGCAAGTAAAGCCGGTTGATTTATGCAGACATATATATGAACATGATATAATATTAAGCCCTGGTCTTGCATCAATCCTCAATGTTCAGTTTCTTGATGATCGAGTGAAGAGAACCAAAATGTCAAATCTGGCCATTCATCTTCACATAGCATGCATGCATGTCATTAGCAAAGGATCATCAGCATCACGATCCAAGCAACTCATTAGCTGTTCTGTAGACTAAACAGAACTTCAAACACAAGCTAAGCGTGCATGAGTCTGCCTTCAAGGCTAAGCATGAGAGTTGACCATACATAATTCTACTCGGGATTGATCAAGGAGGAGCACATCCCTTGAAATTTCAAATTATCATATTTTTTTTATTAATAATTATTTTCGCCCCTCAACGTTCTAGTCTATGTAAATCTATTACTTTCACAGACCCGAAAGAAAGTATATTTGTAACAAATTGGCCATATTTCCATATCTTTTTTATAGGCATTAAAGTTGTTTAATGCATGATAAAGTTGCTTAGACTCTAAAAGTTCAATTCTTCACCCATAAGTTTCTTTTTTATTCAATTTAGGGTCGTATAGTTCGGAGGAAAAGGTATGGAAATACGGCTTTAGAAAGAAGTGTAGTTTGAGTACCGATAGAATTACCTCATTTGATACTGTAAAGTGCAACGAGAGCGAGGCAATACACAAAAATAAAACAATTAGCCCGAACTGGCTTCATCATAGCTGCTTCTATTTGGACACACTTTTCACATAAGTATTAAAAAGGGTTAAATATTATTTTAGCCCTCAAAGTTATACTCAATTATCACTTTATTTCAGTTTCATTAAAACTGAAATAAAAAAATAAACTTATTTAGTGATTTATGATTATAATGGCTTAGGGATAATTTAAGATGTTAATTTTTCAAAATACTAAAGTGGTAATTAGATATAATTTAGAAGGAAAAAATAATTATCATATTATAAAAACAAATGGATCAAAGTTGCATATTAGGCCCCTTTTGGAGCTTATGAGTAAGGCAGAAAGTTGGGCCATACTTCAGGGGTAAGAAAAAAAACATAAAACTGATTCGTACTTTAGAAGTCTGTGGACTCGAAAACGGATTGGTTTGGGCCGAATGAGAAACCAACTAAATTTGCAACTTTTATATGAAAGGATCCCATCTTTGTTTAGGGACCAACTTAGCAATTATACCAGCATTCAGTTCAATCATATTAGTACATAATAATTGTTTATAAGTTAAACACTATTCAATTATATAAATCCACTCAATTAGTAAAAGATATCCTATATGTGCCTCTTCTTCAATCAACATATTTTCACTAAGATTTTAAAATATATATTTGAAGGACATATAGTTTCAGGTTTCCATTAATTTTGCCCTAAATTTTTCAAGTGATTTATTGATGCAGATACAAATGAATGTGGGGGGGAGGTTACCAAAGTAGTGTACCTTTGCCTCCCATAAGCAAGACAAATAGTTAGGAAATTATGGGATTTTTAGTGGATAAACATCCCTTTTCTAAACTAAAGTAAAAGCTCACTCTACTTCTTTAGAACCTATAAATAACAATAATATCAGTTTTGAAACCTAATTAGGCTAGTCCACATAAAATCAATTGGACTAAAATTGAAAGTAATCTCGATACCGGTAGTAACGGATTTTGAAATAATTTTGAGAGGGAGCACACATATATTAAAAACATAAATTTTTTATTTAGACAAAAATTCAGGGTGGACACAATTAATAAAGCACATAGCTAACAGGAGAAAATTCGAATTTTAGGGTGGGCAAGGGTGGATCTACCTATGCTCAAGACACATTACAAACTTAATGGATTGGACTAAGAGTGTAAAATTTTAGTGAAGTTATAAAATAGAACTTGAATAACTCAATATTTTTAGTAATTAATGGATTGATTTTTGAGCTTGAGTTGAGCCCTCAAGTCTACATTATATTTGTATACCTCATATAAAACATTATAAATATATATATAATTATAGAAAACAATTAAAATTGGAATCAAATAATACGAATAAATTTAAACAAAAACTTGAACAACTAGTCAATTCAAATTTTATAAACTTGACTAAAAAATTTTAAACAAAATTTGTGTTGCTCGTTAAATTGACTCAATAATTATAACAATCCAGTGAAACATAATTATATAACATAGGAAGGAAGGGAGTTGTTGGATCAATAGTATGGGACCCTTTCCGGATCCATGTAAATGAATAACACCATGGTGGTTGTCCATACATCGGACGGTTGCTATCAATCTCTATCTTCCGAGCTCACGAGACAGCCCGAACCTCTCGATTTGTTCATGCATCGATCACAGAACCCGGTCTTTATCGTTCATGTAAGGAAACTTTGCTCGATTTCGTTGCGACACAACATCTAACCAAACATAAAGGCAATGGACATTCATTTAGGCTGAATTAAACACTCTAAAGGTCAAAGCTTTTTCACAAGCGAAAGGCTTCAATAATCGGAGGAGGTGGATCATATGCAGAAGGGTCCCCTACATGCACGTTAACCATGCATCCACGTGATCTCACTACGGAAGTAAACGCCAGTTACGGTTCTGCTTCTGCCGATTGCAGGAGTTTGGACCCCGGGATTCAGTCCATTATTCAATGTCACTGTACACCCGTACTTGGTAAAAAATTATGTGTATACACTTGGTGAAAAACTCGGTGGCGGGTTCAAGTTTGGAGGCAATAGTCGGTGATAGCTTAAGGATGAAAACCACCTCTATTTTACTGGGGTAAATTATAAATTTCATATTCACCTTTTTTTTCTCACTCTTATTTTGGTCACTAAAGTTTAATTTTTTTTATTTACTCATTGATATTTTGATTTGCTCCTATTTCGCTACTCCAGCGTTAAATACTTAACGGCGATGAAACATTGTTTTTTTTTTCAAATCTCAATGGTTGAACGATAGAGAAGGAGGAGGCGAGTTGCATATCTTGATACCACATTAATTCATTGGTGGATATTGTATATCATAATGGTTTAAGGTTTTTTGGGGTTCGATTGAATTTCATATGTTTTAAAGTGATTTAAATAAAATTGAACATAAAGAATTGTAGGAGACAATGAGATGAGTTTGTTGGTGTCTTGATTGGTCGAAAAAATGATGGAGAATCATGATTTCAGTGTCACAATGATGTAACTATATCATATTCATATTTAGAGGAAGAAGATAAAAAAGAACAAAAGGAGAAATGACGAGGATGACATTAGAATGCTATGTCAATAAAAATCAGTGCACATAAGCACATACGATTATCATATCACCCTTATATTTCTGATTTAACATTTGCGTGACTAGAGTAGGAGTAAATCAAAGTTAATGAATAAATTGAAATATTTTAAACTTTATTAACCAAATAAGATATATTATAAATTAAGTGACGATGTCTATGTTTACCCTTTATTCGAGTCTTTCACCTTTTCACCATTCAAACCGCTCACTTTTCTCTTCCTTTGTTAATTCGAGTAAATCTTCAAGAAACAATAACAATAATCATGGTGTATAGTTAAGTAGCCTGCTAATTAGAATTCAATGAACTACTTTGTCGGTGCCCAATTAACATGGAATCATATAGTGTCAAAGAGATATAATGTGCAATTATAACATTAATGCTTTATCAAGAAACGAAGGTCCATAAACTAATAAAAGTAAATGACTAAATTCTCATTGTATTTGCAGAATTCGTGGGGTAAATACAGGGTTTGTGCCTTTGAGCCGGTACAATAACATCATCAGCCATATGATTCAAGGTTTTTCAAATCATAGATAAAAAATTCAAGGCAGAGAACCCGTGGGATAAATAACATTAATAATTACTGTAAAAACACTATATTTATTTAAATAATTTATAGAAAACATCATACCTCTTTTCTTTTAACAATAGTTCACTTGTTAGCTCACAATTAATGTGAAGTACCTTACACAACTAATTTACCTGCAAAGAAAATACAGTGAAGTCAATGAAAAACAATCACCGCGTATTACACTGTATTAATACAAGTACAAACAGTGTATGTATACAATCGTACACACAATTTCCCTACCTTTTCTTGTCTTTTACCCTGTCTTCTGCTCTGTCAAATATCAGACTGCACTGTTTCACATGGCTGACCTGTTGGCTGCTGCAACCACGTACACAATACATTGCAAAATAAAGGCAATGCCATTCTTCTTTTTTCTCACCTCTCTCTCTCTCTCTGTAACACTCCATTTTCAGTACTTACCGTTTACCTTTAAGAAATAACTTTTCTTTCTTGTTATCTTCTAAAAAAAATCCATATCTTCAAGAAAGATTCAAGGTTTGAGTGTGTTTTCTATTTGGCTCTCCCACAATGGAAGCTTTTAGCTTGCTTAAGTATTGGAGACGTGGTGAGGTGGTAGCAATGCTGTGTGTCTGCACGTTCCGCCGCTGGTACTGCCGGGCGGCGGTACGACTACGATTGTGGCTACTCATCAGGTGGTGGTACGGATGATGAAGAAGATGATGACGGGCCTTTTTTGACCTGGAGTTTACGGTTCCTGATGAGGATGAAACGGAGGAAAACGAAGACGTCGAAGAAGAAGTGGTGATGTTGAAGATGAGAAGTGAAGATCAAAATGATGGGTTGATGGAAAATCTGACGATGGTTGCTCCGATGGTGATCGAGAGTTCAATTTCACGCTCTCTTCCGGCTCGAGCGGCGACCCTTCTGATTCGAACCTGACTTTATCTCCTTCTGATGATCTGTTCTTCAAAGGCAGGCTGGTACCCATTGAGACAAACTCTTCCTCGGAATCGAAATCTCCTCAATTTCCAGTCTCATTGTTGAAGTCAGCCACCAAGTTTAGAGTTTTCTTGTTGAGATTAAAGAAATCAAAGCTCAACTCAGCTGAAAAGATTGAGTCGGGTTCGGCTGATGAACCTGTTTCAGTCCCCACCACGAGCTCACCAAAAAGCAAGAAGAAACCCAAGAACAGACAACAATAACAACAAACAAGCTTTTTACCGTGAAATTTAAGGTTGAGGAGTTTCCTATGTCTCTGTTTTCCAGAGACACAGCAAGTCGCAAAACAACAGAGCTCCGACGACGAAAGAATTCTCCAAAGATGTAATGCAGAAATACTTGAAGAAAGTTAAGCCGCTTTATGTTCGGGTTTCAAGAAGGTACGGCGAGAAGCTGAAGCTTTCAGGGAAGTTGAGCTTGGGTTCTTTGAACCCGGCACGCCACCGTCTACGGCTGCTCAGAATCCGGTAACGACGGGGGAAAAAGGACAGCGGAAGCGGAGGTTGTGAAGAACCCCAAACAGGTGAACATTCCTGCAGGTCTTAGGGTTGTTTGTAAGCATTTGGGAAAGAGCCGATCGGCCTCCTCCGCAGTGGCGGCTGTTCCCCCAACACCTGCTGTGTCTAAGAGGAGTGACGATTCTCTATTGCAGCAACAAGATGGAATCCAAGGCGCCATCCTACATTGCAAGAGATCTTTTAATGGCTGTCAAGGTATTTCATTTAAACATCATAGCTTAAAGATGACATTTTTTTTTTCAAATTGTAAATGAATTTTAATCTTTTTTTCATTGTTCTGCTACAGATTCTTCAGAGTCTTCCGTTCTGCCAAGGTCTGTAAGTGACCCCATGAGAAGTCAATCAATTTGTCAAGAAACTCGTCACCAGATGAAGCTAAAGCATGAAAAACAAAATCTCCACCATTAATGAGTCAATGAAGCATGATTATTATCTCTGTAAATATCTTTGTTTTATTGTTCAGGTTACTACCCGTACTGTATGTAAAGACTCCTCTTTCTGTAAAGTGAAAGAAGAGAATCAGATCTTTGTATTGTTAAAAAACCAAGTATGATGATTATGAAGGCTCCATCATCAGCAAAATTTTCTTCGAAGTTGAACCATTTGGGGTTCAGTTTTTGATAATGTGGGCACTTTTTAAATTTGCATTTGGTATGATGGGTCCCAGGGTCAGGACCAAATGGTGTCTTTTGTGGTCAGAGAATGGGAAAGTGGAGACCAAAACAGTAAAAAAAAGAGGAGAGATTTTGCTTTTCTTTTTCTCATAGGAAGGGGATGACCATAATCGAGTTCTCTTAGTGAAGATATATTTTATTGCTCTACCTTTGGACTAATCAGGTACCGGAACTCGAGAAGTCATATATGTTGCTGATGCCGATGCATTACTCCTTTTATTTTCGCTGTGTGTTGTTTATTTGGAATAGCCAATGAGATACTATTTGTCTCCTTGTTGCAGCGCTTGGGCCCTACAAATGCGCTGCTGAGTGCGGAGCCCTCGGTGCCTGCCCTTGCCACTCTGCTAGTGCTGTGTTTTTATGGCCGAACCCCTTTTGTCCACTAATGGATTCTTACCATATAAAGTTTTTAAAAAGGATTGTTTTTGTGCTAATTTGGTAAACAGCATAAAAGAAATGGAGCCTAACAAATTCCAAGGAGGTTGTGATTTTCTACATGTACTAAATAAATTCAAGTAAATGACTGTGATCCAATTTTTTTTTTCCATTTTTGTTAGAGTTTAAAATTAAAGTTTATTATAATTTAAATATTTAAACAATCAAATAGTTATATTTGTAGAGTTTTGATGAATTTGAAAAAAAAATGATGTATGGTGTGTAGAGAGAGATAGATAGTTTAGCATGGTAGTTTAAATATCGGTTAATATCAGTGTCTAGGATAATAATGACTATTAATAACAGTGAAGCTCGTAAATATTACTATAATAACATATATGACCGTGACATATCACATGATACAATCAATAATAATGTTAAGAGACTATAATCATCTGAATAATATTAAACTCCATTAAAAAAAACTCCAAAAATTCATTAGATACGAGACTAATAATGAAATGATTTGTCTTTTATGATTTTTCCAATCCGATCATATACACGACCAAACAGCTTGGATCTCTAAACAAAAACACAAATTTAATATCATAAAACTTGAACTTAAAATTTTATTTAAGATACATTAAATTTATTTTATTTTACCTTTCAAGTGGACCTTTCGGGTTTAGTGTCCGAAACGTGCATGCTGGAACCACACCAAAAACTTTGTAACAGCACTGTTCTGTTGGGAACAATACTTTGACCCGTAGTTGTAGTTATATTACCGAATGCAAATGGGACTTTCCAATCAGACTAAAGATTGGAACTTTTGAACTCCAGCACGCTTTGGCACCTTTTATTTTCAATCTGTATCTGTTTCTTTTCAGACATCAGGTGTCGGCAACCCTTTCTAGGCATATAATCGTACAAAATTAGCCCCTCCAATTGTCGGAAACAGAGCTATTTAATTCAATGCACGTCCCACTGATCCTTCCCTTTTGAGTTTTTGGTCTTACAAGTATCCTAAGCTCATAAACCCTGATAGTTGGCTTGATGGCCCAAACGTGCTCGTTTTGAATTTTTCCATATTTCTTTTTTTATATTGAGAAATTAGATTCATTAGATTCCAATAACATTATTAATTATACATGTTTTAATACAATCAGGCTCATCATAGAAAACCAAAACGGATTGCGGTTCTAAAACCTATTGGACAATGTTATGAGCCACTTTTTGACATTCTTATTTAAGTAATTTAAATTCAATCTACTTGTTAAATTTTCATTTTGCTCATGCATCGGCCACTCATGAGTTAAATCATAAATGAATGGATGGCAAGTCAGTCACATGTGTTTATGAAATCCATATGTCATATACATTATTTTCCTTTTCTATTTTATATTCTTCATCCAAAGATGAGAGTTTAAAAGTTTCCTCCATGTGTCATGTCGGTGTTGCAATTGCCATTCTTCGACGTATTCTTCGACGACTCAAGATATTAATGAACTCGTCTTATTGTCTCATATCAGTCCATTTGTTTATATTTTACATAAATAACTTCAAAACTCATAAAACCTAACCTTATTTTTAAAACTCATGAAACCATAAACTACTCTATTCTATAATATTCACCATTAGATTAACATATATCAAGATACAACTCGCTTTTCCTCTTCATCTCTCTATTGTTGGGATATGAAAGAATATGCTTCATCATTGAGAAATCAAAGAGAATTCGAAACTAAAGATTTTTGCACAAAGAATATGTTTCATCATCGAGAAATGTTCGTTTATAATTTTGTTAAGTATTTAACGAAAAAGTGATCAAAATAACAACAAATCGAGAGTTCAGTGAGTAAAATTTTTTTAAACTTTAATGATACAAATAAATGCGAGAAATAAGTTTAGTGATGAAATCTATGTTGGATTAAAATCCATAATTATTGGCACATATTTATAATGTATATTGTTTTCATAAATATGACATAAATTAAGTGACCAATTATGTTATAAAGCCACAAGGTATTAAAAGTGTCATGAAAATAAAACTGTAGATACTATTAAAGTTGCATTTATAATTCGATGAGGGGCTGAGTTATAAGTACAAATAATAACTAATTCTATATAAAGGGGTTATGCTCCCCAAAAAATAGATATCTCGTATTACTCTTGTCCTCGTGAGAGAATTAATACTAAAGGAAATTCTATCTTTTTGGAAGATGACAACCAAAGGACAATCTTCAAGAACTCAACCTTCTAGGTAATCTCCAACAATGGATTCATACGCTTTCGCAAATCTAGTATTTATTCTTGATGACATGATTAGATCATGGTTCGGTTTTTCATATTTATGGTTTGGTTATAACAAGTGGTATCATCACCTTATCATTAAATCATAAGATATATCGTATTTAGATTTTTTTTTTGCGCGATAACAATGTTGCGATAAACCTACTCTCTTAAATCTGGATTCAACGCATTGATTTGTAATGCTATAAATTATACAGTACCTTTGAATTAGAATAATGAGCTCAATTTTTAATGTTGCGAATGTGTTTTCACCTCAATTATGTTGTCTCTTCAATTGTTTAGGGTTTCAAATTTTTTTTTTATTATATGTTGCACAATCCATTAATATTCTCACTGGATTCAATTGTTGAGTATTGAATTTAGGGTTGCTGCCGTGTTTGATTTCATGAAAATTCTTTTTATGTGATATTTTCTCTTAAAATAACCGCGTATATATATATATATATATATATATATATATATATATTTTTTGTGATAACCCTACCTTTTGTAATTATGGGATTCAAGTTGCAATATTAAAGCTATTAACTTTTTTCTGGAAATCGTGAAAACATGAATTTTGGTTATTGATTTTATGCATTAATAGCTGTCATTGAAATTAAGAAGAAATTTTGATATTAGTTTAAGTTATCGCATGATTGAAACACTATAGCAAAATAGGTCAAGCGGCATTATTAGCCGCGTTTTGATAGCAAACGTATAATGGCGTTTATAGTTAAAACGCTACAAAATAGTAACATTAGCGGTATTTTTAGATAAACACGGATGTTGGGGGCAACCTACTATCTTACCTCAATTATGCGTTTGTAATTATAAATGCCGCAAGTGTTTTTGTCCCATACCCTTTATTGGCGTTTACAAAAAACGCCACAATAGACTAAACATATAGTGGCATTTGTAGTTACAAACACCGCAATATGTACGTAATTTGTGGCTTTTTTTAATAAATGTCGCTTTAGTTACATCAATTTGTGGCATTTAAAAAAAAACACCATTATTGAAATCATTTTGTGGCGTTTGAATTTACAAACGCCTCAAAGCTTATATCTTTAATCATGCGAAACCCTTTCCCTACTTTCCATCTGTTTCTTTACCTATTTTCAATCATCCCAGACATTTACTCCACAAAACTACTACTGCCCGTTGCCGTTCGAAGCCGTCGTCGCCTCCAATGTCACGCCGTTCAACACCAACGCGAGACTACCTCCGTCAAGGTTCAACACCATTCTCTCTTCAACTCACATCGTGAGCCTCTGCTTTTCCTTGCACCATTGACCCCTAAAATCAGTTTTCATTGCACGTGATTTTTCCTTCTTACTGACCGACACCAACATCAGTTTTCTTCCATCGGCGACAGAAAGAAAGGTAAAAACATCTTCCATTGTTTCATTTTCTTGCATCATTGACTATTTTCTGTGTTTTACCATTTTTTAGGTATTTTTCTTTTTTCAGTTGTTAGATAAAACTCTTTAAAATTTCTTGCAAAATTTGTTTGTTTCATTTTCTTGCATCATTGACTATTTTCTGTGTTTTACCATTTTTTAGGTATTTTTCTTTTTTCAGTTGTTAGATAAAACTCTTTAAAATTTCTTGCAAAATTTGTTTGTTTCATTTTTCTTGCATCATTGACTATTTTATGTGTTTTTCCATTTTTAGGTATTTTTTCTTGCAAAATTTTTCTCTTTAAAACTCTTTTTTAGGATTTTTGGTAAATTAGCTAGATAGTCTTGTTTAATCTATAAGCATAAGATTAATGACGGTGATAGAGAATTAAACCTCTGGTTGTTTTGGTTTCAATGAAATCTATTTTGCTAATTCAGTTATGGTCAGCTTGTTTTTTCATCAACGGTTGTGATCTTTTTGGCTAATTTATATTTAACTACATAATAAATTTCAGCTCTATTTTCAGTTATAGATCTACTTGGGGCTATTTGTCTTAATTGATTAATTTATAATGTTATCATTTATATATGTTGATGTCGTCGAATATATAATATATATATATTAATAGTATTGTTGTCGGTAGTTACTAATATTGTTGTTTGTTTATTGCAGATATTATGCCTAGGAGAAAATTAAGTGATCTGTGGATTGTTCGAGCTCCTCAAGAGGAGGAAGAAATAAATAATGAAGAGTCAATTGGTGTTGGATCTACAGAAGTTCTGAATACAATTGAAGAAACTGGTCAAATGGTCAAAGGCGCAAGAGTAGAGGTCGTATGATAATGAAGGAATTGTACCAACTTCCTCTTGGGGATCACGTGAGAGTTTCAAGTAACGATGTCGGTCAACCTATTGGGACAGAAACATGTGTTCTACCAGGTTATCTAGGCATTATTGCACGTAATACAAGTCTTTTACTGATCAATTATGAGTCATGACGTGAAATGCCGAATAGTAGCAAAAACTAGGCTATGGATTGCATTAAGGTAATAATTTCAGTGTAATAAATAATTTATTGTAGTTCAATAGTAATATATATTTACTTTCAACACTTGTGTAATTTATAGGATAAATTTTCTTTAAAGGTCTCAGATAATTATTTGAAGCAAGCATTAGGAAAGAAATGAAGAGACCACAAGAGATTCTTAAAAAAGAACTATTTTAAGAACAATCTCAGCCTTGAAGGAAAGCTGCAAAATGTTCCACCTGGAATGCTCATATATCAATGAGAAGATACAGTCAGGTTTTGGAGTTCAAAGAAATGAGAGGTGTGACGCACTTTAAAAATAACATTATGTCACTATATTATTGACTTTATAAGTCATGTGGAGTTCAAATTGTAGGACCGAGAGCACGTTGGTATTGCTAGCAGACAACAACAAAATTTTACTCACACTGCTGGATCGAAGAGCTTTGCTCGTGTAGCTCATGAACATGTATTATTTTTTTAATTATTATTATTCATATAGTCATTTTAAGTTGGTAGCATATAGCAATTAACATTTTTTTCTATTATTTATCACTTTTTGTAAGTATTAATTTATATTCTACATTGTAGAAAATCACATCCGACAATAGATTTGGACGAATAAAGCTCTTCGAAATGACACATAAAAAAAGATAGCTCTCATATGGCTCCTGAAGCTGCAGAAATTATGATATATTTACCGGACATAAAATTTGCATTATGTTATATTTATAGTATAACATTTTTATTTTAAATAATGTTTGAATTTGTTCTAAATTCTTAAATGATGGAAAAATTGAGCGATAAAAGGGTATAGTATGAAGCTACGGCTTCATCCCATGCTTCTATTAATGCGGACGAGATTGAAAATCAAATTATTGCTGAAGCTTTCGGCCCTGAAAGATATGGTCGAGTTCGCTGTCAGGGATCATTCGTTACTCCAACAAAATATTTTGGATCCAGCTCGTCTCAGTACTTGCCATCACACAATCATTCTTCTCAACAAGAAGTTAATCGATTAAAACAACAGCCGAGTCAAGTTGATGAAAAATTGCTCAAAGGAAAGCCGAAGATGAAGCGAGAGAAGCATAGAGAGCAGCGAGAGAAGCAGAGAAATAAACAACATTTCAGAAAAAATATGAAAAACTTCAAAATCGAATTGAAGCTATGAAGCAGATGATGCAGCAAAATCAAACAGAGAATTCATCATCCTAGGTATTTTCTTAGGATAATGCTTTGTTTATGTTTTTGAAAAATGTTGAACTACATTATATTTAACTTGGATGTTTGTAAACTTTGATTTATTTATGTTTTTATGTATTATTACTTAATTAGAATCGTAATTAAATTTAAGATGATTATTGGATATTGTTACAGCTTAAATTTGGGTAATACAAAATAAGAAGAATATATGTTGAAAATCAGTTTCGATTAGCGGCGTTTGTATGCAAAACGCGGCTAAATATCAAATTTGTTGTGGCATTTGTGACTAAAAACGCCGCTAAATAGAGAACGTGTTGCGGGAAAACACCTATAACTATCAAACATATTGCGGCGTTTGTGCCTAAAAACGACGCTATATAGCGAACATGTTATGGCGTTTGTATATTAAAACACCGCTATATAACCTGACCTTTAGTAGCATTTTGGTATACAAATGCCGCTAAATAACATGACTTTTAGCGGCTTTTATTAGTAGTAAATGCAACTAACAGTTGCGACATTCGTATTAACGGCATTTTTTTTTGACTCTTTTTTTTTTGCGTTGGTAGCATTTTTAGCGTCGCTTTTAAATGCCATTATGGACCAAAAAACGTCGCTATAGACCAGTTCTGCTGTAGTGAAAATAGTTTTTGATAATATTAAAAGTTTGAGCGTTACGATTTCTCGTAATTATTTATTTATTTTAATTTTGTTTGATCAAAATTTTAATTTTTGGTTATTACGAAAACTATTTAAGAATAAATAAATTCGTATTCTAGATATGTCTAGTAATTTAGTAAATTCGTTGAAACAAAATGTTGCCAAAGTGACCTCTTTTGTGTAGATTAATTTATTTAAAATATCAAGATGAATATGTGTTCTTGTAATTCATGCGTTTATTATTTGACCAAAAGGAAAGTTAATATTTGGCCAGATTTCAAGTGACACTTGTGGTACTAAATATGTGGCAATTATAAGGAAATTTTTATATGAGCATTACATTAGTCTAAAGATTAGTCTTTTGTTCGACATAGTTTATTGTCAATGTTTGATTATTACAACAAGAGTATCGTTTACTGTTAGTATTACTGTCTAAAGCCTTGGTATTAATGTAGTGTTTGGTATCTTGTGATGGGAATTAGCCATTATTTTGGATTTATTGTTTGCTTATATGAGCTTGTTATTTATTTTGTTCAACTAGTTCTTCTGCGGCTACAGTTTCTGCTAACATTAATTTTATTCCCATGCTTAATGGGACAAATTTCAAGGAATGAAAAAGGCACTTACTTATAGTGCTTGACTGTATAGACATAAACCTTTCATTAAGGGAGGAACAACATGCACCTCTCACTACGGAAAATAACCCTGATGCAAAAAGAGATTTTGAGATTTAGGATCGTTCAAATCGCATGAGTCTAATGATCATGAAACACAACATTTCGGAAGCCTTTAGGGGCATAAAATCTGAAGAGATTACTCAGACTAAGATTTTTCTTGACAAAATTGAGAAACGTTTTGCTAAAATTGATAAGGTTTAGATGTCATCACTTCTGACTTTTTTTGAAGTCTATGAAGTATAAGGGTCAAAGAAATGTGAGGGAGTACATTATGAGAATGCTCCATATTGCTTCAAAACTTAAGGCACTTAAGATCGATCTTTCTGAAGATCTACTCGTTTTTATGGTTTTGGTATCGTTTCCTGCGCAGTTTAACCAATTTAAAATCGGTTATAACTGCCAAAAGGAGAAATGGACTCTAAATGAGCTTATTTCTCATTGTGTACAAGATGAAGAAAGGTTGAAGTAAGACAAAACTGAAAGTACTCATTTGGCTTGTTCCTCTAAAGATAAGGGCAATAAAAAGAAAAATCAAAATGAAGTTGTTAAGGGTCTAATTCAAAAGAAACAAAAACATGATAAAGAAACTTGTTTCTTTTGTATTAAGTCTGGACATGTGAAGAAAAATTGTACCAAATATTACGCTTGGCGTGTAAAGAAATGCATGATTCTTACTTTGATATGTTTGAGGTTAATTTAACTTCAGTACCTAGAAATACTTGGTGGATAGATTCTGGTGCTACTACTCACATAAGTGTTTCTATGCAGTGTTGCATGAACTTCTGAAAGCCAAATGATGGTGAAAGATACATTTTTGTGGGTGATGGGAAATCAGTAGAGGTGGAAGCAATTGAAAATTTTAGGTTGCTATTAGGAACTGGTTATTATTTGGATTTAAAAGATACTTTTGTTGTACCGTCCTGTAGGTGGAATTTGGTTTCCATTTCTTTATTGGACAAATCTGGATATTATTGTTCATTTGGAAATAATCAATTTACTTTGTCTTTAAACTTAAATGTTGTTGGAATTAGTTATTTGAATACGTATGACAACCTTTATTTACTCAATACAATTGTATCTTATAACGAAACCTTGCACGTAGAATAATGTGGTACTATGCGAAAATTAAATAAGGAAAATTCAATATCATTATGGCATAAGCGCTTAGATCACATCTCAAAAGGTATAATTGAACAATTAGTGTCTAATGGTATTTTAGGATCCCTTGATTTTACAGACTTTAATATATGTGTTGACTGTATCAAGGGAAAATAGACCAAAACTAAGAGATTAGGTGCCGACAGATCTATAGACGTCTTAGATTTAATTCATACGTATATTTGTGGGTTATTCCCTACGACATCCTAGAATGACCAAACATACTTTATAACATTCATAGACGACTACTCACATTATGGGTACCTATATCTCATTTATGATAAATCTCAGTCTTTGGACGTGTTCAAAACTTATAAACCTGAAGTTAAGAATCAACACAATAAAATAATTAAGAAAGTCAGATCTAATCGTGGTTGTGAGTACTACAGTAGATATGATGGCTCAGGTGAACAACGTTCAGGACTATTTGCTAAATTCCTAGATGAATATGGTATTGTCCCACAATACACCATGCCATGATTACCTAGCATGAATGGTGTAGCTGAGAGACCTAGCAGGACTCTTAAGGATATGGTAAGAAGTATGATTGATCATTCTACCTTACCTAAGTCTCTTTAGGGAGAATCATTAAAGACAACAATTTACATTCTGAATAGAGTGCCTACTAAAACAACTATAAAAAACACCTTATTAGCTTTGGACAGGTAGGTCAAAAGCCTAGTTTAAAGCATTTTTATATTTGGGGATGTCCAGCGAGGCAAGGCCTTATATACCACATGAAGATAAATTAAACTCCAAAACAGTGAGTATCTACTTTATTGGCTATTCTGAGCGATCTAGGGGCTATAAATTTTATGATCCCACAATTAAGAAATTTTTTGAGAAGATAATTATAACATTTTTTGAGGATGTTGAGCTTGGAGAGAGAAATAAGGTTAAAGACATTGCTTTTGAGGAGGAATTGAATTTCAATCCAGTTCCTACACTCACTTTTGATGTTGTTCAGGTTTTTATACCTATTAATCAATAAGTGAATCCAGAACTTCAACAAGACAATATTGAACAACTCCCTATTCAAGATGAGGTAATTGTTCCAGAAGAACAAACTCAACACGTGTCATTAAGGAGATCCACGGGACAAAGAAGAAATGTTATTTCAGATGATTACATTTTATTTCTTCAAGAAAATGAGGATGATAATGGAATGATGGAAGATGATTCAATCAACTTTCATTAGGCCATGGAAAGTCTAACTCTCAAAAGTGGATTAATGCCATGCAAGACGAGTATAAGTCCATGCAAGACAATAAAGTTTGGAAATTTGTCCCATTACCTAAATGAGCAAAACCAATTGGTTGCAAATGGATATTTTAAACCAAGAGGGATGCAAATGGTAATGTGGAGAGATATAAGGCACGTCTTGTAGCTAAAGGATATACTCAAAAGGAAGACATTGACTTTACAGGGACTTTCTTTCCAATTTCATCGAAAGACTCTTTTAGGACAACCATGACACTTGTTTCTCATTTTGATCTTGGATTTACACCAAATAGATGTTAAAAATGCATTTCTAAAATTGCAACATTGAAGAAACAATTTATATGGTGCAACCAGAACACTTTGAGTTGGGAGATCCAAAGGATATAGTTTGTTAAATAACTAAATTTTTCATCAAATAGTTATCTTATTCGGTTTTGAGATGAATATGGTTAATGATTCTGTATATCACAAGTTTAGTGGGAGTAAGCATATATTTCTAGTTTTATATGTCAATAACATTTTGCTTGCGACAAATGATGTAGGTTTGTTACATGAAACCAAGAGATTTTTGTCTAAACATTTTGAAATGAAAGATCTCGATGACGCTTCTTTTGACTTGGGAATCCAGATACATCGAGATCGATCTAAGGGTATTCTTGGATTGTCACAAAAGAACTACATTGATAAAGTACTTAAAAGGTTTGGCATGGAAAATAGTAAACAAACTGACTCCCCTGCCATTAAAGGAGACAAATTTAGTCTTGCTCAATGTCCTAAAATCGACCTTCAAATTTAGGAAATGCAAAAGATTCCTTACACTTCATCTGTTGAGCGTCTGATGTATGCTCAAGTATGCACGCGTCCAGATATTGTGTAAATTGTTGGGATGTTAGGCAGATACTCAAGCAACCTAGGTATAAACCACTAGATAGAAGCCAAGAGGTTTATGAGGTATCTTAAAAGAACAAAAGATTACATGCACACTTATATGAGATCATATCATTTGAAGGTCATTGGGTATTCTGATTCTGATTTCGCTGGATGCCAAGATAGTAGAAAATCCACTTTATACTATATTTACATGCTAGCTGGAGGATCTATATCCTAGAAAAGTACCATACAAACACTTGTAGCTTTTTACACTTTTTCCACTATGGAGGCAGAGTTTGTAGCATGCTATAAGGCATCAAATCATGGAATATGACTACGGAATTTTGTCACTGGGCTGCATATTTTGGAGAATTTTGAAAGATTGCTTAAATTATTATGTGACAATAAGTCAGCAGTTCTATATTCTAACAACAATAGGAGCTCGTCTAAGTCAAAACATATTGACATAAAGTTCTTAGTTGTGAAATAGATAGTGCAAAATGGACAAATATCCATTGAACACATTGGAACATACTCCATGATAGCAGATACACTCACCAAAGGTTTAGTACTTAAGGTCTTTAATGAGCACACTGCTTATATGGGTGTTATATTCTAACAGTAATACTTAAAAACTGCATAATTTTAAAATATTTCTTTGTTCTCGTAAAATATATTTTTATTTATAATATAAAACTTCATTCATATTTATAACCCTAATAATATATCTTAGACATTTTTTATTCGTATACATGTCATCTAGAAAATTTAAAATAGTAGGATACCATTACTGATACTTGTAATTGTTCTTTGTTGATTGATGTCAATTCGACTCCTTACTTCACTTGTCATTCTTTACCTACGCGTGAAAATCATCACATGCTAAGTATTCAATTAGTGAGTAAGGTGACATAAAATATTAAACAACTTAACAATTTAACAACATCATTTTTCTTTATATAAAACTTAAAATATCACAATAATTCAAAATATTGAACTTAAATTCAAATAAAATCATTAAATATCCAAATTTATTCAAGTTGTCTTTCCTCATCAGAGACCTAAAAATCATCATCTCATGATTTTGTAAAAACCATGATAATCAATAATAAACATAACAATCATGTCATACTCTATTTCATTCAAATACTTTTCAAAACTTTCTTATTTTTTTTGTCATTTTCCACTTTCATATTCATTCACATATTCATTTTCATATTCCATGTTCAAAATAAACACTTTCACATTTCATAATTTATTTTTTAAATCAGAACTTATTTCCAGATTCATAGTTTATTTTCAAATTCATAGCCCAATGCATATTTATGAGAATGCAAGGTACGTGAGTAGAACATAAGGTGCGCACTGGGCACATCACAGAGCCAATCATAATTGTAACATATAATCCACTCCAAGTACAATCATATCATGAGCACCAACAATGCAAATCGTAATGTACACGAATATACCATAACTTAACTGATAACTGAAAGGTACTCAACTTAATGGCATGCCAAATATACCTACAACTCTCAATGCAATATACAATATGCTTATTTATCATAATAGAATCATTAATTATTATATTTTATTCAATTATCAAAGATATCAATATATCAACATATCTAACTCTTCATATCATAACATAATGGGCAGTTCATACCTCAAACATTTCATTTCCACATATCATTTATATATCATAATCATCGTCAATTATCTTTCTTTAACATATAAACATCATATTTATCATGTAATAAATATCATAACTAGCATACCGACCAATTGTAATAAATTTGACTTATTTCAAGCATTTATAATAACCTATAACATATGACTAACATGAAAACATAATTTATAACAAGTTTTATATGCTGGCAGTATGCACTACTTGTAAATAAATATTATTCTGTATTAATCTACACACTTAAAAATTATTCCGTTAATACCACTAGAAACAAGTCTTAAATAAAAATCTAAATATATAAGGCACTTTTTCTATTTCATCTTATACAATTTATAGTAAATTTTCGAAGTTGACTTACAGAAGCTGTTTTGAGTAGAATATGTTGTCCTGCTTTCTGACCTATCCTCAATTAAAAGTTCATATCTTTTTGTATACATATCAAAATCAATATCCATTTGTTTTAAAAGAAACTATACTGATATACAAATCCAACAATGTAAAAATCATCGTCCAATCATTTTTGTATAATTTATAAACTTACTGTTCAGATTTCACTATCTTATATTTTCAGCTTATTCTCTAATTCTATTAGTATATTAACTGAACATATATCCATGAATAACAATTCACATAATAGTTAAAAGCTACTTCTTACCATAGTAATTCCGTCACTGGGCTCATCGCAAGCCAATGCTTGCTCGATAACACAAATACGAATTAAATATGCACTCACATGATTTCCTTAGCTTGTAAACCTTCCTAGTACTTCATATTACATCCTTAAGCTTCTCCTTAGCTTTAACATTGCTTGATCTTGATTTCAATCACAATCTAAATGAACATCATTTACATAACATATACATTTCAAATCATATGTTAGAATCTTACTAACATAGGCACACAATAGAAAATAAATTCCCAAAAACCTTTCGACGCTCATTCGATACGAATTTCATATCACATCATCAATGTTGACCTTAATACTTCAAATTGACCAATAAATCTCTTTTATCCAAATTCACCCAAACTTCACATAACATTTTTCAACTTTCCATTTATGAATTCTTTTAATATTCATATCAACTTTCCATTTTTTTCCAAATAGTCCTTAGCCTTTCAGCTTTAATTCAAGTTTCAAACAACTTAATTAAATTTTCAGCATATAATTTTCAGCTCAATACCTCAGCAACTCCACTATTACCACTTAAGTCACTAACTTTATCAATATTAGTCATTTAGTACTCAAACTTTGCCAACTTTCCAAAATAAATTTTGCATTCTAACATCAAATTCAATATTTCTAACTTTCAATTCCAGCATAGTACATAATCTTTTAGAATTTTTCACATAAACCCCATAATTTTCCATAATTTTTAATAGGTCCCCCAACTTTCATAAAATTACAAAATGACCCAAATAACTTTCTAAAGCTTGTAGAACCTTTCAAACATCATTTCTAAGCCTAGAGAAATTTTTCACAATTTCCCCCCAATTAATTCCTTAATGCCGAATATCTTAGTGGTTAGGGTTTTTGATTTTCACTTGAATCAAGCATGGATTCCACCTCTAAACAACATTTCAAGGCTTCTACAATTAAATCCCTAACATAATTTAACTAAATTACCATTTTCTCTAAACCCTAGGTCATGGCCAAATGAAATTTCACTCAATTTCAAGTAGTTTTAATCACCATACAAGTTTTAGAATTAATCTCCAATATAAAAAAACATACAAATCTTTCATCAAATCCTCAAAATCAACAAATCCTACATAAACCCTAATTTCCAAACTCATCATATAAGTATGATCTCTATGTAATATTTATACCAAATGATAGAAAATTTCAAGGGGGATTAATTCTCTATCTAATAGTTTAATCCAAAAATCAATCGAATAAGCTTAAAAATAAAAAAAATAAAATTCTTACCTTGTAGCTATGGTGGTGCACGTTTTGAGGCTGGAAGAAACTGAAAATTTCTGATTTTTCTTCAATTAAAACATAATACACTTTGCTTAATCTAATATAAATGAATTTAAAATTCATTTAATGTGAAATTATCATTTTACCCTTAATTAAACATGATAATTTCATCTTTCCATTTTATTATCATCTCTTTTAATATTCCAAAGTCAAATATGAACAAATAAAAATACACTTTCCACCTTTTCCCTTGCAAATTTTCAAAAATTGCAATTTAGTCACTGAATTTTCCAATTTTAGCTAAATATGTAAAATCGACTTCAATTCCACTGATCTACATTAAATTTCACTGTTCTAAAATTTGAAAATAATATTTCCAACCTTTATCTATCATCCTTCAAATTTTTGTAAAATTTGGGTTCGATCTGATTATTCGATTTCTTTTCGGACTTTACTAATTTTAGCATTTAACACAAATTCCGGATCAAAATTTTGATACCCACGAAAACATCATTCTTGGGGTTGAACTATTCATTTATGGGGTCAAAATACCTACGTTTAAAAATTATCCTTTTGGTCACTAAACTTTTCCAACTTTCTACTTTGATAACTAAACTTTCAAAATTTATGTTTTGGTCACTAACCTAAATTTGGGGTATTACCGAGATTGTTGGATTAAAATCCATAATTATGAGCACATATTTATAATATATATTGTTATCATAAATATGACATAAATTAAGTGACCAATTATGTTATAAAGTAATAAGATATTAAAAGTGTCATAGAAATAAAAATATATATACTATTAAAGTTGTATTTATAATTCGATGAAGGGCAGAGTCATAAATACAAACAGTAATTGATTCAATCAGGTATATAAAGAGTTATGGTCCCCAAGAAATAGATATCTCATATTACATTTATCCCCGTCATAGAGTTAATACTAAAAGAAATTCTATATTATTGGAATATCACAACCAAAAGGCAATCTTCAAGAACTCAACCTTATGGGTAATCTCTAACAATAGATTCAGATACACTTTCGTAAATCTAGTATTTATTCATAATAATTTGACATAATTATATCATAGTTAAAATTTTCATATTTATTTATGGTTTCGTCATAACGATCTATAACTTATCCATGCAAATATAACAACATACTAAATGGTTTACGTTTAAAAAGTAGAAAAAGTCCGAAGTACAAAACAAAACCAATGGGGAACAGACTATTATGCTATAATGTAACCGTAACAGGGGACAGTCAGAGATATCCTAAAAATGCGTGCAATCGATAATGGATAGATTAATAAGGAGGCCGCCTGTGGTTCATGAACGAATAGGCAATTCATTCATCTTTGGTTTTTGAAACATAAAATGTCACCGACCATTAAAAATTGGGACTGTTTCAACAGCACCCATCAAGACCCGGCTTGCATGCGTGGTAAGAGATGTTTCTGCCTCCCTTAATATTTTAGTTCTGAGAGTGTAATATAAACCGACTCGATTCATGCAACTACTTCAAAAGTTGTAAATGCAGTCTGCATGCATGCATGCACTCGAAAAAGAATTGATAGAGAAACTAAGTCCCCAAATATATGATCAACCTCGGGAGAAGGATTAAGCCTTTCCTCATATGTATGTACAGGGTGAAAAACTTAATAGTATTTTTTATGATTGTTGTACCTCCTTCGTAGTTTCTCCATAAATTGTACATTTATTATTAACTTTTGTTTGCCAAGATCAGCGTATAACTACAATCCTTTGAAATTAGCACCGGTTGATCTACGTGATACGTTAAAATAAAATTTATTATCTGACAGTTGAATTTATCTGATTTTGTTAGTTTACGGATAATATTCATAACTCTAAGATTGACAACAACTAATGGTCAATATATAAAACATTGTACATGGCTGAAGAAAGGACCCTATCTCTTACCCACTCAATCTCTCTGCACTATTTCATCTTCTTCTTCTTCAATTTAGTGAAACTGTGATTTGTGATTTTCTGTAAAAATTAGAAAGGGTCAAACACCATCATCCACTGGTTGAAATGAAATGATAAATTAACACAAAACAAGGTGTATGAGGCCCAAATCCATTGTCTATCTTATGAAAAGCCCAAACTATCTCAATTCCTTGGCCTTATCCCACTTCTCTGCAAGACAATGTTTATGGTAAAGTTTCAGGGATTTTTCAAAGGCTTAAGTATACAAAATGTGTACAATTTATGTAATTTTTTAGTAAGGCTTAAGCTTACAAAAGGTGTCCAATCTATGTTTATTTTTTCTAGTTTAGTGTCTAACGTTTATTTCGTTCTAGTTGGTGTCTAACGTTTCATTTCGTTACTCAAAATGGGTCCAACCGTGACGGACCGTTAAGTTTAGCCATTAACCCATTAAAAGTATCACCTGACATATTTTTTAATATTAAAAAATAATTTCTAAAAATAAGAAATTATCTCATTCTAGTTTGGTGCCTAACGTTTATTTCGTTTCATTTTAGTGACTAACGTTTCTTTTCCTCTCTTCCCATTCTCCACCCTTTTTTTGAAATTGAATTCAAGAATCCTAAATCAATCTTGCATATACATATATATCCACCCATGCTAGCTCTAGAATCAGCAGCAACCATGACGCCTTCCTTGAAGATGAAGGCAGGTGTGGTGGTTCCTTTAGCAGGTTTCACCATTTTAATAACTTCGAATAACTTCTTTTTGAAACACAAAAAACCAACCAACCATCAAAATAAGCCGTGAATCTTCCCCTTTCTAACATAAAAAATGTCACTAATTTGCACAACATATTAACTCATATTAGTAGTAATCGGGAATTTAAACGACAGAACAACTGAAAACCCATCGAAAAGCTCACTAGGAGAACTCCAGACTGGTGTTGCCGATTCTAGACCAACATTCTAGATCACTGATGGAGAAGGGGAAGAGAGGGAAAGAAATGTTAAGCGCAAAACTGGAATGAAATAAACGTTAACCACCAAATTGGAACGAAATAATTTTTTTCTAGAATTTTTTTTTAATATTAAAAAATATGTTAGGTGACATTTTTAATGGGTTAACGACCAAACTTAACGGTTTGTCACGGCTTGACCATTTTTAAGTAACGAAATGAAACGTTAGGCATCAGACTGAAACAAATTAAACATTAGACACTAAACTAGAAAAAATGCATAGATTGGGCACCTTTTGTATACTTAAGTTATTTTTAAACATGATTACATCACAATGATTATGGCCTCATTCCTTTTATTAATATATATGATTCTGTCAACATTCCATGAAAACACAAAAAGTGGGAAATTCTTAAATTACTTTGTTCTTACTCTTTACAGTTAACTTAATCACATGCTGTTGAACATAACTATTCTGTGTGCCAGTTGTCGTAACCGGTTTTCGTCCGGGCACGAAAATATTAACTTTATGGGAAAAGTAATGTGAATAAATGGTTTTTAAAATAATTTGGGAGTCGCCATCGGCCTTTTGAGTCAGGTAGGTCGAATACCTAAAAATCATCTTTTAAAAGAGTTTTTAGGAAAACATCAGTTAAAAGATAAACTGATCTGCGTTTAACCAAAAATTCATTCTTTTTATTAATAAAAAGGGATTCGTGGTCGGTTACGTTTAGGGAAGGATTAGCACCCCTACAACGCCCAAAATTGGTACTTTATTAACTATAAATTGTCTCTATTATTAGAAGAAAAAATTTCGAATATATTTAATTCATAATCTTTTTATTTCAAATTTATAATTTTAAGAAAATATATTAATATATAAATAAGATATTTTTTTATTTAGAAATATCAGAAAAGGGCTTCTAGGTACCTTAAGACAGCTCTTTCCTTCTATATCAATAAATAAAAACGTAATAAAACTAAATTATAATTTTTATAATAATTAGTTTTAAAATACCAAAATAGGACATCCAGTTGTATTAAGACTGCCCTTTTCTTTAATATGGAAAATAAATAAACATTATTAAATAAATAATATATATTTATAATAGTAAAACAATAATTAAAGTAATGATTTAAAATATATTAAATAAAAAAATTAAGTAAAAAAATAATAACTAAACAATGACTAAATAAATAAAATAATAATAAATGTAAAATTATTTAAAATAATGAACATAACTTGAATCATCATAAATAAAATTACTAATAGTGTAATTAATCCTTAATTAATTAATCATTGATTAAAATAAAATTTATCAAGTTTAAAGGCTCTATCTCGAATAAATAAAAGCTTTAAGTGCTAAAAATGTAATTTAGCCTTATTTAATTAATCGGATTAAAATAAATGTTAATAAATTATAAGGTACTAAATCAGTTATTTACCCTAAATATATATAAACTGATAATGACTAAAATGTAATAAAATAAAATTGAATGACATAATTAAAAGAATCAAAATTTGCTTCCAGTGACTAATTTGTAATGTTATAAACTCGGAGTGACTGCGGAAAGGGTTTACCCATGATGGAAATTACACAGATACCCTCCCCAGAACGACGTCGTTTGGGGAGGGTTTTAAAAACCCTAAACGCCTGGCCCGAAGGGCCAAGCTTCTCATTTGCCTATTTCCATTCTCTCTCAAAACGAGAGAACCAGAGTTCTCTCTGGTTTCTCTCTAGTTTCCCTCGCCGGAGGGAAACCGGCAGCCATAGGCCACCGTACTCCGCCGCCGACCACCGCCGCCGGCCACCGTAACAGTGGTCGGAATTCACCAAAAACACCCCCAAAGCGTAGATCTAAACGCCCTAAGACCGATTCCAGTCTTTGTTTTCCCTAAAAGACTCCTAATCGGAGTAAATCTACGAAAATACCTTCGGTATTTTCTGTTCTCCGGCGATGTTTAGTGCTTCCGACGGTGGTCAAGGCTCCAAGGGTAAGTTTCTTTCTTCTTTCTTTGCTTTCTGTTTTGGTTTTATGTTGGTTGTGGGTTTGTTGGTAGCTTTCTGTCTTCCCTTTTTTTTTTCTCTTTGCTGGATCTCTCGTTTCTCTCGTGTTCTCCGTTGCTCTCTGTCCTTGCTCTCCTCCTTTCTTTTGCAGGTTCAGTGGTGGCTTTTATAGCCACCACAGTGTACTCCTCGGACCGGTCCGATCTAGCATCTTTGGTGAGTCACCAAGCTATGGCGGTGACTCACCATAGAGCACTGATTTGGTGAGGCAGCTGGCTTCTGGAAAGCTCGACGAGGTCGGCGTCGTGGAAGCAGCAGCGTCGGTAGCAACTGGTTGGACCATCTGGCATCAGAGAGTCGGTTGTCGGGGTGGCTTCAAGGGTGGCGCCGCATCTGGAAACGGCTGGCTGCTAGGGTTAGAAACCCTAGGGTTTTTCATCTGGAACCCTTTTGGGCCGTTGGATCTTACCAGATCCAACGGCTGATGATGTTGACGGCGGCTGGGGGCTAGGGTTTGAAAACCCTAGCTGAAACCCCAAATTGATTTAGGGTTTCCATTTGGGTTTGGGATTTGAATGTAATTGGGCTGTGATTTGGGCTTTGTAATATTTAAATAATAAATAATATTACTATTAATAATAATAATAATAATAATAATAATAATAATAATAATAATAATAATAATAATTTAAAATGAAAAAATTGATTTCTACAACTGCCCCTCTTTGCTCATTCTTGTGTTAACAAGAATAGAGCAAAGACGAAAAAGACAATAATTTTTTCATTTAGCTTATTTTGAGTAATATGGAAATGTTGAAAACATTCTGCCTAGAGGTCTTATGAATGACCCTGAGGGTTTGAAAACATCAAAAAGCTCCCGAAGGCTTTTTGGAAACATCAAGCACTGTAGGGCTTACAGATGACCCGAAGGCTTTGAAAACATCAAAAAGCTCCCGAAGGCTTTTTGGAAACATCATGCACTGAAGGGCTTACAGATGACCCGAAGGCTTTGAAAACATCAAAAAGCTCCCGAAGGCTTTTTGGAAACATCATGCACTGAAGGGCTTACAGATGACCCGAAGGATTTGAAAACATCAAAAAGCTCCCGAAGGCTTTTTGGAAACATCATGCACTGAAGGGCTTACAGATGACCCGAAGGATTTGAAAACATCAAAAAGCTCCCGAAGGCTTTTTGGAAACATCATGCACTGAAGGACTTACAGATGACCCGAAGGTTTTGAAAACATCAAAAAGCTCCCGAAGGCTTTTTGGAAACATCATGCACTGAAGGACTTACAGATGACCCGAAGGATTTGAAAACATCAAAAAGCTCCCGAAGGCTTTTTGGAAACATCATGCACTGAAGGGCTTACAGATGACCCGAAGGCTTTGACAACATCAAAAAGCTCCCGAAG
This sequence comes from Hibiscus syriacus, assembly GCF_006381635.1. NCBI lineage: Eukaryota > Viridiplantae > Streptophyta > Magnoliopsida > Malvales > Malvaceae > Hibiscus > Hibiscus syriacus. The sequence continues at coordinate 791,892 of NW_024063468.1, read as the reverse complement.
GCTTTTTGGAAACATCATGCACTGAAGGGCTTACAGATGACCCGAAGGATTTGAAAACATCAAAAAGCTCCCGAAGGCTTTTTGGAAACATCATGCACTGAAGGACTTACAGATGACCCGAAGGTTTTGAAAACATCAAAAAGCTCCCGAAGGCTTTTTTGAAACATCATGCACTGAAGGACTTACAGATGTGAGAAATAGTTTACTAAGTAAGAAACTATGGAAATTGTTTTCTTACTATTCAACAATTTCATTTTAAGAAAAGATTGAATGAGAAACTATGGAAATCGTTTTCTCATTATTTTTCAAAATAACATGTTGATTGGGTAACATGCCCCAATCTCAAGATAATGCTCATTTTTGTGGCGTTGCGTCCATCTCTTTTTCAAATGTTTGCATGATTCCTGTATTTACGGTTTTGAATACCTTCTTTTTGTAAGGTATTTCTTACCATGAATCTTCTTGTTATTCCGAAGATTTGTAAAACTTCATGTTTGAATGCACTCAAATGTATCAATGTAATGCATTGTTTATTGTGTAAATGATGTTTTTATGAATGCATGAATGTTGATGCAATTTTTATTTGACTTTAAAGTGGTGAACTTGGTCTTTCTTCACTTCATCATTTATTGCCAGGATTACCTCTAGATATCAGTGTAGAAACTTATGCTATCAAGCTTGCATTCATGCAGAATTATCTGATCAACTTGTATCTTTGCTGTCTTCTTTGCTTCATAAAAGTCTTAGAAGAAATGTTTCACTTGTGGAACTCTTGTCGTAGTCAAAATTATGACCCTGATGCCCCCTTTTGTCTTGGATAAAACCAACTTTATTTGCTTGGATTTGTGTGTAAATCCCATAAAGCTTTCATCTTTAAAAAGAGAATCTATCATCTTTGAAGAGTGTAGATGTAGATATGCCTGACTCAGTAGGGATTAATTAGGAGAGTAGAGTATGTTCTTATTTAACTCTTGAAACACATCACAAGGAAGATTTATTCCAATTCCTTTCATGTTTCCACATATAATCAGATCTCGAATAAGGCAACTTGGATCATATAATGTCGAGCTGCTTAACAACAACTTGTAGTTCCACCATAGTTGGCTCCACTAGTTTCTTATTGTTAAAATTTCTGCTTCCCTTCTGTGGAAAGAAATCTTCATTATATCTTGCTTCTAATCTTGGGGTTGAAGAAGACAGATTTCATCTTGGGTCAATAAATAGAAACCATATGATCGTAACATTGGTTCAGTATCCGAATAGCAGGTTCGTAAAACATTTAACAGTGCATTCATCCTTTCCTGTGGCTTCTGCTCAGATGTTCGTAAAACATTTGACAACACATTCATCCTTTTTTGTGGTTTCTGTTCAGATGTTCGTAAAACATTTGACAACACATTCATTTTTTTGTGGCTTCTGCTCAGATGTTCTCAAACATTGAACCTCTTTGCCTAGTGTCCAAAGCTTTTGAATAATGTCACAAGACGATTTGAGAACAAAAACTCAGTGGGGATTCAAGTGTAATGTTGGTATGACCAAAAAGTTGGTCAAATTCACAAGATATGCTGGTGTCGAATTGAATAGGAGACACTAGCTGATCTTGATATCATCTCGGGTAAAGAAAAATGTGATACTGATCACATTTTCTTCTATAATGATCTTTGTAGGAAGTAGAAACACATCAGCTGTAGGATCAATGTACAGAAAGATATCCGTGGAATTTTTGCAGCTGGGGATGAAATATAAATGATAAAACCAAAATAGATGAAAACTCAGTTCATCTTGGCTTGCAATGATGATCCCAAATAACAACGGGAATAACAGTAATATAAGTGAGAGTCGAGTCTCCCTTTTCAATGTCATCAAGGACGCAAAAACTGATGTGAAAAATAGCTTCATAATCTCAATAGTATGGTTGAAACTATTTGCTAGGAATCTCAAAGAAATATTTTCAGTTATTACCGACACACAGAAGGCCAAATTCAATGCTGAGATCTTAAGGAACTGAACCCTGGATCAAGTAGTCTACCTGGGGATCATCTTTATTCATGCAACCGTAATGTAGTTTATCAAAGAACACACTGTCATGTGACATACGGTTAAGAAGATTAGGTATTTGAAAACATACTTGCTGAGTAAACATTTATTCAACATCATGATCATAATGTAATTGCCTGATGAACGAAACAATTATGTATAGTCAGCTCGACTGTCACTGTTTCACCATTTTCATTCTTCATATCTTTCTGTCTCATTGGAAATATTTGTTCAAGTCAATGATCTTTACACAGGATATTGTGGGCCTTCAGCATGCCCCAACATTGGCTAATACAAGTGTTCAAAATGCATCAACAGTTCTGATTCTGATTGAAATGGGTTTTCAGCATGCCCTAACATTTTGCTGATAAATATTCAGAATATTTCAACATTTCTGATTCTGTTTGAAAAGGGTTTTCAGCATGCCCCAATATTTGCTTCTTGTTAATCTGAGTCTTCAAAATACCCCACATGGATCTGTCTGAAGTGAGCTTTAAAATGCCCCAATATTTGCTGATACAGATGTTAAAAGTGTGCTCAACATTACTTCTTGTTGAGATGAGCTTCCAAGAATGCCCAAATATTCATATTGCTGTGAGCCTTCAAAATGCCCCAATATTCTATTTCTGGTTGAAATGGGCCCTCAAGATGTCCCTCTAGATTTATCTGATTCACTCTCAATCTCTGTTTGACTGGAATGTCATGATCCCCACGAGGTCCAATTTTGACAATGAATTGTTGTAGGTACTTGTAGCTTTATTTGTGCCCCAAATCTATTTATCTTGAATACTCTCATTCTGGTGTCAATAAACAGCAGTGTTGTCAAGTAACTGGAGGAATTCTCTTCATGTTGTCACAAACTTAAGAAGTACTCAATCATTCATTCCAGGTTGACACAGTGGCTTATCATCTTTCAATGAAGGTCATCTCTGAAATATATTTTTCTGTGGGAGAGAAACCAATTTATGCAAACAGTAATCTGATGCAATAACAAGACTACATATACAGTGGTATAATCTCATCAAAAATCCGCACCCATGCAACATGTTGATTCTGATAACAACTCATCTGATTATGAAGCGATCTTTCAGGATGATTTCATATATATTGATAGTTCTTCTGATATCGAGGAAATCATGAATTCTGATTTTGATGAGGAGAGTAAACTGTTATACTTGACAAAAATGGGATTCTCAGAGGCTGAAGCTTCAATAACCATGGAGAGATGTGGTTCAGATTCATCAATTGCAGAATTGACAGATTTTATATGTGCTGATCAAATGGCTAAGGTTACTGACGCACTTCTTATGGTAGAAGATAGGAAGCCATTATGCAATGATCCCAATTACAAGCAAAGGCGAAACTTGGGCTATGATTTGTGGAAAAGGAAGAAGTAGAGGAAGCTTGAAAAGAAGCTTCTTAATGAAGATGATCATGCAATTTATCTTTCAATTCCAATAATCGGTTCTGGGCTTCCTACTGAATCATATCAGATAACTCAAAGAACACCTCCAGAAGATGCTATTGGGTCTCCTTATTTCTACTATGAGCAAAATTCATCTTTCAAATCCAATGATTGACTTTAGAGTTCATACCAAACCATATCAGATAATTCAAAGAACACTTCCAGAAGATGCTATGAGCACATCCATCTTCCAAATTCAATGATTGATTCTGTGGTTTCATACCAAACCATATCAGATAATTCAAAGAACACTTCCAGAAGATGCTATGAGCACATCCATCTTCCAAATTCAATGATTGATTCTGTGGTTTCATACCAAACCATATCAGATAATTCAAAGAACACTTCCAGAAGATGCTATGAGCATATTTATCTTCCAAATTCAATGATTGGTTCTGTGGTTCATACCAAACCAGATCAGATAACTCAAAGAACACTTCCAGAAGATGCTATGGGTCTCCTTATTTCTACTATGAGAACGTGGCACTTGCTCCAGTTAATGTTTGGACTGGAATATCACAGTACTTATTCGATGTATAGCCAGAATTTGTAGATTCGAAGCATTTTCATGCTGTTACACTGAAAATAGGCTATATTCATAATCTGCCAATTGAGAACAGATTTCCTCTTATCTTGTTTTCTCCATGCACTATACATGATATTTTTCCATTGACAAAGAAATGATAGTCTTCATGGGATCCAAGAACAAAGTTGAACTGCTTACAAACATGTACAAGAATCTGTAAAGCTCTTGAAGCTTATGACAATGAGCCACCTTCGAGTGTCCAGAAGTATGTTCTTGATGAGTGCTGAAAATGGAATCTGGTATGGGTTGGAAGAAATAAAATTGTTCCACTTGAACCTGATGAGGTAGAAATGCTTCTAGGTTTCCTTAAAAACCATACATAAGGAGCTGCTAGAGACATGTTCTCTGGTGATATCAATGTCTTGTCTCTTTTTTTCTTCTGGGATCAATAATGCAGAGGATGTCTTCTACTGTCTTGGCATATTTTTGAAAACATATGTGCAAGAACTGAATGATATCGGTTGGAGCAATTGATGAGTAGATTTGTTGAATTCGACCTTGTTGTTGGTGACATCCAATGTAACAACCTTACTTATATAAAAGGCCTATAAGGATAGATTCTGTTCCAATGTCTTGTTCTATGCCCTAAGTCCTCAAATTCAAATTCAGCAATCTTCTGAAGGACATAATGGATATCATCATGACAAAGAAAATGATCAGTATAGAAGAAGTAGCAATAATGTATCAAGACTTGAGCCAGCATCATAGTATAACCAGAGTGCATGTAGTGACTTGTTCCTGGCTTTATGATGTAATCTTCTAGAGAACATGAATTGATGGTTTGGGAAAATAATCTGTCTGGTGATGCTTATCGCCCTCAGCATGAGATAATCTTTCTTGATGAGTTGATAATAATGTCATAGGGGAGTGTCACAAGTTCAATTATCCAGACTTTCTGGCTTCTTGGACCACTTGCCTTCAAAAATGTGAAGTGCTTCATTATTCTGGCCTCGTTCATTCTTTTTCTACTACAGAGGTAGAATAAACAACAATTGCTTCAAGGACCTTTCTCATTTGAGACTGTCCTGTTTGAAAATGTTTTTTCCTCCTTTGTTTATTGAAGAATGAAAGACTTTTACAAAGTATTGCCCTTCTTAGGTTCACAATATAATCGAAACATAAACAATGAGTTTAGTGACTATCAAATAAATCAACTACACTTTTAAATCATTCAAAAATCATAATCCTATGGCAAGTGTCAAAATTATTGACTGATTTGAGGTGTAGGTTGATTTTGGTAAAGTAGGTTCTTTCAAGTTGGTTCAGTATGTCGCTTCGGCTTACACTAACTTGAAGAAATGGTTGTTATGTTCATCTTGTAGAGATGCTTCTCGTTTCCAGAATCTCAGGAACGTTTTTGAGATGTGCGTGCTTCAATTAAGAGCTTAAGATCGTCTCTTATGTCGTTGTTGCACCATTCAATATTCGAGCCGCCTTTTCAGGTTTTCAACTCGAATCCTCCTTTGGTTCTAAGATGTTATTTAAAAATTTATATCTTGAACCCTCCTTTTATCAGTTTTCATATCATGCATTAAAGATTTTAAAAACCAATTTTTGCAAATAAAAATCAATCTTGAGAAGCAGAATGAATTCTGATGATATTCTCTTTTATTTAGAAATCCATGTATGATTAAAATGGACTTTTCAGGTACGTAACGTAGGCCATGGCTTATGGTTACGAAAGAAAGGGATAAAAAGGCCCAAAATAAGTGTTTAAGGGTAATCAAACCAAGGATCAATTCATTCTAATGCCATCAATCTTGCCTTGCTTAACTTGGATTTACTTTGTTGGGGATTTTTCCATCATTTGGATCCCTCTAGACTGCCAAATTTTGGATTCATTTCCAATTTCTCATATCTTCAGCATTTCTTGCTCTTCTTGTTCGTACTTGATCAACCTTATAACTTGAGGCTCAATAAGTCACCATCTTGATTCAATTTTCCTTTTTCTTCTTCTTTTTTTATCTTCTTTCTTTGTTGGATGAGTATAATACTTCAATTGCTTTGAGCACCTCCTTTTCCTTTTGCATTTTGGAGGTTTTCCATTATTCTTGATTGTATTGATCTTCAAGCACTCTGTATTTGACATACTTTGTAGTTCAAAACTTTCATGACTTCATGGAAACTTGTCTTCGTAATAAAACTGTATTGACAATCTTTATTCTTGTGAGCCAATATCCTTTACCCTGCCCTCCAATGTAGAGGGTGATCCTTGGTTAGGGTTGAATTAGAAGAAAAATTATTCAGGCTCAAATGGGGACAACAAAGGATATATATATATATTAAAGGATAAATGAAACAATGCCATTCATCATCTCATACACAGAAACCTTTGTAAAAAGAGGTATCTCCAGGGGGATGAATATTCAAGATTAATTTTACTTACATGAAAAATGTAATTAATGCATGATATATTTATTTCAATCAATCATTTTCCCCTTCTTCTTGAGTATGCCCTAATCATCCGAAATCATCTTCAATGAGTTGGTCCATGATACCTCATCTCGTCTCTTCTTACAGTCAGATTCACGGATAATTGAAATTTTGGTTCTTTTGAGGTCTTTTGGTTTATGATGGTTTTGTGTTCGAAAAGACAAATGTGTGACTTTTGAAGTCATGTATATGGTGGAAGGTAGTATCATCAATCAATCGACTCTACCCGAGAAGGTAAACATCTAGTGTTTGTGTCTCAAAAATAGGTAGAGATATTTCTTCAGAGTCTCAGATAAATGTAGTGTCAGGATTTGATTTGAGTAATTGGCATTGGATGGGATATTGAATATATAATTTTACCACTTGCCAATAGATCTATAACTCTTGAAAAATTAAAAGAACATTTAATCTACTTGATACTCAATAATCACAAGATTAAAATTTGACTCCTTGCTCATAACCATAAAAGAAACACCTATTTATTTATTGCCAAAAGGAAAGGAACAAAAAAAACAAGTTCAAACAAGATGCTGAAAATAGAAAGTACTACAGTGGTAGATAACACTTCCACTTGTTTATACATCATGCCTCCTCTAATGTTGGATGTATATTTGGACCAGGGTCATTATCCTTATTTGCCCCCATTTTTTTGATCATTTCTTGTGTTAGGACTCTTTTGTCAACAAGCATCTCTATTTCTTTCAACAGTGGCCTACAATTGCTTGTAGAATGCCCTTTTACCCCCAAGTGGAAATTACAAACACTATTTTGATCATAACTATGAGCAGAAGGGTTTGATGTCATTTTAGTTGGTCTTGGTGTGATGTATTGACCTTTAACCAAATGAGGATACAAGTCTGAAATGGAAGTTTGGAACACTTCCAAAGTTTTTCTTGATCGCATGACTTTCTTTGGTCGATCCGAACAGTTACTTGCTCTTTTTCTTTTGTAATTACGAGGACTCTGGATGCAACATTCATTCACATGATCAGCTTTTGCTTTTTGATCCATCGGGCTCTTGGATATGACTTTTGAGTTTTCTTCATTGATTACATTCTCAATTAAATCTCCAGTTGTCACAAGATTCTCGAATTCCTTTGTCGGATTTGCCTGCATCAACTCGAAGAAAGGCGCTGGAAAGGAATCACGAAACATACGTGATATCTCTTCTTCTAACATGGGAGGTTGAACTTGTGCTGCCACTCTTCTCCATCTTAAGGCATATTCTTGAAATCTTTCATTGATTTTCTTCTTTACTCTTCGAAGATCCATTCGTGTTGGAGTTAAACCTTTAACATACCGATATTGTCCCAAAACTGCATCAGCTAAATCTACCCATTTCTTGATCTGTTCTTGGGTTAACTGATTGTACCAGACTACTGCTGGGTTAACAAGGCTATCGTGGAAAGGGTGAATTAACAGGTCATCAGAATTTAAATATCCTCCCATTTTTCTGCAAAACATTCTCAAATGGATTAAGGGACAACTGGTACCATCATATTTCTCAAAATCAGGCATTTTGAAATCATGGGGAATAATCAAATCTGGAACCAAGCTGAGCTCTCTTGCTTCTAATTCTTTGTGGTGGGTACTAACATCTTTCATGTTTCTAATTGCTTTCTCTGTCCTCTTGACTCTCTCCTCATATTGTGAATAATTAATGAGGCTATTCTTTGGGTTCAATTGGGATGCCCCAGAGGGTTTTACTATTTTCGACTCTTCAATCTGACAGCATGGTTGCTCTTTATCAATTATCTCTTCTTTATCAGATGTCACATACTGGATAATTTGATTTGATCCATCTGGTATTAAATCTGATGTTTCTTTCTTTGTATCCCGAGGTAACCCTGTCAATGGTTCTGGCCAATGGTCTTGTAGTCCTTCATAAGATTGCTCCATTGTTTTCATGATGATGGTACAGTAAAATAAATGAATGATCTTGGTTTTTACTGTTACAGAAATCTTTCATGAATTATTTATATGTTTTTATAATTAACGTACATAACAGTACTTAAATACAAATGTGAAAAATGCATAAATGGAAAAATAAGAATGCAAAATGTGCAATTCAAAGATATAGAAAGTAAAAATACAAAATGAACATGCACAGATACAAAATGTAAATGCATGTATGAAAAGGTGTTACTTAAGAGTGATCATCTTAGAAGAGATTTCATTGAACACAAAAGCTTCAGTACATCAAACAAAACTTTTACATGTAGGGGACAACTTTCAGTCCTAACTTCAACAAAATTTTACATTTAAAACCAAGTTAGTTTATCAACTTATGGGCCATATTGCTTGTCTGGACTGCAGCTTCTTCCATGACATTCTGATGTTCTTTCATCTCTTGTGTTAATTCTTGGAGTTGATCATTTTCCTTTGCGAGAGAACATAAAAAGTTTTTGGAGAAGATCTTCATGTATGCTGCAACTCTTTTTCAGTTTAGTGACCCCTGATATCCACTCTTCTGGGGTGTTTCCTATACCAGCATTTTGAAAAGCTTGACTGACCTTCTGGAAGTCTTCATGTATGGATTCCATTTTGGTGCTCAATTTATCGTTTTCAATCTTCAAATGACGTATTTGAGCTTCAAACCTCAGCAAATCTTCTTCTCTCTGGGCGCCCCTACTGATATTCTTACCTTTGAAGACTTTTGGTATTAATCTATCAGGACCCTTAGTTACCAAACTAGGTCGATCATTTACCATAAATTGTAAGGTTCCATGATCCAAAAGACTTTGGACTCGGCGTTTGAAGGCAAGACAATTCTCGATGGTATGTCCTTGAGTTCCGGCATGATATTCACAATGAACGTTGATGTCATACCAATTTGGATACGGAGGTTGGAACGGTTTTATATAATATGGATCCACTTCTTATGCTTCAAATAGCTTCTCATACAACTCTTTATATGATATGGGGATAGTATCAAGATGAGAGCCACCTTTTGTCTTGGATTGAACCTGAGTTTTAGACATCGGGAGCATACCAAACTTTGATGATTTCTGATTACATGATTTCTTCTCTTCTCTGGGAGCTTGTACGGTTGTCACCATTTCTTTGGTATCTCCATACGATTTGTGAATACGAATGATGACTGTCTGTAATTTCTCTAATTGGTTAGGAATCGAAATCCCTTGCGTATCTGAAACTGCAGAGTTAGGTTCATTGAGCTCTCTCTCTTTCTGTGCTGGAATCTCTTTTCCTTTGGCCAACACAGATATTCTATCCATCATCTTGGACATCTGCTCTCTTATTTCTCGTATCTCCTCTTGCTCCTTAATGGTCATACGATCTTTGGGTGCATAGCTTGCTTCTATCCTCGGAGTTTCCTCAGAATGTCTTTCTTTGGCCGCATCATATTTGTTTGATCATAAAACTTTTGTCCATTTACGATTTCTTTCCAATATGATGAACAGTCTTTCAAGTAACACCTTTTGGTTATGCTATGATCATGCAATGCAAACAAAAGAAATGAGAAAAAATAAAATAGTTAGTACCAACTAATGAAAAAATCTATCTATCAAGGTATAAATCTTAACCTCATGCTTTCTAGTTCCATGCTTTGTTTGGAAAATTTAACCTAACCGCATGATTTTTAGTTCGCAGGCATTTATTCAGAAAAAATAATAAATTAAAAAATTAAAAGCTAAAGCTTATTTCTCCTTTGTGTACACCTAAGGACAGAGGTTTAGATCAGGAGAAGTTCTAAGGTTATTACATGCATGGTTTCAGTTCTAGGAGTAAAGGTACTCGAATTGTCCTTGTTGATGCCCCTTTGGGCTATCAACCCTCAATCCTAATCCATTACAGACTTAAATGGATCGAGTTCAATTCGAGAGGACACATTTCTCTATACCTGACACGGAGAATAAATTCTCACGAAGACATAGAGCATATGAACCCCGAAAGTTACTTGCTAGGTCTGACACGGAGAATAAATTCTCACGAAGACGTCGCTTTCACTCTTACTTAAAAGGGACAAACTCAATTATAGAGCTTTATGTTATGCAATACAAGTGTTGTGTGTGAGGAGAAATGTTCAAACCTCTAACAAATAAATAATAAAATTTAATATTTGAATATAAAGCATTAAATAACATATAAATATTATGAAAATAATAAGTATATATAAAAATTTTGAAAAGAAAGAATTAAAAATTAAATGTATGAATTTTTAATTTTTAATTAATAAAGACAATTTATAATTGATTTCAAAGCATGACTTGGTCCCCAGCGGAGTCGCCAAGCTGTCGTAACCGGTTTTCGTCCGGGCACGAAAATATTAACTTTATGGGAAAAGTAATGTGAATAAATGGTTTTTAAAATAATTTGGGAGTCGCCATCGGCCTTTTGAGTCAGGTAGGTCGAATACCTAAAAATTATCTTTTAAAAGAGTTTTTAGGAAAACATCAGTTAAAAGATAAACTGATCTGCGTTTAACCAAAAATTCATTCTTTTTATTAATAAAAAGGGATTCGTGGTCGGTTACGTTTAGGGAAGGATTAGCACCCCTACAACGCCCAAAATTGGTACTTTATTAACTATAAATTGTCTCTATTATTAGAAGAAAAAATTTCGAATATATTTAATTCATAATCTTTTTATTTCAAATTTATAATTTTAAGAAAATATATTAATATATAAATAAGATATTTTTTTATTTAGAAATATCAGAAAAGGGCTTCTAGGTACCTTAAGACAGCTCTTTCCTTCTATATCAATAAATAAAAACGTAATAAAACTAAATTATAATTTTTATAATAATTAGTTTTAAAATACCAAAATAGGACATCCAGTTGTATTAAGACTGCCCTTTTCTTTAATATGAAAAATAAATAAACATTATTAAATAAATAATATATATATTTATAATATAGTAAAACAATAATTAAAGTAATGATTTAAAATATATTAAAATAATAAAAATTAAGTAAAAAAATAATAACTAAACAATGACTATAAATAAATAAAATAATAATAAATGTAAAATTATTTAAAATAATGAACATAACTTGAATCATCATAAAATAAAATTACTAATAGTGTAATTAATCCTTAATTAATTAATCATTGATTAAAATAAAATTTATCAAAGTTTAAAGGCTCTATCTCGAATAAATAAAAACTTTAAGTGCTAAAAATGTAATTTAGCCTTATTTAATTAATCGGATTAAAATAAATGTTAATAAAATTATAAGGTACTAAATCAGTTATTTACCCTAAATATATATATAAATTGATAATGACTAAAATGTAATAAAATAAAATTGAATGACATAATTAAAAGAATCAAAATTTGCTTCCAGTGACTAATTTGTAATGTTATAAACTCGGAGTGACTGCGGAAAGGGTTTACCCATGATGGAAATTACACAGATACCCTCCCCAGAACGACGTCGTTTGGGGAGGGTTTTAAAAACCCTAAACGCCTGGCCCGAAGGGCCAAGCTTCTCATTTGCCTATTTCCATTCTCTCTCAAAACGAGAGAACCAGAGTTCTCTCTGGTTTCTCTCTAGTTTCCCTCGCCGGAGGGAAACCGGCAGCCATAGGCCACCGTACTCCGCCGCCGACCACCGCCGCCGGCCACCGTAACGGTGGTCGGAATTCACCAAAAACACCCCCAAAGCGTAGATCTAAACGCCCTAAGACCGATTCCAGTCTTTGTTTTCCCTAAAAGACTCCTAATCGGAGTAAATCTACGAAAATACCTTCGGTATTTTCTGTTCTCCGGCGATGTTTAGTGCTTCCGACGGTGGTCAAGGCTCCAAGGGTAAGTTTCTTTCTTCTTTCTTTGCTTTCTGTTTTGGTTTTATGTTGGTTGTGGGTTCGTTGGTAGCTTTTTGTCTTCCCTTTTTTTTTTCTCTTTGCTGGATCTCTCGTTTCTCTCGTGTTCTTCGTTGCTCTCTGTCCTTGCTCTCCTCCTTTCTTTTGCAGGTTCAGTGGTGGCTTTTATAGCCACCACAATGTACTCCTCGGACCGGTCCGATCTAGCATCTTTGGTGAGTCACCAAGCTATGGCGGTGACTCACCATAGAGCACTGATTTGGTGAGGCAGCTGGCTTCTGGAAAGCTCGACGAGGTCGGCGTCGTGGAAGCAGCAGCGTCGGCAGCAACTGGTTGGACCATCTGGCATCAGAGAGTCGGTCGTCGGGGTGGCTTCAAGGGTGGCGCCGCATCTGGAAACGGCTGGCTGCTAGGGTTAGAAACCCTAGGGTTTTTCATCTGGAACCCTTTTGGGCCGTTGGATCTTACCAGATCCAACGGCTGATGATGTTGACGGCGGCTGGGGGCTAGGGTTTGAAAACCCTAGCTGAAACCCCAAATTGATTCAGGGTTTCCATTTGGGTTTGGGATTTGAATGTAATTGGGCTGTGATTTGGGCTTTGTAATATTTAAATAATAAATAATATTACTATTAATAATAATAATAATAATAATAATAATAATAATTTTAATAATAATAATTTAAAATGAAAAAATTGATTTCTACACCAGTGTGCATGAGTCAGCAAAGCTTTTAGGTGCGTTTCGTTCACGGAATGTAAGATTATCAGTGAAAATGTAAGATTACCGTGTTTGGTTAAAATAATAAAAGATTATTTGAATGTATATTTGATCAAATTATCCTTATTATATATTTATTTTTTTAACAAGTTGGAAAATATTTATATATTTTCTTTAAAAATTTTAAATTCATAAAATTTATATATTTTTTTTACAAAATTGAAAATATAAAAATGTTAATGAAAGGGTAAAATTTTATTTTAACCCTTGAACTTCATATGAAATTTTAATTATAGATTTTTTTTGTAAATCTAAAATAGTTTAAGGATAAATTTGTAATTTAACCTTCGTAGAATTTTTATTATTCAATGACAGAATAATGATATTTTTGAGAAATGTTTTTAAGGACATTTTAGCGGTAATCCAACAATACCTAAGGAAAGAGAGGTAATGACATTCCCGGTAATATACCCCAAAAAAATCTACTATTGGTAATCTTACATTACCGGAAATGAGATTCCCGGGCTAACTAAAAGGGGGATGTAGATTCTATTCCCATGAGAATCCCACATTCCCCCATCCAAATGTCCCCTTAGAGTTATAGCTCTGTTTTGAAAACCGGATCGGACCGGTCGGTTCAACCGGTTCAATCTAAACCGGTTGTATCGCTATTACTGAACCGGCCAGAACCGCTGAACCGTTCGAACCGGACCGACTGAAAACCGGGAAAAATCAGGAATTTTGTTTTTTTTTTTAAAAATTAAACCAAACAACGTCGTTTGTTAAACGAGCCAAGTCGAACTCGAGTATTGCTGAGCTCGACTCGAACTTGAAAACTTTAAAAAGTAAGCTCAACTCAACTCAAACTCACAAGCTAAAAATTATCAAGTTCAACTCAAACTCGAAATATAATATTGAAACTTGAACTCAAAAAGGCTTGAACTCAAAAAAAATTTAGAAGCTCGATTGAAGCCTAAAATTCGAGCTTGATTGAAGTGAAAGAATAGTTCACTCAATGCTCACTAAAAGACTCCATGATTTTGAATGTCAAATTACCTCTATTATTTATAGAAGTTAGTTGTGATGCACTTCTATGTTTCTTAGCAATGTGAGATTGTTTTGTTCTCATATTTTTACTCTTTAGACTTTTGAGATGGTCTTCTATGTTTCTTAGCCATGTGGTATTGTTTTTTTAAAAAAAAATTAAACCAAACAATATCATTTTGTTATGATTTTTTTAACCCAATTTTTTTTAATTATAGTTATATAATTATATTTATTATTTAATATGTTTTACCTTAAATATTATGTTATAGTTAATTAGAATCATTTTGTTTCACTTGATTTTATAGTTTTTAACTTATATATGTTATGATTTGCTTTGAATATGACTTGTGATATAAAAAATTATTTTTTATTAAATATTTTTTGTATTTTTATTTAATTTTTTAAATAATTATGACGTTGTTCGGTTCTTCCGACCAGTTGGACCGGTTGAACCAGTAAACCGGTAGCATGACCGGTTCGCTAACCGGTCCGGTTCTAAAAACCATGAGTTATAGAGTAAGCTGTTGGGGTTGTTATCCAGGGTTGTTGATTAGTAGCCGTGTAACAGTCTGTTTTAGCTCTTGAGTCTCTCCTATATAGTTGGAGAGCTATGTTTGCATGATCAGAAGAAAGCATTTTATTAATTCCAGTTTCTATTCTTGATTCCTTTCTAAATCCAATACATGCTATGCAATATTCAACTATCACCATACATACATACATACATACATACATACATATCTAGAAATTGAGTTCTGGTTTGCACTTGTCTCCATGAAAGCCTCCGCCGGTGGGGGAGAGTCTAAAAGTGGTGGAGCAATTGAATTTCACTAAAACGTTTCTTTTGATAATGTTCATAATATTAATCCGGCCCGAGATTCTGGTGTAACTGCTTATGTTCACTCCCTTTGAACCGATGATATCGGTCACAAAGTCCGGATCAGTCAGGAAATTCTCGGGGTCTATTTCCACCGTCACGTTCCTCCGCAACGTACGTCTGGGCTTAGCCTTACCTTTGAAACGAGTGCCCTCGCCTACCACCCTGCCACGGTAGTAAACCATCATCGTTCCGTTATCGAATTTGAAGGTCACCGCATTGGGATTCTTCACCGAAACATCAGCTAAAAGTGTTAGGTTCACGTCGGCACTTAGAATTCCCTTTGTTGAAACCTCCAGGCTCTGGATTGTTACAGAATTCAGGCTGATCATGGGATCCTGTACACGGAAAACAAGGAATGACAGGATTATAACAATGATGGCTAGGCTTAGAAAAAACGCGGCGATGCTGCCGAAGCACAGGATAAATGTTCTCTTTTTCGACGGAGGGTCCGTAGAGAAGGCTTCTTCATTGTCGCTGCAGCGAGCTCCGAAGGCGATCGGGGCAAAGGGCGTTACCTCCTCTGGCTCACCCATTGCCATTTCCATTGCCATTGTCTAAGTTATGGTGTGTGTGACTTTGGTGCTTGGCGATATATACAGCATCGGCGAGGGAATTAGGCATGAATGAGAATCGTATTGAATTGTGTTGTTGTTGTGTGGTATCGTAGATTTAGGGTTCAACTTGAAACGCGTTGGGAGGCTTCCCAGTTCCTACGTCTCCATTTTAGATTAGTGTAGTCTACTCTGCCTTTGACCTGTTGGATAAGAAATTCTAACGTTAATGAACACATGCACATCACATGCTATGAGATCATTCAATTTAAGAAGTTTCCATGGCTAAAACTTTAGGAAATTTTCCCTTTTAATTTATTTTCCTAATTATGTTGTCTTCTTAGATTAATATTATATAGAATATATTGCGAAATTCTTTAAATAATGTTATGAGAAAAGAATTAGTTCATTTCAGACGGTGAAGTATTTTTTTTTGAAATGGGATGTTTGTTACAGTATTTTGGAAGATGTCTAGAAGACGTGATGTTTTCCACAAGTTACATGCGGTCAAAGCACCAAATCTAGCAGGGATTACCTCTTTGTAGTTACTAGTGCTCGAACTCGAAACCTCTAAAAATAACTTCAATTCCTTTAACCAATGAGGTGGTTTGATTCGTACAAAATTTTCATTCCCGTACGGAGGGCTAAAATATTGTCGACGGAGGGAAAATGACATTGTAAGAAGGTTAAGTGATTTTATTAATCCTTAAAGTATATAAAAATTAAGAATTTTGTCTCTGTACTTCAATTTTGAAATTTCGAGTTATTTGAAAAACCGAAAATTTGACTAAGCATTTTGATAGTTTTACGATTCAATCTCCGATTTTATTATTCCTTCAATTCATCTTTTATTTTAAGTCTGTGTATTACCAAATTTGAATCGCATACTTCTAAACATCGTAGAATACATATGTACTTCCAATTTCTCTTTTTGATAACAAATTTTCTATTTTTCAATGTAGTCCCTTACTTTTTTCATAATTTTCTTATTTCTTCCATTCATCATTTATTTTAAGTCCTTTTTTTATCAAATTTGAACCACATGCTTATATACCACAATAAAATACCTATGTAACTTCAATTCTTACTTTTTACTAAAAATATACTCTCTTTTTATTCAGCCCCTTAACTTTACATTTTACTCAGTTTAGTCTTTTAACTACAATTGTTTGCAAATTCTTTCTCCCAATCAATTCAATAACTCCTTATACTCCCATCAATATTTTACCCTTAAAATACTTTCTTTAAAATATAATATTATGAATATATATCATAATTTTAGATTTTATTTGATATATTAATTAACATTTTAAAATGAAAAGCATATAAAATATTTATATCCTATATAGTTAGAGAAAATCAAAAAATTAGAACAAATCCTAGCCATAACACTATAAATAGTTATAATAAAATTAGTATAGAAACTCGATAATTCGACTCGAATAACTCGACTAAGCTCAAAACTTTTTTTAATTTAGTTCGAGTTATAAAATACGACTCATCAACTTAATTTTTTTTAACTCGATCGACTACTCAACCCTATCATGAGGCACTCTATAGATTAATGGCGAGAGCATTGCGAATGGAGGATACAAGTCTTCTCAATATTAATATAAAAGGTAATGTGGCAACGTTAGGTTACTCGTTTCAGTCAACAGCGACGGGGGCTTGCCTATGCCCCATTAACTGTCTTCTCACGCCATTGAACTTCGTTTCCATTCAGCAAGTTGACCGACTCTGACCCATACATGAAGCCGCCATTCATATCACAAACAGTAATATTGTTGATTTGGAAGAAGACAAAAACCGTACATAATTATTCGGTGGAGGAGAACAAGAGAATAAACGTGTCGAAAAAATGATGAATATCGAGAAAGAACAACAGCATGAGCAAAGGGATAGTAATTTAAGCGAACAAGCTTCGCAAAAATTGTTCTTCCATCTACTAATCGCAATTTAAATCATGTACGGACCCCCCCCTGTAAAATTGAGTTTCGTGAAGCAATTCAACTCAGGGTGCCTTCTTCTCCTCATAATGTTCATGATATTCAATTTTCCACTCAAATTAACATGGTTGCTCAGCTCTAAAATCCCAGAACTTATATTGCTGCTTAAGGTGAAAGGTCGTTGTATTTGGTACCCGCAGCGAGCTCACTTCAACCGAAACATTCAATCTCTCTGTTGCCCTAGGTCGAGCTCTCCCGGTAGGTATTTTAAACTCTCCGACGACTACTAAACCGCACCAGACAGTCCCCTTCGTGTTGTCAAACCGAAAGTCTCCGAAATTAGTATTCTCGAAGGCGACCGTCGTTACGAGCGTAAAATTGAACGACGGAGACGATAAATTAGTCCTATAAATAAGGTTCCGAACCCAGACTGGTCCCAACTCAAAACCAGGAGTTCTGGGGCGTAAAAAGATACTACAAAAATCAAGAGAACGGCTCCTTGGACGACCGTGATTGCCAGAACGTAAACCAGACATTTACTGCTTTTTTCTTCTCGGCGTGAAGCTTTGGGTTTAAACCCACCCGACTCCATGTCGCTTCTCGGATAATCTTGAACGGGTGCCAGCGGCTTCATCTGAGGATCTTGTTGCATATTGTTTTCTAGAAGGAAAAACAATAAGGCTTGAGAATTTTGAGATCGTTAAAAAGTTATTCGAGAATCGAAGGTTTAGCCCTGGGTTTTTGCTCCTTAAGTTTTCGTGTGTGTAATGAACACGATGACACATATATATATATATATATATATATATATGTTTTGCTCCGTTCCTTAAGTTCAGGTTTGCCACAACATAAATGATTCGTCGGTTTATGATGTTAATTATAATTATATATTAATTTTTTGAAAGGTTAATTTTATCATTAGTTTATGTATTATATAAGTTGTATATTTAATTTTTATATTTTTAAAATTTTAATCTTGACTAAACGATATAAAGATGGTATGACTAAATTATAGGGACTTTAAATGATAAAATTGAAGAGAATAAACTAGATTTACAACTCACGTATATAATATATGAATTAATAGCATAATTTGACTCAATAATTCAATGATCACTATCTGAATCAAGACTAAAATTTTAAAATTTGAGACTGAATCCATAATTTACACATGATAGAGGGACTAATAAAAGAATTTGACAAAGAAATGCATTTATGTAATTTTGTTTAGGGGTTCAAAACTTCGGTCAACCGATAAAACCGACTGAACTAAAAAAATTTCAGTTAATCGGTCCGTTAATTATAAGTTCTGTTAGTTGACGGTTAATGATATTTTCAAAGTTTGATTATCGGTTAATTCGGGTTAAAATCAGCTAATTAATCAAATTAACCGAAAATTTTAAATGTTTAATATATTATTTGTATATTAATAGTTTTAGAAGTGTTTAAATTTCGGAATTAATTGAATTAATCGATCAAATTAAATGAATTAACTGACCGAATTAACCTAATTAGACAAAAATATTAAATATATAATATATATTATTTAAAATTTCAATTAACTGAATTTTATTCGGTTCGATTAATTATTTTCAAAAAAAATTCAGTTCGATTAACCGTTAAAGCAAATAAAAAACCGATTAATAAAAATTTAAAAGTTCGGTTCGATCGCTTAACCGAACCGATATACTTAACACCCCTAATTTTGCTAATGAGTTTGTGTTGCATGACAGTGTATCTCTTAATTGGAAAAAAAAAGTCGACTATCTCTTTTAATTCAATTGTTTTATGATAATTTATTAATATATTTAGGACTGTTTACAAATCGATCTTTAAGATTGATACTCTCGACCTCCATGCTTACGTCAGTATTAAGTTTAGTTTTAAATAAAGATAAATATTATCGATAGCTGTTAGATTTTTTTTGGCAGATAAAGTATGTATTTATGTGAAGGTTTTGACTTTTTTTTTCCTTCACATTCTTTTAGTTTTTATGTTGGAGTTGTATTTATATTTGTGGCACTTTTTCTTTTTATTTAATAAAAATTAATTTTTTATAAAAGAATTGTAAATTTATAAATATGGAAAGATGGAAAGTGTTTAAATTACACCTCATTAGAATTTTAATAAAAGAAAATATCAAATATTATGAGGAATAATTTAGTACCACCGTTTTTTTTTAAATTTAATCATTGATATTTGATTTATTGATCAATTATTTCAGAATACGTGTAAAGATCTATTATGAGAATGATCCATATAATCTAATTTACTCTATTAGAGATCATCGTAATTCGAACTCGTGATCTTTAACTACTACACCTTCCCTTTAAATACATGTAAGATTCCGAAGTTAATCTTCATATTTTTTTAAAACATTTTTACCCTTCGTTTTATAGTTTTGGTCAATTTCATCCCATATTTCATGATACGTTTCATGCGAAGGTATATATCATATATAGATTTTTTCCGAAACTATTATTATATAATTTTTTTGACTTAATACAATAGTAAAAATTGACGATGATCTATTGTTTATTTAAATTTAAAGTATATTACAAATATAAGCATCTAAAACAAATTTCAATAAAAATAAATAATTATCGAATTAAATTCAAATTATTTAATTATCAAGATAATAGTATTCATAAAATCTTTCCGAAACTTCCGCATTATTGATTTGCATGTTAATATTATTACTTGGGTGTGATACTAGAAGGATTCTTTTAATAATTTTCCCCTTATTTACTCAATCCTTGTAGTATCTTTACATGAAAATTGGGAAATACAGAAAAAAGAAGAAGAAAAAATAAAGAAAAAACCAATACCAGTAACTCATCCAATCCCACCGATAATTCAAGTCGGGCTAGCCCTGCCCAGTGCCCAGCCTCTCAAGTCTAAAGTCAAATCAAAATCAATTGAGTCGCTTTTTGAGGGCATTCAACGATGAAATGTATTTGCCTTTTTCTAGCCCAAGGCTGTACAGTGACTAATTGTTGTTGCCAAAATTCTTACTTGTGTAGGTAAATAAAGGAGTTAGGGCTAAGGGTGCTGTTTACTCCCCTCGTATACTTGTCTTAAAAATGCTCCTTGTGGAACTCGAATTTAGTTGAACCTTTTTGGTTCAGCTCGTGGCACAGTTTGCGGAGCTCTTTGGCCAGAACTGGTGGCCCGCAGTAAAACACACCTGCTCCCACCACATTGAAATTACGAAACAGTAGCATTAGAATACAGACAAGACTGCTAACTTTTCATTTGCTTGAAACTCACCTATCCTTGCCTTGCAATGCTTGGAACTCAGTTTAGACAGAACGTTATTCCATTTGGGCCTTGCAAAATGGGTTCGCACCTGATAATATGAAAGGTGAAATTTTATTGTGTTTGAAAATGGGTCTTCACATGAATGACACACAGAAAAGGATCTTACCCTGGTGCCCGAAACGATGTCGACTCCATTTTTGGCATGATTTAGTGCTTGGACCATTGTGATGAGAGCTGAGCGTGCATCGCCTTCCTCGTACACGCTCGTCAAATAGTTGTTCATTTCAATGACACCCTGTTCTCCAAAGGGGACAAGTTGGTGAAGGCATTCTAAGAATATTATAAATGAAAAAACTTATACGATGATTGGTTCATTTACCCTTTGATCAAGTTCTGCAACTTCATTCATGATCCCTTTGAACCAATCAAATGAACCTTGTTCCCTGGTTACCCAATAAAAGTAAGCATTGGTCGTCTTAAGAGTCTTCTTTTGTGAAACTTTGTTCGGAGCGGTTGAATCATTGCTCTCAACACTTAAGTCCGATGTCCTACTGGTATCCGAGGCCAAATCCTGAAAAATGAAAAAGACCTTCATTTTGAATCTTATAATATAAGACCAAGAATGAATAACAGATTCAATTAACTTGGCACATGTTACTTACTGCCTGCTCCTCCATTTTGACAATGTTGTTAAGCAGATCTTTTAAGATGCTGATAAATGGTGTTGCACAAATTCCAAGACCCACAAGCAACAGAACATCATACTTCCTATAGTCTTGTGCCGGTGCACCATACGGACCATCGATCAACAGCTTTGGCAAACTGTTCTTCGGACAAGAACATCATGGATTATAAAATTACACAGTATTCCTACTGACTCTAAATGCTTCTAGAAAAGAGAATGTTGAATATATTAATAGAATCCAAATAGTGGTACCTTTTCTTAGTTGTCTCATCAGCCCTGAGAAGCCCACTTTTACCAGCTACAGGGGGTTCACAAACCTCTGAGAATAGCCGTTTGAGCTCTTGGATTCAGTCACCTTGCTGACGGATATGTACACTAAGGTAGTCATCACCAGGAGCAGAGGTGATGGAAAAAGGATGCCTGGTTCACAAAAGGAAATGCTCATGAGTTCAGAAGAAAACTTGCTCATGAAACCACACATAATCTCAAAACTGATTATGTAAGAAGATAGGGCTCACTCACTTAATGTTTGCGGATGATCTTCTAATTTTTTGCAAAGGAAATTTGGAATCAATTGTAGGAGTCAATACTGTTTTAGACAAATTCTATGAAATGTCTGGGCTCAAGCTTAATGCGGCCAAATGCGAATTCTATGCTTATGGTATCTCTACTAATATCCTGGAGTCCATTACCAAAGCTACGGGGTTCAAGCAAGGATGTCTGCCTGTGAGATACCTAGGAGTCCCTTTGGTCACAAGGAAACTCTCTGAAAAGGATTGTGCTGTTCTCATTGACAATATCAAATCCAGGCTTTACCACTGGTCAGGTAAACTCTTGTCTTATGCAGGAAGACTCGAACTTATAAGAGCAGTCTTGTTAAGTGTTGCTAACTACTGGTGCAGACAACTTTTTCTACCTCAATCTATCATTAAGAAGATTGAGCAACTCTGTTCTCGATTTTTCTAGAAAGGTTCTGATAAAGCGGCTACCGAAGTTAGAGTAAGTTGGGAAACGATATGCAAACCGAAACATGAAGGCGGGCTTGGGTTAAAGGACTTAAAAATGTGAAATAAGACATGTATGATCCAGCTAATTCGAAGTATCCTAGCAGGTGAAGGCTCATTGTGGGTTGCTTGGATAAATAACTATGTCCTCAACGATAAAGACTTCTGGCTCATCGATAGTGGTACAAACACCAGCTGGAGCTTCAGGAAATTACTCAAACTTAGGCGAGAATTAGGCGAGAAGCCAACGCTGTATTATCTACCGGAGCAACATCAATTCGTGCAATTTGGGAAGTGACAAGAGTTAAGCGAGACAAAGTTCTCTGGCATAATCTGATATGGTTTCCTCTCCACATTCCTAAACATAGCATGATCGCTTGGATGACTATCTTGGACAGACTTCCTACTAAAGTCAAACTACAACATATGGGTATTGTTACAGATGGTTTATGTGTTTTATGTAATGAGTCTCAGGAAACAAGAGATCACATGTTCATAGAATGCCCACTTGCAAGCTCTCTCTGGAAGGAAATCTTACTACTAACCGGCTTGCGGAGATCTTCATTGTCTTGGGATCAACTATTATCCTGGGCATCTGGCACTTGGACAGGTAACTCCCTCCTTATAAATATTTTGAAGCTTGCATAGACTGCATTTATTTATTCTCTTTGGGAAGAAAGAAACAAAAGGCTATTCAGAAGAAGCTCAAGAACAGTTGATGAAATTTTTAAAGCTATTAAGAAATTTGTTAGAATTCAACTAAGAGATAGGATAATCAATAGAATAGATAGAGTCAATATCTCTCTTTGTATTCAATGGGGTATTGACTAACCATATTACTATGTTGGTTGTTCATGCTCCACACTGGTTATTTTGATGAATGTTCTGTAACTGTTTTGATGTCTGCACTGTAGCATTATACTGCTGCCATTGGGTAATAATATTCTTTTATTTATCCAAAAAAAAAAAAAAATCCCAAAACTGATTTGATAGAGTAACTACTGAAATGTTTACAATTTAAACTTTCTTATCAATCAAATATGTTATCAGGGTTCCATTCATCTTAAAAGGCTATTGTGGACAGCAAATCAAATCGGTCAGAGTCCATTTTCATTTTCTTCTATTATGTACTTACATCCAAATTCATATCCTGAAAATTCTGAAAACACTTTAGTAGCAAACCGAAACAGCTGAAATCATTGTAAAACATTTATATATGCTTTTATATTTTTTACTTACCATTCAAATGGAGAGACAGCAGGGCATTGGACAAACATGTACTGTCCGCTCTTGTACCGAAATTGAGGTGGCTTAGACATTTGTAACGTGAGAACACCTCCTGGATAAATTGCAACCTATTTATCGAGAATGAAAAGTTACAAGAAGATCGCCAATCAAAGATTCAAAATTTACAAGTCTCATTAAGAATTAAATTCAGGGTTCATGAGAAATGGACAAGGCTCAATTGGTAAAGCACAAGGCTCTTAACCTTGGGGTCATGGGATTGAGTCCCACGGAGGGTATTTCATAATTCGGAGGTCTCCTACGAAAATTGCTCTCAATCTGGCATTGGGGGCAGCCTACTATCCTACCTCCCCTTACCCATTATATATGGGAATAAGGGTCAGCTAATTTTTCATGAGAAATGGTCAACAGAGAAGCTAATCTCGTGAATTGACCAGCCTCACATGAAAATTCTTGAGGCTGCCTGTGCTGCCCAGTTAATTGGTCCAATAAATGTTACTCCGGTAGCACTTCACCCTTTTTTCTTTGAGCAAATTCTACGGAACTACTTGTTTATAAAGTGACAGAGTTATGCTTACCTTCAAAAGCCGGACGGTATAGGAACCAGAACGAAAAAATCTTAGGGTCCTTTCTCCAGCATATAACAAAACTGGAACAGCGAGGTACATCCAAGTCTGCAACATGGAATTAAATACATTAACCTTAAGGCTGAAACTACAGTTATAGTTACTCAAATAAAATACAGTCCTGTTATTATAAT
The DNA here is from genome assembly GCF_006381635.1 of Hibiscus syriacus. Taxonomy (NCBI): domain Eukaryota; kingdom Viridiplantae; phylum Streptophyta; class Magnoliopsida; order Malvales; family Malvaceae; genus Hibiscus; species Hibiscus syriacus. Next base: position 767,482 of record NW_024063468.1, on the reverse strand, counting down.
TTAATCAAACACTTGACAGAAGAAGATTTAATATATACCGTCTTACGGTACCATATGTGCACGAGATAAAGGAATTCGCCATGGACGACGAGTAAGGCGTAGACAATGACAAACATGTGATGTGAGTACCAGAAGGCATTGAAGCCAGTGATTCTATCAAAGGGCTTGGGCAGTTTAATCAGGTTCCGCCGAAACCATCTTGTTGCCAGTGTAAATGCAATGGCCATGAAGATAACCATTAGAACTCCAGTCACTCCTTCAATTCCTTTTACCAGGTCTAAGTACGTTGGCTTATGAATTCCAAAGTCATGGCTTAGAAACTTTCTATATTTATCATTAGAAGAATCGATAAGCCTCGGAAAATCACAGGTGAGATGGTTACCGACATGGAGAATGACTCCAATTACAATCGCTGCAGATATTGTCTGCACAAGTTGAGGAGAGCGTCAAAACTCAAAAAAGATCTAATTGTATGGAATCGGCAACTTTCAAATTTCAACGTTATTATGCAATGCGTCAATATTGCTATTCATTTTGGGCTTATTTGCAAATGTTTGAATAGGAAAGCCTTACATCCACTAGCTTACTCTGCCAGCCTTATATTCATTGGGCCAAACCGAACATTTGGATATATTTACTTAGAAATTTGATAAAAACAAATTCCAACAAACTACTGTAAAAAAAATCTTATGTGTGTGTCAACTGTCAATGCTTTATTCATCGCCAAAAAAAAATTAAAATTATTAAAATCATAATTTTTTTAGTTTCATGCATGGAATCTAAGTAGCGTTTGGTTCGCAGGAATCCCTTGGAATTTGGGGGAATTGGAATCAAATTCCACCACTTTCCTATGTGTGGTTCAAATTTTCGAAAGGAATTGAAATCCCTTGTGACTTCAACGTTCCATCAAATGAGGGAAAGTGAATTTCATCCATTCTATGATCGAATTCAATTCCCTTGTTAGAAGAAATTGAAATTTGATCATACTACCCTCATCAATCTTTTGATAACTTATTCATGTATTGAATAAAAATATTTTTTTATTATTTCTGGTCGGGTCGGGTTTCTAATTCATATATTTGGGTCGGGTCGGGTGAAACTTTATTTTGGTCGGGTCGGTCGATTTTTTTTTAAAGTGTGACATTCGGGTCGGGTCGGGTTCGGGTTTAGGGTGAAAATACCCGACCCGAAAATATATATTTTTACCTTATATTTATGAATAATTACAATAATACCCCTCTATATATAATTTTTTTCAATTAAGTCACGTTTTTATTGAATAAAAATAATTTTTTTATTATTTCGGGTCGGGTTTCTAATTCATATATTCGGGTCGGGTGAAACTTTATTTTGGTCGGGTCGATTTTTTTAAGTTGATATTCAGGTCGGGTCGGATTCGGGTTTAGGGTGAAAAATACCCGACTCGACCCAATCCAAAAAATATATAATTTTACCTTATATATTTAGGAATAATTACAATAATACAACAACAACAACAAAACCCAATTCCCATATGCAATGAGGTAAGGGGGAGGTAGGGTAGTAGGTTACCCCCAACGCCATGTTGAGAGTAGCTTCCGTGGAAGACCTCCGGCAGTCAGAAAATTAAAAATATAGATAAAATGCAATGCATGTATAAATCAATACATAAATACATAGTTGAACAATATTCATATGCAGTCATTAATATTATATGTGTGTCTGTAATGGGAAGTAATCTCTGCAAATAAATCCCTGTGAAAAAAATCTCTGCATATAGACAGAAACGTAAGACCCGACTAAATTTAAAAGAGGAAACATGAAGAGAATGATACACAGAAGTCAACGATAGCAAGCCCAATTCTAAGCCTTCATAAATACCAATAACAGAAACTTATACAAAGTAGAAGTCATGAGAATTACTACAAAGGCATTAAAAGAAGACAGAGATGATACACCCTATAGATGTGACCCACACTATTAGACTACCATAGTCTTAAGTCTCTATACTTTCCTATCAAAGGTCATGTCCTTGGTAAGGGTTAATCCATCAAATCAGATCTCAAGCAGTCTTCCCACTTCTGCCTTGGTCGTCCTCTCCTTCTAGCACCGTCGACTGTAATCGACTCTACCCTCCTGACCGCATCCGATGGTAGTCGCCTAAGGACATGCCCAAACCACCGTAGTCTTCTCTCCCTCAATTTTTCGGAAGCAGACACCACCCTCAAGGACATCCTAATAGTAGAGTTTGTTATCATATCCCACAGAGTTCTACCACATGTCCATCGAAGCATTCTCATTTCTGCGACCTCTATCCTCCTTACGTGATCCTTCTTAATTGCCCAACATTCTGATCCATACAATAACGCTGGTCTTATTGTCATTCTATAAAATTTTTCCTTAAGTTTTAGAGGCACCTTCTTGTCACACAAAACTCCAGTAGCGGCCCTCCACTTTAGCCATCACGTCTTTATACGATGTGTAACGTCATCATCTACACCGCCTCTATATATATATATTTTTTCAATCAAGTCATTGTTTTTATTGAATAATTTTTTTTATTATTTCGGGTCGGATCGAGTTTCTAATTCATATATTCGGGTCGGGTTGGGTGAAACTTTATTTTGGTCGGGTCGGGTCTCAGATGGAGGTTCCCTTATTTTTCGGGTCGGGTGAACCAAAAACCCGACCCAACCCGACCCATGGCCATCCCTAATTGGGATGATTTTAACTTATGATGTTTATTAGCATGATTTTTATAATTTATTGAAATGCATAATTAATCAATAAAATTAATATTTAATATTTTTTTAAAATTTTATAATATATTGCTACATGTAATTTATAAAACAAACTAAAATTAAGCAAAAAAAAAAAAACAAAAAGGACAATCCTGTCATTTTATATTACTAAAATCAAATTCATCTGACATGTCTGCGAACTAAACAGAATATGGAATTGGATTCCAATTTAATTTCCTGCAAACCAAACAGAATATGGAATTGGATTCCAATTCCTGACAGATTTCAATTCATTCACATATTTCAATTCCCTCGTAAACATTCCAACGAACCAAACATCAGTGTCTTCTACAGTTAAAAAAGAAATACCTGTTTAGATGTATCTTTTGCTGCGTGAACGTGCAATGTATCCCCTTCTAACCCAAACAAATAGTCGTATCGTAATTGTTTAAAGTTCACAAGCAATATATCAAGTAAATCAACCCATCATGCTGACTTCCATCATCAACTAATCCGGGACCCAGACGATAAACGTAAAAGAGAAGCTAAAATGGAGTTGGTAAGAAGTTTACATACCTTGTGAAAGTTGATATTGTCGCCCAAAGGTACGAATAGACCCAGCTTTGTGGACCTGAGCCAAGTGATGGTGTTTCTGCACACGGGCATGAGGATAAGAGCCATGTTAAACTTGAGGGTCTCAGCTGCTCCTTTGCTGTGAGGAGACAATAACCCATAACATTAAAAGCACTCCTGTTTGTACTGAAAGAACTTCCAAGTAAAGAGTCCTATCATAATCATTATCCACAATGACACGACCCATACTCTCTTCCAACTTTCCTCTAGATAGTAAACAAGTTTTTTGCTCATTCTTCCGATTCTGCTTCTTTTTCTTATTCCTTGTAAGTTTTGGCTAAGGGCTTGGCTTGTGTAGCTTAGACCCATCATTTGTCTTAACACCCTTGAATATTAAATAATATTAAGAGAGAGAAAATCATGCATAAAGCATATAAGGAGTTGATCATGGAAACTCGATATAAATAATGGACCCACCTCAATATATCCAAGTCTTTCTGGGTCCCAACTCTTCCATGATCAAAGCTGCATATTCGTCCGCTTGCTCCTTCAATCTTGATAGCTGAAGCACTTAGCATGATGATCTGCAAAATCAGGAGGAGAATTTATAGACCAAAATGCCCTCACTAACCCCACTAAAATTTTATTTGAAAATGACCAAAACTCAAGGAAAAAAATTAGAGGCCAAGCAATGAATATGAATAAATCAATCTAATTATTATGTAAAAAAGAATCAATCTAATTATAGATAAGATGCTTGTAAAGTGATTAACGTAGAGCACCCAAAATTTGAAATCGTATATTGTTTCTTGTTTCTTTGATTTGAATTATTTATTGTGGTAGTAGTTAGTGTAAGAGTTTCTTGTGATTCAAGGTCATTCAATACCTGCCTAACGTTGATTATAAATTATAATAAACCAAATGACACCCTGTTAGCAAGTCCTTTTGATCAATCACTTTAAACATTAAATTATTTCCCTCTGAAGATGAAAGGCGGCCTTTCAGTTTTCATTTTGAAGAAAAATAATAATTTTAGCGGAAGAGGCAATGCTATTAACATTTTGTTTAAAGTGGTTCATTAAAATTTTTGATAATAATAATAAAAATTATTGCTACCTCTTTTACTTCAGCCTCAGTGATTCTACCATCGTCGTTCTTATCCACCCTGAAAAATAATTTACATATCAATCATATAATATAAGATTAGAGAAGTTAACATTATTAATCATTTATCTATAATTGAAAAAAAGACGATATCAGAAGAAATTTCATTTGCATCATCGGTTACAGGCTTCGAAAGTTATGGAGGAAACCTCAAAAGAAGATGAGAGTGAAATTTTAATTTTAAAATGGAATGAGTAAATGAAATTAATTAAAAAATAGCACTAGTTATAGAATAGTTTAATAATGCGTACATGTCGAAGAGGATCTGAAGGCTAGAATCGAAACTTTGATCGGTGATTTGAGACCAATATTCATAAAGCTCATCTCTGCTAATTTTTTCGACTTTTAATCTTCTTCTTCTACTCAATGCATCGAACATCTCCAGCGCAAATTCCTTCGAATCCTTCATTCCTTAAAGAACAGTAAACGATTACGAAAAACAGATAGAAGATAGATTGAAATCGAAGCGTTTAAAAAATGAGTTTGAGGAAAAGGAATGTGATGATGAAATGGATAACCTATGCATTGTGCGAAGTCGGAGCGAAAGAGAAAGCCGTCCTTCGCGAGTTTGTCGAAATTGTTCTGAACTTCTTCCCATGCATTGACTTTTTTTTCCTGATAAACCTTAAACCACGAAGTGCTTTTGAAGCGCCGGAGCGAGTCCGGTCGAGCTGAGCTCTCTGCTTTCTTAGAGCTCGAGCGGCTAAAGCCGAGTCAAATCCTTTTACAGTCTGACATGTGTGTCCGTGGCCACACGAGAACTTGCGTAGTTCGGCTTTCAACTCTTGTGAGAGCTTCCTGGCTTTGGCCACTGCCTCGGCTTTTAATTCTTGTGAAAACTGTCTGAATCTATTGGATGAGCTCCGCTTGATCGTGGGTGATCGTGAAGCCGAGGCCGAGGTATCGGAACCTTCATCGACGTTGATGGCGGTACCCGGCTCGACGCTTCGGAGGATGATGGTATCATCGTCTTGGAGATCGATGGTGACCTCGACGAACTCCTCGGCCGACAGGTACTCGCTCCCCGGTGAAGTAGTTGAGCTGAGTGTGGTATTGGCGGGAACGGTATCGGATGCCCATCGCCTACCGCGCGTAGGTAAAGAACCATCCCTCATTGAGCCAACAACTACTTGTTGTACATGCTTAAACTTGAATTTATAGGAAATAAAGTTAAATTAAGGTTTAGTCCATTTTTAAAAAATGAAAAAGAAAAAAGTGAATATGAGAATGGGCAAAGGGAAACGCGGAGGGAATCTAATGGAAACAACAAGAACGAGGAGAGCAGCTCTACAAGAAAAATAAATAAAAAGAAAAGGACTTGTGGTATTGCAGGGACGAAAGGGAGGAGAGAGTTTACCATGAGTAAAATTTTCAATAATTTTGCTTAGAGTTATTCACGGTCAGTTATCCGTATCATTTAATCTAAACAATTAATTAACTATTATAACGATTATTAAATTTTATTAATTATAATCTAATAATTAAAAAACGGTTAACTGTTAACGGTTAATTGTTATTAACGGTTCGGTTATAAGATAATTTATAGTTAACTTATTACAATTTTTTTCAAATATAACACAACTTAAAATTTTTAAATTTCATATAATTTACGATGATGGAAACATATATATTTGTAAAAATCTTTTTATAAATGCATTTTATTATATATATATATATATATATTCATTTTTTACAGTTTAAAATTTTATATTTTGTAATTTAAAATCATGTATTTGTTCCTTCTATGTTTGATTTAATGTGATCCTATATAAGATAAGCATGATACTTAAAAAATAGAAAGAATCATTTTGATTTTATTTTTAATTTTGCTCTCTAAAAAATATAATTAATTAGTTATAATTTATTAACGGTTAACCGATGGTTAACCATTTATTAAAATTCATTAACCATAACCGTTAATCGATATTTTTAATAGTTCGGTTAAATGAAACCGTTTAATCTTAACGGTTTGGTTAATTAACCGTAACGATTACATCTACGGCTAACGAATTAATTTAAACACCCCTGATTTTACCCCATATATATATATATATTATTTTTTTCAATTGAATTCTTACTTTTATTGAATAAAAATAATAATTTTAATAAATATATTATTTCGGATCAAGTCGAGCCGGATTTAGATTTTATCTCAAAATATCTAATAGGGTGTATATTTTTGTTGTTCGGGTCGGGTGGAGGGTGTATAATTTTCGAATCGGATCGAAACCCGACCCAAACTGCCCCTCCCTATTTCCAAACCGTAATCAATCTAGCAATAATTTCTACATAAAAAAAAGATCATTTAAAACTTGTGTTGAAAAAACTATTAAACAATTACGAATAAGTGTAATTATAAGAGATAATTTATATTTAAATATAAATTGTAAAAGGAATTTATGTACATAAAACTTTTGAACAAGTATGGATTGACATAGGAAGAAATCATTAGAGATCCTTGATTAAGTCAAAGATGTTCCAAAAAACACCAAGATTTACATACATTTTTTCGAATAAGAAATTCGTGAAAATTTAATGAGTTATAGCAAATTCGTTGTCCCTTCTTGACGAATTTGAATTAATTGTGTAAATTATAAGGAAAAGTTGTCACCAAAGGATGAAGGTTTTTCCTATTTGTTTAAATAAAGGGCCAAAATAGAAGGAATGAAATAAAAGGTGGCCGAAATGAGAGAAAGGCGAAAGAGGGCCAAAACAGTCGAAACACAGTATAATATAAAGATGACATGGACATATAAAAGATTATAGACACGAGTTGATTCTAGTAAGTAGTTTAATATTGTTTAAGTATGTATTGAATTCGAGTCTTTGTGTATGTAAAAAATTCTCGTTGGGAGACTCACTCATCAAAATCAAGTGTGTGACCCGAATCGATCCAAATTATTTATGGAAAATGAAACAGTAAAGCATGAAACCCAAACCACTAAGTTTTTATGCGTAAAATTATATCTATAGCAACAACTAAGGAGCACTAATTCATTTTTTTTTTCTTCTAGAAAATGCTTTAAAGGAGCTGAACAAGTTCATAAATGTGAATAGAAACTTAAGAGAGTAGATTATGTGCGCCGGTTTACACCTTTTTAGAGTCTGAAATAGGGCAGAATTCTTGGGAACAAAGACAAGTGTTTCGTGTATTGGCCTCATGAAAATTCCATGGCAGACAGGGCGGCCGATGAACATAGAATTTGAGGCTGGGAAAAGGAAAAAGGAGAAAATAGGCTGATCCACCCAAAAGGAATGCTCGAGTGGTTGTTGTTTTCTAGTTAAAAAAATGGTTGTCCCTTGTTCTCATATGTAATGGGGTAAAGGGAAAGTAAGATAGTAGGCTACCCCCAACACCAGGTTAAGAGCAACTTCTGTAGAAGACCTCCGAATTATAAAATGCCCTCCGTGAGACTCGATCCCACGACCTCAAGGTTAAGAACCTTGTGCTCTACCAACCAAGCTGGATAGTCATCTCATGGTTGTCCCTTGTTCTCATGTGTAATGGGGTAAGGGGAGGTAAGATAGTAGGCTGCCCCCAACACTAGGTTGAGAGCAGCTTCCGTAGGAGACCTCCTTATTCCCATATTGTCTGACACTCGTTTATAATGGTATTGTCTTCCCAACTGGGCATTTAATAAATGGTTATGATTGAGAAATTGATTTAACCTTGCCTGTTAGTTATTTGTTCCCTTCTGTAAACTAAATATCAGATCATTTCCCTAGAATTGTTTCTTTCCATCCTCAGTTTTGTTTGAATATCAACAAAGAATGGAGATTTCTAATCAGAATATAATGAATGTATCGCTTAAATCATTTAAATTGTTTATCAATTGGAATGGAAATGTGGAGGATCTTATTTCTGTGTGTTCTGAACTGTCGTAACTTCAAATTGCATCCAGGTGTAGAGTGCCACAGCTCATCCACTTAAACACATGTGCATATAATTTTAGAGTAGGTGTGACTTGTGAGTATTTCATGCAATCTCTTACTGCTTTGCATTTCAGTTGAGACTGAAGAGGGCTGCCACTGAACAGCTAATGCCAGAGCATGGGTGCAAGCAAGTTAAGGCTTCGACCTCCTATTCCTAATGAGATTTTCGTTCTTTTCTTTGGCGCTCATGTAAATGTACCTTCTCGTATCGAATGTTCGTTATAGAAACTGTAGAGCGGCTTATTCATTGTTGTAAACCAGGATGCCATACTTGTACGTTTTGTGTGTACAAATCAAACTTGTTGTTGGTTTACCTCCGTATCAAGTATAGCTCTACACATCCTTTTATTTGTATTCATTCCATGCCGCATGGCTGAAATCATATGCATTTATGTTGCCTGGTTTGCTGAACCCATATGAGAAACGAAGACCAAGTCTACTAATTGGAAGCATTTATCAGACTGTCTTGCATGCTTGAACGAAGCACATTAATAGCTCTAATATGCTGTGTTGAGGAGTGAAGTACAAATGACACTGCTTCAGTGGGACTACGGGTGTAAATGAACAGTGTTCGATTAACTGTAAATATGACGTTTGTTTATCAATTATGAACAAATTTATGTTCGTTTAATAAACAAACGAATATAAATAGGAATGTGTTCAGTTCGTTTATGTTCATGAACAAGCACGTTTGAAAATTCATTTATCTACTCATTTTAAGCTTGTTTATATGGTTCTCTTTGGTGAAGACAGGGACTAAATTGAACGCACAATAAACTTTAAAGTTCAAACTATGAAGCTTAAGGACTAGTGGTGTAATTTCACCATTTTGATAAAAAATGTTCGCCTATGTTAATGAATGTTAACAAACGTGTTCATGAACGTTAAATGAATCTAACACAAATACCTTAAAAAATAAGCAACCAAGTATGAATATAATCTTATTTGTTCAAGTCGGATTGATTTACCCATAAGTGGAGGAAATCCTTGATGCTTTGACTCTTATAGTGACCTCCCAATCACAATGCAATGAACCTTGTACTCTGTTTGGTACAAATACAATGAACCTAACGGGCAATGGATCTTTCTTCAAAAAGCTTAATTTGTTTATTGTTGAAAATGGGATTAAGTTGTTATATTGGCTTGTGATGACTAGAATGATATATGCATCTACATAACATAAGAAAACTTTACATATATTCTTATATTCTACCTAGCATGCGAAGTGCTTGTACATATAATTTGCACACCATAAACATGATTTTGACCTGAACGTTATAGGTAAAAATGAACTAGTAAAAGTTTATGCTTCAAGAGCTGTGTATTGAGGAATTCTGAAGAAAACTGAGATGCTTTGTTTCTCGGTGACTCCACCAACCACAATGCAATGAACCTTTCTTCAAAACAAACCTATATTCTTTTTGTGTTTGGAAAATGAATCAACCTTTGTATACAGGTGAGCATTCGATCTAATCGAGTTCAAAATTTTCGAGTCATTCGAGTTGACGAGTTGTATTTTACAACTCAAATTTAACTTGGAATTTTTTCGAGTCGAGTTTAAGAAATTCGAGTTAAGTTATTCAAGTTTCTATACTAATTTTATTATAATTATTTATAGTATTATGACAAGAATTTGTTCCAATTTTTTGACTTTCTCTAACCATATAAGATATAGATATTTTATATTATTTTCACATCAAAATGTTATTTAGTATATCAAATACAATCTAAAATCATGAAATATATTCATAATATTATATTTTAAAGAATTATTTTGAGGGTAAAATATTAATGAGAGTATAAAGGAGTCAATGAATTGATGGGAATAAAGAATTTGCAAACAATTGTAGTCAAAAGACCAAATTGAGTAAAATGCAAAGTTAAGGGACTAAATAAAAAGAAAGAGATTACATTTTTAGTAAAAAAAAAAGGTAAGAATTGAAGTTACATAGGTATTCTATTATGATATATGAGCATGTGGTTCAAATTTGATAAAAACATACTTAAAATAAAAGATGAATTGACGAAATAAGAAAATTATAAAAAATTGAGGGACAAAATTGAAAAATAGAAAATTTGTTATCAAAAAGTAGGAATTGAAAGTACATATGTATTCTACGATGGTTTAGGAGCATATGATTCAAATTTAGTAAAAATATACTTAAAATAAATGATGAATTGAAGAAATAAGGAAGTTATAAAAAAATTGAGGGCCTAAATAGAAAATAGAAAATTTGTTATCAAAAAGAGAAATTGAAAGTACTTAAAATAAATGATTCAAATTTGGTAAAAAAAGGACTTAAAATAAAGGATGAATTGAAGGAATAATTAAATCACGGACTAAATCGAAAAACTATAAAAATATTTAGTCAAATTTATTATTATTTTTATATATTGAGTAATTCAAATTTTAAAATTTCAACTCGAACTCGAAAATCGAATTGCTAATTCAAGTTGACTCTAATAACTCGAAATTAAAAAAATCAATTTTTTGAGTCTAGTTAAATTTTGCTCACACCTACCTTTGGGATATACTCTCATCAAACCCGTCCATTAGCAAATATAGTTTGTGGTCGTCACAAGACCTCAAAATTTGGGATCCACACTTTGAAAATTTAGTTAATCTAAAAAGTTATTTTTCCTATATAACGCACACGTAAAAAAAATTAATAAAAAAGTTAATTTTATATATTTGCAAAAAAAAAATTAATAGTAAAAAATCCAGAACTAGGCCCATTAAATCACAAATCGTCGATCAATCTCCTTTACTCGTAACCCATTAAACCACCGTGAACCATAAACCCCATGTTGAACATAAGCAAGACCAGAACTAGGCCCAACACAAGGATGTTATAGTCCCGGCTGCTCGGAAAGCACCATTTTTGGTCAATCTCAAGGCAAAGACTCATTAGTGGCCTTGGTGAAAATCCAAGTATCTCAGCTCATAATGTGGTCCTACAGATGAGCAAGAGAATAATTCCATTCCCCGAAGCATCCTTCAACTTTATTGTATCTGGTTGGACCAGCAACCAGAAGAAGGATGGTAAAACATTGACGGAGAACACTAGATTCCAAATTGGTCAATAGTCTTATGAAGTTTTCCTTAATAATATTTATGTTATGTTCTAACATGTTGTTCAATTCCTTTATTCTTACTTTGCGCCGCATAAAAAGTGACCATGGTGTCACGAAATTGGGCCTTTTCCCCACACTTTGGGCTATTTTGGCTATGTTGGGCCACATTTGGTCTTAGAGGTTGATAGAATAGTGTAGATTATTCTAGAACACTCAAGACTTGTACATATTCTAGAAGCATTCTAGAGTCTTCCATGTTAGGTAGGAAATAATGGAGAATTCTAGAGAATCTCTCCCTACCGTAGGATCAAATCAATCTCCACCGTCCATTGAGGAGGTGGGATGCTATAAATAGGTGTAGAATCCTCCTCATTTGTAAATCATCCAAGAGTTGTAAGCATTCAAGCATTCAACAAGCTTTCTCTCTAAGTTCTTTCCTTTCTTCTTTGTTTCCTTGCCAATCCTTTCTCTAGCACGAGTTCGAGTGAGGCTGACTTAGCTATCGCAAGGGGCGAAAAGGAGCTAAGGTCGCACGAGGCTTATTAAGCGATTAAGTCCGTGACAGTTGGTATCAGAGCCAGTAAAGGCGTCAATATCGTGCACGTGTATTGTAGGAATGGCCGGAAATTCGAACGAGTCGATTGTTGCTGAGGAACGTGGAAGAGAAGCTGCACCTACCAACAAGAATAAGAAGAGGGACCAAAGTAAGGCCCGCGAGAGCACTTCCATAGAACCGATGGTGGCAGAGTTTGGCGAGAAGCTGGAAAGGGTCCAGCACGACTTCAAGACGTTGGAGGACCATGTCTTGGAGCAAGTTGACACACTCAAAGGAAATGCCGAAGAGACCAACAACGAGGTGGAAACTCGGTTCATACAGCTAGAGGATATGATCCAAGCCGTCCGTGAAAGCATCGAGGGGATGCGGGAGGACTTGACGCTCTGCAAGAGAGCCGCCGTTAGCGGGAGCGCTAACCATGTCTCCACCCCGAGGGTCGAGTGCCCCAAGCCACAAGGGTTCAACGGGGCAATGGACGCCAAGGAAGTCGAAAACTACCTATGGCGGATGGAGCAATACTTTGAGGGAATCGGCCTTAACGACGAGGCCGCCAAGGTAAAGACCGCTGCCTTATATCTTTCCGATACTGCTATGTTATGGTGGCGTAGGAAACATGCCGACATTGAGCGAGGAGCTTGTCGGGTAGATACGTGGGATGAGTTCAAGAAAGAACTCAAGAAGCACTTCTATCCCGAGAATGTGGTCTACGAGGCTCGCAAGAAATTGCGGGAGTTGAAGCAACGGGGTATCATGCGGGACTATGTGAAAGAATTCACAACCCTTATGCTTCAAATTCCCAATATGTCCGAAGAAGATCTCTTGTTCTACTTCATTGACGGACTACAAGGATGGGCCAAGCAAGAGATGCACCGTCGGGACATTAAAACGGTTGATGAGGCCATTGCCATCGCCGAGTCACTTGTCGACTTCCAACCCTACTCCCACACCAATGCAACGAAAAATAAAGATAAGTATCCAGCCAAAGGTGGGGGAGAACGGCGGGAGAATTACCAAGGCAACCGAGACCGAGATCACCGAAGGCCACAAACTAAAGAGGGAGATCGTGATCGACGTCCGGGCCGAAGGGACTATGAAGAGAAGAAAAAGGCCTTCGTTCCCAAAGGAGGATGCTTCTTGTGTAAAGGACCACGTCCATGGCGTGGCACGAGGGGTCGAGCTACGCTTAGGCACTTGGAAGTGCCAAGTGAACTTTTCTGTCATTCCCATGGATGACTTTAAAGTCATTTTGGGGTTAGACTTTCTCCGACAGGTAACCGCTATCCCTATGCCTTCCTTTAGTTCTGTTTGTATCTTGGAGAAAGGATCTCCTTGCATGATCCCCACGGTCGAGGCACCGAAAGAGAAAGGTCGAGATGCCACACAACTCTCGGCCATACAACTTGATAAAGGCATCAAGAAAGGGGACATTACATACTTGGCCATACTAAAGGAAGATGACGAGATCGAGAAAACGGATGACCTACCATTGATCATCCGTGAAGTCCTAGAGGAAAACAAGGACGTGATGCCGCCCGAGTTACCAAATAAACTTCCCCCAAGGCGTGAGGTGGATCACAAGATCGAGTTGGAACCCGGTGCCAAGCCGCCTGCCCTGGCACCCTACCGAATGGCCCCACTCGAACTTGAGGAACTTCGAAGGCAACTCAAGGAGCTAGTAGATATGGGAATGATTCGACCTTCGAAGGCACCGTATGACGCACCGGTACTCTTCCAAAAGAAGCACGATGGGTCATTGCGCATGTGCGTCGATTACCCGGGCACTTAACAAGGTAACCATTAAAAATCGCTACCCGATCCCTTTGATTGCCGATTTATTTGACAGACTTGGAGGAGCCAAGGTGTACACGAAGATGGACTTGCAAAAAGGCTACTACCAAGTTCGAATAGCAGAAGGCGACGAGCCAAAGACTGCATGCATCACCCGATACGGATCGTACGAGTGGTTGGTCATGCCCTTTGGTCTAACCAATGCACCGGCGACGTTTTGCACGCTCATGAACAAGCTCTTCCAACCGTACTTGGACCAGTTCATGGTGGGTGTACTTGGACGATATCGTGGTATACAGTAATTCCATCGAAGAACATGTAGACCACTTGAGGATTGTGTTCAAGATACTTCGAGAAAACGAGTTGTACGTCAAGAAGGAAAAGTGCACGTTTGCCACCGAGGAAGTACACTTCCTTGGACATGTAATCGGTCACGGGAAGCTATTAATGGACAGGAACAAAATCAAGGCCATAACCGAGTGGGAGCCGCCGACCAAGGTAAGTGAGATGAGGTCTTTCCTTGGTCTAGTAAATTATTATTGCCGGTTTATACAGGGCTACTCAGCGCGAGCATCACCATTGACGGACCTACTCAAGAAGGGGAAGGCATGGGAGTGGTCCGAACAATGTCAGAAGGCCTTTGAGAACCTGAAGGCAGCAGTTAGCCAAGAACCTGTCTTGGCCTTACCCGACTTTACCATGCCGTTCGAGGTGCATACCGATGCATCCGACTTCGCAATCGGGGGAGTATTAATGCAAGAGGGGCATCCGATAGCATTTGAGAGCCGCAAGCTGAATGACACCGAGAGGCGGTACACGGTGCAAGAGAAGGAGATGACAGCCATCATCCATTGCTTGCGGGTATGGAGACATTACTTACTCGGCGCGCACTTCACCATCAAGACCGACAACGTGGCGACGAGTTACTTTCAGACCCAGAAGAAGCTATCACCAAAACAAGCTAGGTGGCAAGACTTCTTAGCCGAGTTCGACTACACGTTGGAATATAAGCCGGGCAAAGCCAACGTTGTAGCCGATGCCTTAAGTCGAAAGGCGGAGCTCGCTGCGATCTCTCTAGCCAAGGGAACCGTGTTGGAGCGCATCAAGGAGGGCCTTGAGCAAGATCCAATGGCAAGAGAATTAGTAAAGCTGGCTAGCGATGGCAAAACCCAACGGTTTTGGGTAGAGGACGGTCTACTCTACACCAAGGGACGACGAATCTATGTTCCAAAGTGGGACAACTTAAGGCGAGATCTTGTCAAAGAGTGTCACGACACCAAGTGGGCTGGTCATCCGGGTCAAAAGCGCACTATGGCATTGCTAGAGACGGCATACTATTGGCCCCATATGAAGGATAGCGTGGAGCTTTACGTGAAGACTTGTCTTGTGTGCCAACAAGACAAAGTGGAGAACCGACAGCCGACGGGATTACTGGAACCTTTACCAGTTCCCCAAAGACCTTGGGATGCGATCACCTTGGATTTCATTAGTGCATTACCCAAGTCCGAGGGATACGGTTCGATCATGGTCGTCGTGGACCGATTTTCTAAGTATGGGACTTTCATACCATGCCCCAAGGATTGCACTGCGGAGGAGGCCGCGCGAGTATTCTTCAAGAATGTCGTGAAGCATTGGGGCCTACCAAGGAGCATCATCAGTGATCGAGACCCTCGATTTACCGGACGCCTTTGGACGGAATTGTTCAAGCTCCTTGGCGCCGAGTTAAATTTCTCCACAAGCTTTCACCCTCAAACTGATGGGCAGACCGAACGGGTGAACTCCTTGTTGGAGTGTTATTTGCGGCACTTTGTGAGTGCTAACCAACGAGATTGGGCGAAATTGCTAGACGTCGCCCAATTCTCTTATAACTTGCAGCGAAGTGAAGCCACAGGCCGGAGTCCGTTCGAGCTTGCGACCGGACAACAACCGCTCACGCCGCATACATTGACAATGCCACTTGACGAGGGTAAGAGTCCCGGGGCCGCCAAGATGGCTAAGTCATGGGAGGAGAACGCCGACATCGCCCGCGCATGTCTGGAGAAAGCACGAAAGAAGATGAAGAAATGGGCGGACGAGAAGAGGCGACATCGAGAGTTCTCCGTTGGAGACCTAGTCTTTGTGAAGCTTTTGCCACAACAATTTAAAGCCCTCCGAAGCGTTCACAAAGGACTAATACGGAGATACGAGGGACTATTCCAAGTACTTGCCAAGGTGGGAAAAGTGTCTTATCGCTTAGACTTGCCAAGTACACTTAAGATTCATCCGGTCTTCCATGTAAGTATGCTCAAGCCATATCATGTCGACAAGGAAGACCCAAGCCGAGGGTATTCGCATCGAGCACCTCCCGTAGTAACCAAGTCTTATGACAAAGAGGTGGAAACGGTGCTCACAAGCAGGACGGTCCGCAAGAGAGGAGTCCCACCGCGTACCGAGTATTTAATCAAGTGGAAAGGGCTACCAGAGTCCGAGGCAACATGGGAGCTAGCTGAAGACTTGTGGCAGTTCGAAGAACATCTCAAAGCGTACGAGGCGACGAGGACGACGCCAGAATAGGTGGGGGAGAATGTCACGAAATTGGGCCTTTTCCCCACACTTTGGGCTATTTTGGCTATGTTGGGCCATATTTGGTCTTGGAGGTTGATAGAATAGTGTAGATTATTCTAGAACACTCAAGACTTGTACATATTCTAGAAGCATTCTAGAGTCTTCCATGTTAGGTAGGAAATAATGGAGAATTCTAGAGAATCTCTCCCTACCGTAGGATCAAATCAATCTCCACCGTCCATTGAGGAGGTGGGATGCTATAAATAGGTGTAGAATCCTCATTTGTAAATCATCCAAGAGTTGTAAGCATTCAAGCATTCAACAAGCTTTCTCTCTAAGTTCTTTCCTTTCTTCTTTGTTTCCTTGCCAATCCTTTCTCTAGCACGAGTTCGAGTGAGGCTGACTTAGCTATCGCAAGGGGCGAAAAGGAGCTAAGGTCGCACGAGGCTTATTAAGCGATTAAGTCCGTGACAATGGGCTGCCCTCACGAGTTCAACCCTAGTGTTCCCTTGTTTGAATTTGGAACCATTAAACTCTCATCTCCTCAACTCATGCTTAGACCATTTCAAACCTCCATTAGCAGCAACCAAAGGGTTCGACTTCATAAAAATATTAATAAACAATTAAATAAAGTAACGTGTTGGTTGCTTGAGACATACAAACAGCTTAGACTCCTGAACCTGTCAAAGTGTATGTCGGCATCTCCAATTTCCCTAAACTACCCTCCACAAAGGGTCATACCAGATAAGTTGATTGGGACCACTTACTGGATTCAGCCACTGGCCCAACTCCAACTCTCGTAAAGAAAATATTTAAATTTTATGAGAATTTAAAATTTCCAAGACGACAACTATTCTCGATTCATTCTACCCCGTATATCGGTAGGCATTGGAAAACGTTAGCAATGAATGTGGTAGGGGATCATCACATGGGATGACTTTGGCTTAGTTCATTTTAGGACACACATGTGGTAACACTCGGTAATGATACCGTGTGTGCGAGTTTCCTTATTTAGAAGCACTGAATCCATTATTGTTACCGAACAGGAATACTTGTGATGGAAAATGTTTTAAATTCTATAAATGTTTTTTATTTAATTTTCCAAAATCCTATCAGCAAACATGAGTAGGAAAAAAAAGGACAAGTAGGAAAGATTTACCAAATCCAAAACTGCTGTGAAAGATGTGTGTCGTTGCTCCTGCGTGGAACCTTCTGAGATGGAGCCATCATGGACTTGTATGGATTATCTAACACTATAAATACCTTGGCTTCGCCCAAATCCCCAGCAGGAAAACAAGAAATCTTCAATTTCTCGAGGATTTCAACACACTCACTAAAGCTAATCTGTTGTATCTCTTAGGCTAATCTGTTCTTTCTCTGTAAGCTACACCAAAATTCATTTATACTTTATAGAATGGTGGCCATATCCAAGATTGCAACCGGAAATGGTCATGGTGAAAACTCTCCTTATTTCGATGGATGGAAGGCATACGAGACCAACCCTTTTCACCCCACGGAAAGACCTGATGGGGTCATTCAGATGGGTCTAGCTGAGAATCAGGTAAACTATTAAGAAACCCCCTCAAGAATTTTGTGCTAACATGGCTCATGGCTGCTGGCTATGAAGAACTAATGGTGTTTTTTGGTTTTTGATCATTTTCAGCTTTGCTTTAACCTCATCAAAAAGTGGGTTTTGCAACACCCAGAAGCCTCCCTCTGCAGTGCTGAAGGTGTTAACAAATTCAAGGAGACGGCTCTTTTCCAGGATTATCATGGGATGCCTGAGTTCAGACAGGCTGTTGCAAAATTTATGGGGAAAGTGAGGGGAGACCGAGTGAATTTTGACCCTGACCGGATTGTTATGAGCGGCGGAGCAACCGGAGCTCATGAGATGGTTGCCTTTTGCTTGGCTGATCCTGGTGAAGCTTTTCTGGTTCCCACTCCTTATTATCCAGGGTAATTCATCGATTTTTGCCATTTTTCTCAAGTTTATCTTTCTGAGGTTTTCCTTTAAATGGAAATCAGATGGACAAAACAGCTAAATTTGCCATTGATTCGCAGGTTTGACCGTGACTTGAGGTGGAGAACAGGGGTTGAGCTTGTTCCGGTCGTTTGTGAGAGTTCGAACAATTTCAAGATCACCAGGAATGCCTTGGAAACTGCATATAAAAAGGCAAAAGAAGCTAACCTGAGAGTCAAGGGTTTGCTCATAACCAATCCATCGAATCCCCTGGGCACCATTTTGGATCGAGAGACATTGAAGAGTATTGTGAAGTTCATAAATGAAAAGAACATACACTTGATTGGTGATGAGATATATGCTGCCACAGTTTTCATGGAGCCCGAGTTCGTTAGTATTTCCGAGATCATCGATGAAGTCGAGTGTAATCGTGATCTCATCCACATTGTGTATAGTCTTTCCAAGGACATGGGGTTCCCTGGTTTCAGAGTCGGCATTGTGTACTCGTACAACGATGCAGTGGTGAGCTGTGCCCGGAAAATGTCCAGCTTCGGTCTGGTTTCCTCACAAACGCAGCATTTAATCGCGTCGATGCTGTCCGATGACGATTTTATTGATAATTTTATTGTGGAAAGCAAAGAGCAGTTATTCAAAAGGCACAAGTATTTCACTTGGAGTCTTTCTCAAGTTGGTATTGGTTCTTTGAAGAGCAATGCAGGGCTGTTCATATGGATGGATCTGCGTAAACTCCTGAAAGAGAAGACATTGGAAGCCGAAATGGATCTGTGGCGGGTGATAATCAACGAAGTTAAACTCAACGTTTCCCCCGGTTCTTCTTTCCATTGCAATGAGCCAGGTTGGTTCAGGGTATGCTTTGCTAACATGGATGATCACACCATGGAAGTTGCTTTGTTGAGAATCAGAACCTTCATATTTAGGCAGAATGAGGCTATGGTTCCTCGTAAACTATGCACACGAAGCAGCCTTAAACTCAGCTTCTCCCGAAGAAGGGACGATTTCATGTCACCGAGCATCATGTCACCTCACTCACCCTTACCTCAATCGCCACTCGTCCGAGCCAGGACTTAAGCTGGATCAACTCAGACTTTTCACCATATTATACAGTATCTAAATAAAACCTTTAAACAATTGTATATTTTTAGGGTCTTTCCCTGCATGCAAAAAATGCAATATTGTGGGGGGAAAGCTCAACACTGGTGTGCACTGCTCATGCCCATACATACCATTCTTGTTTACCTTTCTTTTGTTTATTCATACTAAGAAAAAAAATTGCAGAGTTGTGAATTTGTAAGGGTGACCGATTCAATAAAGGATTATACTTGAAAAGTGTCTTACTTGAAAAGGGTTATGCTTGAAAAGTGATATAACATGTATTTTTTACATGTACTGTTACAAATGCAAAGTAAAATATATTCTCAACATTGTCCCCAAAGAACTGCTACCAAACTTTCCTGGGGCTCCCTTCATACTCAAAACTCTCGAGTAAAAGTAGGGCAGATAATCATATCTGGAAAATATAAACAGGTAATGATGCAAGTCATCAACTTTTCAGAATGAAAGAGCAGCACTGAATGCATTTAACATCATAGAGATTCGGCTTGAGGAAGAAAAGGGATAGATTGTCACACAAGTGAGTTTGTGCACTGTGTAATGCCTTGACACAATGCTGTGCAGAAAAAGATCGACAAGCATGATCAACATGCTCAACTCGTGCCGTGCAGTCATACAACTGTCATGCTAAAATGTGTACGTATAGATCTTGAAAGGAAAAATGACTAATGGTCATACCTCCCGAATACAGTGCCCACCAGGAAGGTTACCACCTATTGTATCTGGAAATCCCAAATAAATTTATCAAGAAATCAATGACTGATTTTTCTTCTTTATTGTTTCACCAGTTCTTGTGTGTAATCTAGGACAATTAAATCGGAGGTAGAGGCAAACTGATGAGCATACCTTGAGGCTGTACATCCTGTAGCAACTATAAGAGATCCATACTTGAGCAATTTGCCTGAATTTGTAGTTAAGGTTTGCCTTTCTGTATCAACGCTCGTTACTGGATCCTCGTCAGTCGTAAATCATTTAATCATACAAGAGAAGCATTCTAGAAGGTTAGAACAAGCAAACATCTGTTTCTCAGCTCATGAAGTTAAGGGTTATGAAAGATAAATACCATGTTCGACCAACAATCACGAGTCTATCAGAAGCAAGAAAAAGCGAATAACCAGATTCCATCAAGTTATACAAACATGAAATTATTGACCAAACTGGAAAGTGGAAAAGAAAACTTCGATTCTGGTGAAAACGAACTCTCAGTTGTTGTTAGAAAACGAAGAGGAAACGACTAAGTTTCTGGTGAAGCTTCTGAATTGAACAGAAGAGGAAGGGGGAGGACGAGTCAAAGTAGAAGAGTGAGGGCACCAGAGAGCGAGTTTGATAAACTCACCATTGCTTTTCGAGCTGTAAAAAAGAATGGATGGGAGAAATAATTGGAATAAAGGATCAGCAATTGCAGTTGCAGCAGCGGCTGGAACTAAGTGGAGACTGGACATGGGGACATGTTATTTGAAGGTGTTTTCCTAGTGAAAAGTGCAATATGGCTGATCATACTTATATTTAGCAAAGCTTTTAGCAGTAGTTAAAGAACAAATCTTTCTGGTTCTTTTAGAAAATTAAAGGGTTGAAACTAGTGAATATTGAAGTTAAAAGGAAACCCAGATTCAATACATTCCACTGTATCTTCAAACTATATCTACCATCCTCCATAGGGCAAACTTGTCTCAGGTTTGTTTTCTTATGTTCATATGGTTCCCACTGTGAGACAGGGTAACTGGAATTCGAAGAAGGAATCCAAACCCTCAAGAAAATATGCATCAAAGTAAAACAAAGTTCAGGCAAAGTGAGAAACTTTCAGTTGGATATAAAAATGTTATATAATAGTTTGAGTATTTACATTGCCTCAAAGCTTCTGTACTCAAATCAAACAACAGTTGACATATTAAACAAACAAACTACACTTCACAAAATGCTTGCTTCACCACAGCCATATTGCCTGAAGTCTGTGTTAAATTAAAAGGAAAAAAAGAACCCTTTTAGGCCCTGCTTCGGACCAAAAGACCAACTCACAAAAATGGCTGACAATTGACATAGTTACACGAGCGGCGCAGATGATTTGGCGCCTTGATCCAACACATCAAGAATTTCAGTTCTGCTTCTTACCAGCCTATGGAACACTTCCCTGATCAGCATCTGCAAAGGCCCCAACCCTTCTTCCATTCGCTGACAAACCTCGGCGAGTTCGGCTACTTGTTTAGCAGCTTCCTCCACCTTATCTTTCTCTCCGGGGTACTGAAATGAATCCGTAAAGTCTATCAAACTCTGCCCAAGCTTCTCCATTTTCTGCATCTCGAATAACAGACCAGCCATCCCTTTCTTCTCCTTCTTCTTCCACTCATCACCAATTTTTTCAAGTAAACCAGTCAGAGTATGGGTCCAATTCACGTTCTTAGGAATGGGAAGATGAGTTGTCAAACCATTCCTCTCTTGACAAGGAATTGCAGCAATCAATACCCACATGACAAAAACCATAATCAAGTTCATTATGAAAATAAGGGAGGGCAAACCGGATGCCTCCGGTCCACGTGGAGGAACGACGTTCATAGTCATGGCGTGAATCTGTTTGGAAGCAGACCAATTCCTAGCCACCTGCCAAGAAAGTGACTTGTAATGTCCAAACAGCGGTCGATCTTTATTACCACCTCGGCGACCAAACGACCAATTCCTGTCCGTCGTTTTATGAGCGCTGCCTTCTTTATCGTCGAGGTGCATTGCTGAAATCAACGAAACCAACGCCTTCTTTGCTCTCTTCGATTGTCCTTCACCAAAGGGTTTTTGTTCCAAAGCC
This sequence comes from Hibiscus syriacus, assembly GCF_006381635.1. Taxonomy (NCBI): domain Eukaryota; kingdom Viridiplantae; phylum Streptophyta; class Magnoliopsida; order Malvales; family Malvaceae; genus Hibiscus; species Hibiscus syriacus. The sequence continues at coordinate 745,244 of NW_024063468.1, read as the reverse complement.
AAAACAGCAATCTCAGCCAGTTTTTGGCAATGCCTGACCAACTCCAACCCATTTGCGATAGCATTACAAATGTCTAAAGCCTTAACGACACGGTCGAGGAGTTCAGGGATCAAGCGGTCGAGAGGGGGTTTGGAGATCTGAGCCGCATCACGACCCATCAAGAGAATAGCCTTGCATTCGGCTTCGCAGCCGAGGAAGACGTCGAGGAGCTTGCGTATCCAGGAAATAGAGAGAAAGGCATCGAAGGGGGTGTCATCGGGGGCGGATAAGATCTCGGCGAAACGATCGGAGACTTGCTTCTGGAAGAGGTCAAGGTCTTCAATCTCTTGCTCATGGGAACCATCCATGGCGTTGACCTGGTTCCGCCTGATGCTGATTCGTCCCAAGAAGGAGCTTTGGGTATCGGTTCCCGTCATTTGTGATGGAAGATATGCGGGTAATCGAAAGAGGGACGTGTTAGGAAAGAAGAGGGAGGAGGGTTAGAGAGTTAAATAACGGGAGCGGAATTTATGGGAGTCGGATTGTCGGGGACGACGACCCGTTCTTATCTTCCTTCTTTGGTAAGCTGACTTGGCACTCCTCAGGGTTTTCTTTATTTTTGTTTTCCCTCGTTTAGAATAATCATATATTTTAAAATTATTATAAAAAATTTAATTGAAATTTTAAAAATATATATTTCTTTCAAAATCAGATAATTTCACTAAAAATATGAAATATCCAAAATTATAATGAATGTTTATGATCATAAATGTAAATTAATCATATAATTTAGGATATTTTCTATAACTATTAACTCAAATATTAGTCATTTAAGACCACATAAAGACCAAGAAAATGTTAAAAATCTAACTAAAAAATGAACAAAATATATATACAAACAGATTTGACCACATCAATAAATAAACCATAAAATGTGATAAAGCTAATAAAATACCATCAATAAATCGTAAATCAGAATCGAGCAAAGTGAAAAAACTATTTACAAATGCAAATCACGTATCTAAATCCAAAGCAAAAAAGATAAACATGACAACAAGTAAGCACTAACTCTGAAAAAATATAAATTAAAACAACTAACAAAGGACCAAAAATGTTTCATAAAAATAAATAAAAATTATAAAAACAAAACAAAAAATATAAAAAAATGTAGAATTATTGAAAACTAAAAAGAATAAAAATAAAGATATAATATGAGAAATTAAAGAAAAATTTAAAATATCGACGACGATAACCAACACAAAAATTGGTTTTAGTTGTCTATTAATCAATAATAATAAAAGAGAGAAACAATTTTAAGATTTTTGAAAGAAAAACACTAATTTTTTTCTTGTCAACATTTGTTTGGGAAAAAGTAATTTCAATGATAATTATTTATTAATAATAATAAATAAATTACTATTATAATATTTTAACGGTCTATTAAATCTAATTCACTTTGTTTTATTCTTTGATTTTTTATTTACTTTAAAAATAAAATATATTAATTAATAAATAATAAATTACTATTATAATATTTTAAGGGTCTATGATAAAGTTAAATCTAATTCACTTTATTTTATTCTTTGATTTTTTATATACTAAAAATAAAATATAGTTTATTAATATACTCTAAAATCGATCAGACATTTTAAAATATACTTAAAAGGTCTATTATTTAACAAACATAAAATTATAACACAAAATAGTATGTTATTTTTATTTGAGTAATCAACTGTATAATTTATCCAATCCCCTAAAATTTCAGTAATTTATTTCAGTAATTTATTATATTGATTATTTTCACATATATCACTTTTTTTAGTGGAAAAGAGGCTAAGCGCCTTTATATCCTATGATTACCACTCTTCAGATGGGGAGGGCCAATGTTGTCTCTAATGAGGATATCATCGAGAGCTTCAGGAGGGGATTGGAAGATCTTGATGGATCCGTCGGCATTGGCTCGGAGCTTTGTTATGGCGTCGGCTGCGAAGTTGGCTTCACGGTGGATTGAAGTGAATTTCACATACCAGGCTTTGGAGGAGAGAGCGTAAATAGCTCGAACGAGAGCTATGGGGATGCTGGAAGCTTCAGGGGAGGTTATCAGATTGTGAGCATCAGTATTATCAGTTTGACATTGAATATTTTTTGAAGCCGAGAGACCAAGCTAAGGAGAGACCCTCGTGGATTCCCCAGAGTTTCTATTGAAGGACTGAAGAAGGGACAACGAACTTGTTAAAACCAAGAAGGAAGTCTCCATCGTGGTTTTGAAGAAGGCCACCACAGGTTCCTAAGGAGGACTTGCTATTGAAGGCTCTATTAGTGTCGAGTGTTATCATCCATAGGGTAAACTCGAGTAGCGGTAGACGCCAAGGATGAGTAGTAGTGTCTCGCCCAGGAATGACTGAGATGAAACAACTCAACGTTGGATGAGCCTTGGCCATTGAAGATGACTGCATTGCGTCTCTTCCAAACCTGCCACACAAGAGAAGAGAAAGCAATAGTCCAAGGAATATCAGAACCTATGGAGAGGGTGCTGTCGTAACCTTCCTTCATATGGGCCCGGAATCGGATTTCAACTTTAATTAATGTATTAGAGCCGTCACTGGTCATTTAAAATATGGTTGATCGAACACCTTAAATTACCATTTACCTGATCTTTATTTTACCAGAAATTAATCCGATTCGAGAGTCGATTACAGTAAACGAAGGATTAACACTCTTTTATTGCCCTTTCGGTACCAATTTAATTTCTCGATTGTCTTAATTGTAAAAATTATAATTGACATTAAAATTTAAAATTCGATCCAATATACTTACCTTTCACAAATTAAAATTGTCCTAAAAAATCCAAATTAATGTTAAATAAAAAAATTAAACTAAACTAAATTAAATAAAAATTAAAGAGGGATTAGGAAAACATTATAAATTAAAGGTTTAATTGATGTTAGTTGAAAGTTGCAAGGAGGAAAATAAAAAGTTAGGGGGTTAATTTACAAAATATAAAAAATATAAATATGGATTAAATTGAATATATTCAAAATTCAAGGGTAAATTTACAATAGGTAATCAAAATGAATTATACTTTAAAATTAGAGGGACTATGGAAATAATTAAATTATTTGGTACTTACAAACCAGTCCACCCTATAAATAGCCCAAATTTTCCTAAAAAATCATTTTAACCCATTATTCACAAAACACTCTCTCCCTTCTTCCCAAAATCCTCTCAACCAAACCAATTGGCCTAGTGGCCAACAACCCTCCAGTGGAACCCCACCGCCGTCAGCTGCTGCGCTAGCCAAAATCGAAAGCCCTCAATCCCGTGAACCCAAAACCAAAGCTCAAACTCCCAAAATCCCCCAAATCAACGTAGATCTAGGTTTTAGTTTCTCGGTTTTTACCTTTCCTAGCGTGCTTTCTAACTTCTGACGACTCCTTCTTCACCAACGAGGCTTCCATGTGTTCCCGCCGACCTTTGACGAAGCAAAACTTTGCCTTTTGGTTTTGGTTTCAAATATTTGTGTCCTTGGTTTTTTGATGTTTTTGGCTTGGTTTGTTGTTTGGTTGCTTTCGGTTTCCCTTTTGCCAAATATTGATTATTTTTTAGTGGTTTTCGTGATTGTATCTCTACTTGTGCTCTCGTTTTTTTCCTGTCCCTTCTGATGGATTTGCAAGTATATATATAACCCCTTGTTAGGGCTATTTTACCCTTAAATCGGTGATGGTGCAGTCTTAATTCTTATGGGAATCTTGATTTATGTTTCGGTTGGAATTTTTCTCCATGTTTGCCGAGAAAATCGGGGGAAGTTTTCCCATATTTTACCTCTGTTTCCTTTCAAAGATTCCGGCTGGTTGGTCACCATAAACTGGCCTGGGATTCTCGGCCTCACGCGTCCTTTGTTACTTTCCGTGCGGTGCCTTTGCTAATTATGTGTAACCCTAATTCTGCTAGGTCAAAAAGATAGGCTTAGCTGGGCCTCCACCGGGCTTGCTGGGTCAGGCTATCTGGTCGAGTCTCCCTTGCTGGACCTAAATTTGGATCTTGTTGAACCTTTGTTGGACTTCACTACAACAAATTTTCTTATTAGTGGCATCTAGGTTATTGTCACTAAAACTTCAATTTATGTCAATAGATGTATTTTGTGACGTAAAAGTCAATGTCACGACGATCGTCACCCTAGGTGTGTCACTAAATGTCAAAAGTGACGATGTATGTGTTATCGTCACGTATTGTTAAATATATAGTGATGCTAATGGATAAAATTTGCATTCAATGACAATTGCTTTTGTCACTAAATGATGTACATTTTTGTCATTAATAAATCATATCGTCACCAATAACACAATAATTTCATTGTATACGTGACGAAAAGAAAATTGTCACATTATTAGTAACATAGTATATCGTCACCTAATAGTAACATGAATGACATTTATATATAACGTCACTAAATAATTAATATTCAATGACAACTAATTATGTCACTAAATTATGTAAAATTTCGTTATTGATGATTTATATCGTCACAAATAATGCATTAAAATCAACTTATATGTGACGAAAGAGATATTGTCACATTTTTTAGTGACATAATATATCATTACCTAATAATATTTTGAATGATGATTATGCATAACGTCACCATATATAAGGTCATAGTGGCAAAATTAAAAATATTCACATTTTTAATGACAATATATATTAAAATATTATTTATACAAATCTAAATAAAAAAATAGTTAACTTATTGCAAAATAATAAGATTTAAACAAATATTTCACTAAAACCATAATAATTTCATTTCTATAAATATAAAAATGTTTAAATGTTTACATAAAATAAAAATAATATGATAATAATATGACTTGTGGAATATTTCGTTGTAGCAATCTCAATCCAAACCTAGAGTCGGTTGTGATTTTGTTGATGTTGAGTTCGTGGTATCATTTGAAGCTACAAATTAAAATAATCATCATTAGTTATTACAATTAATATTTATATAACAATTTTTATTTGATTAACCATATTGTTTACCTGAAAATTGAAGTGATGGCACTTGAATTCCAATAGCTAACAAAGCAGATCTCATAGCTTCCATTTGAGTTTGAATCAATTCAAAATTTGACTTATAGTTATTAAGTTCATCTTCTTTATTCTTCAAACTCTTTTTTAACTCGATTGTATCTGCACTTGAATTTGCTTTTTTAGGCTTTGGCCATATCCAAGCCCCGTAATGTATCATGGTCTAGTACCAAGTACCTCATCCATTATATCATCAATATTCTTAGGTTTTGCTCCTTCTTCACTTGGAGTTTATTGCAACTCCACCATTTTCTCCTAAAAAAAGTCATTCATAAATAAAATAATTCTTAGATGAAAATTACAATTTAATACTTAATTTTGTGAGGTCTTACATATTTTGCTTGTGCCTCAGATGTTGTCCATCCTTTGTCATTTGAATAATGAGTTGCCTTGAAGAAACCCATCCTATTTGGTTCTTCATCATCCTTGCGTAGACTTTAAAATAAAAAATAAACTTTATAATAAATATCAAAAGTGTCCAACTTACCATAGGATTTTTCTTAAACAATAATAACATTAATGTTGCCAAGGTATTTACAGAGATGAAAGTGAAAATGAACAATATACATTTCAATTCCCAATATCAATGGAGTTACTAATATTGATATGGTTTATGGAAAATTTGTTTCTATCTTATGTAAACGCACAACACATGACTCGCCTCTAAAAATGCTCAAACTACATATCTTTATTTGACCTAGGAAATTTATCTACATCGAGATTAAACATAGAGGAACTTGATTGGAAAATTCCTCTACAGTTTTTTGAACAAAAGAACACTCCTCTTCCTTTTCTAATGCTTTTCCTGAATTTCTACACCTATCTTCATGTACTGTTCACAACCAAATATGCACATGCAATCAATCCAAGACTGCCGTCTTTTCTTCTCTTAATTCACTCCTAAATCTTATCTCTTGTATATACTATTCACAAGCGTTATACTTAAAGCCACATTCGCAAGTTGAATCTCGGAGAGCCTTACCCATTCTCAGGTCGTTGCCATGGAGGACCGAGAACTGGCCCACGAGTAGCTTGAATTCTGACTTTGAAACCATTGCTTGGTTCAACTTCAGACTCCTGACCAGGTTCTAGATATGTGACCTGAAAGATTCTAATGCAACAGTGAACGGAAGTAAAGCCATATGCATGGATACATCGAACAGTAGAAGATTCGGTTGAAAATTAGTTTAAAACCAGATGCTCTACATCTAAATATATTAATAAAATGACAAGTTGTCCAGAATTGTTTACATTTAACACTATCATCAATTTATGATGGTATATTCAATGAACCAAACCATAAAAATGGAGTGGAGCGTGAACCATAAACAGTAACAGATGCCTAGTAGAACCCCTGAAAACTAAATTAACGATTTAACTCACATTTCTGAAAAGAGGATCCACCAAAGGCTTGGCATTTGGAGTTGCGACGACTCTATGATTTGGGGACATTTCCGAGAGCGTTTTTAAGGTCCTTAAATGGCAGTCATCATCAAGGTTTTGTGTAATCAGTAAGCAATCAAGTTGAGGAAGATCAGAAAGCTGCACAAAGGAAGTTTCACCGCAATTACAACAAACACACTTATTAAACAACAAAGCAAATTATATATATATATATATATATATATATATATATAACATGGATACAAAAAGAAACCTTGAAATTCCTAATAAATTTCTTGGCAGCATCATAGAGCAATGGAATGTCGAAGTCCAAGTTACCAACCAGAATTGGATCAACCAAAAGTTTAACCCCACTTACATCCCACAGCCAACTATTCCCCTAAAAACCAAAAACGAAACCATCTCAACAACAAAAAAGAGGGTGAAAATTAACAGATAAATCAAAAAGAAAAAGAAACCCACCTCTAGGTAAGTGAGGTTGAATACATCAGTCCCAGAAGAGCTGGACCCAACAGCACTCTCTTCAGAAACAACAGCAGAAACCCCCTTATCCCACCTGTGAAACCAACCCAAAACGAAAACATATACATATAAAGACTAAAACATACAGAAAGAATCGTAGGTTTTGGTTTAAAAGTTAATGAATACTTGCAGGTTGAGAGCTTTAATCTATCTGAACGGAAGCTGAACGGGTTCGAGGAATTGAGGATAGACGAGCGGGTAAGAGAGCGGATACGGGTCTGGGGCCTCTGTTTCTCAATGGTTTGCAACACAGAGGAGCGGAATTGCAATGGACCGCCATTCGTCCTTCCTTGATGAGTAAATTTAACGTTTTAGGCATGGTTTTCAGAATCAGACCGGTTAGTGAACCGGTCATGTTATCGTTTTACTGGTTCAATAGGTTAAATCGGTTCGATCGGTTAAAAGAATTGGACGACATCATAATTATTTAAAAAATTAAATAAAAATACCAAAAATATTTAATAAAAAATAATTTTTTATATCACAAGTCATATTCAAAGCAAGTCATAATATATATAAGTTAAAAACCATAAAATCAAGTTAAACAAAATGATTCAAATTAACTATAACATAATATTTAAGGTAAAACATATTAAATAATAAATATAATTATATAACTATAATTAAAAAATAAATTTGGGGTTAAAAAATCATAACAAAATGATATTGTTTGGTTTTTTGGTGAGCATTGAGTGAATTATTCTTTCACTTCAATCAAGCTCGAATTTTAGGCTTTAATCGAGCTTCTAATTTTTTTTTGAGTTCAAGCCTTTTTGAGTTCAAGTTTCAATATTATATTTCGAGTTTGAGTTGAACTTGATAATTTTTAGCTTGTGAGTTGAGTTGAGTTGAACTTGGCTCATTTAACAAACGACGTTGTTTGATTTATTTTTTTTATAAAAAAAACAAAAATCCCGGTTCTTAGCCGGTCTGGTTCGAACGGTTTAACGGTTCTAGCCGGTTCACTAATAGCGGTTCAACCAGTTTAAATTAAACCGGACTAAGCAACGGTTTCCGATTGAACCGACCGATCCGATCTTATTTTCAAAACAGAGGTTTTAGGGTTCCAAAGACCTTTGTAAATTGTAAAAGTCGTGGAGCGATTGAAAGAGTATGACTGGGGAATGCAGAATATGAATAAATAAGACTTGTGTTCTCGGAATTGTAGAGTGACGAATTTAAATGAGTAAATTTAACAATTTATTATTTTATGTTTTACTCTAAAAAAACCTTTGAATATGAGATAATCTAATATAAAAATAATGTCAATAAAATAAAATAAAAAACATAAAAAAATCTATAAATTACATAATTTAATAAGGTCGTTAGATTATCTTATTTTTTAACATTAACTGGCATAATTTCATGACGTCTTTTAAAATCATCATATAAAAAATAGAGATAAAAACAAGTGACAAATAATTGATTTCGTCGTGCTAAAACTATTTTTTGTGACAATAATAAAATGTCACTTTTAGTGTCTTATAAAATATGACAAATTAAATTGGCACGAATAAAATTTATTAGTGACAAATGTGCAACACCACTATTTCAAATTCAATCGTCATTATAATAAATCTTCATTAATACATGTGTTTCATTGGAGACGATTTTACAATGTCATTATTTTATCTAAATATCATTAAAAGGTTTCCCACCAAATAATTTAGTAGGAAGATTTTGACGCCAAACATATAGTAACAAAAATTAATGACCATTTTTAAAATTGTCATAAAAGATATATCATTAATCAATAAAATATGACGAAAATAAAAAAAACGTCACATTATAGCATATTTTGTGACGATATAAATAACGTCGTATAAAAATTTTGTCATAAATTAACACATTTGTTGCAGTGTTGGATTTAATTTGGACCTAAAATAATAAATATAATAATAATAATAATAATAATAGTAAAAATATATATACTATAATATATAATATAATAATATACTATATAATTATATAAATAATATATACTATATAATAATATATAATACTATAATATATATAATATCATATCATATATACTATATAAAATAATATACAATATAATATGATATAATAAAAAGAAACCTAGACGAAAGTGAGTGTGTACAATTGCTAACCTTAAGATTTTCCAAAAGCCAGTCTTCGAGAGAGCTGGTATAGAAACCACATAGATATTGAGGGTGACTAGTAGTAATCCAAAGGTTCCTCGACTCCGGAAAATCTCGAAGAATATGGATAATGGTTTCATTGGCAGCTCCACGCATATCACAGCTAGGGTTGTCAATGGGGTTTCTGCACCACCGGTTATGGTTGGAGAGGAGCTTGTTGTGAATGGAGAGCCATAAGAAGTATTGGATTATCTCAGGGATCTTAAGATGCCAAATAATCTACCACTTGATATCTTTGGGATCCCAAGAGTCTTGTGAGTGTTTAAGGTAAGCAGATTTGACCAAGAAGGTTTTGCGATTACCATGATTCCAGATGCAAAGATCTTGACCAGCGTTGGGGGAAGCCACCCGAATGTTGAACAGACTGGTGAGAAAACTGCTCGTTAAGGAGACTTCAATTCCAGGACACATTAGAGGAGACAACCGCATTAGCTTGGAGCTCATCATCAATGTGGGTGTCATAACGGTGATGATTGATTAGGGGCCCAAGGCTAGGGATCCAACGTTCATGCCAGAAATGAATGGTACTACCATAAAAAATAGACCAAGATAATAAGTTATGAAACTTTGGCCAGATTCTCACAAGAGCACGCCAGAGATGAGAGGAGCGACGGCAAATGATGTCTTTAGGGCAAATATCAGAAACCTTGTATTTTTGTCTTAAAAGCTTGATCCAAAAGCAGTCTCTATTAGAGACAATAGTGAAGCAGATTTTCATTAGGAAAGCTATATTATGCTTTTGCAAGCAACGAATACCCAAACCACCATTGGCTTTCGGTTGAGTTAAAATGTTCCAATTGACAAGAGAGAGGCCGTGGGTTTGGGTGGAATTTCCCCAGATGAAACTACTAATAGTTTTCTCGATGTCATTACAGATACGCACGGGAAAGCGACAAGTTTACATGAAGTACATGGAGATAGCCGAAAGAACCGAGTTAGCAAAAGTAACTCTACCCGCGAGGGATAATGAGCAAGCAGACCAACCTTCGACTTTTTTTTTAATCTTGTCAAAGGTGAAGTTATAAAAGTCAGAAGTCGCTCTTTTGTGCATGACAGGGATACCAAGATAGACATCAAGGTCATTGACCTGGCGTATCCCAAGACGAGATCTATTCTCAGCGGTCGTATCAGAGTTGGTGTTGGTCGAGAAGAAGACTTGGGATTTGAGCTTGTTGACTTTATGGCCAGAGTAAGCATCAAAGTTATTAAGAATTTGGTCGATGAGACAATCTTGGTCGACCGTGGCTTTAGATTAAAGAATAAGTTTATCTACGAAGAACATATAAATATGAGAACCTCCACGAACAAGCTGAAAGGACTTCAAAAGGCCATCTTGGACAGCTTTATGGATACAATGACCCAGTCTTTCTATAGTGAGAACGAAAATATAAGGGGACATAGGGTCACTTTGGCGCACTCCCGTTTCGGGTTTAAAGGACTGGGAAAAATAACCATTGGATTGTATTTGCGTGGAGGGGGCGAAAATGCAGCGAAGAATAAGCTGAAAAGTGGCTGGCCGGAAGCGAGCCTCATGAAGGGTATCGCCAATGAAATCCCATCTGAGGCGATCAAAGGTTTTCTCTAAATCCACCTTGATTGTCATCTATCTTGTCTTTCCAGATTTGGCCTTCATGGAAGGAATGACTTCTTGGTTGATGATCGTGTTTTTGATGATGTTATTGCCAGCAATGAAACTGGTTTGATGATTGCCAATCAACTTACGGATAAGATGTTGAAGGTGGCAAATTAGGATTTTGGTGATCAGGTTGTAAAGGACGGAACAGAGACTAATTATGAGGTATTTAAGAGTCGGTATAGACTTTCTGGATCATAGTACAAATAGAAGGTCCAACGATGTGCCAATGCTTCTTAAAGAGCTGGGCATGGAGACCATCCGCACCAGGGGATTTGATAGGAGCCATAGTGAAAAGGGAATCCTTAATCTCAACAGGGTCAGGAATACGGTCAATGAGAGTCATATCATTATAGGGGATATAAGGAAATAAGTCAGAGAGAGGGAAGAGAATGCAGCGAAGAATAAGCTGAAAAGTGGCTGGCCGGAAGCGAGTATCATGAAGGGTATCGCCAATGAAATCCCATCTGAGGCGATCAAAGGTTTTCTCTAAATCCACCTTGATTGTCATCTATCTTGTCTTTCCAGATTTGGCCTTCATGGAAGGAATGACTTCTTGGTTGATGATCGTGTTTTTGATGATGTTATTGCCAGCAATGAAACTGGTTTGATGATTGCCAATCAACTTACGGATAAGATGTTGAAGGTGGCAAATTAGGATTTTGGTGATCAGCTTGTAAAGGACGGAACAGAGACTAATTATGAGGTATTGAAAGATCCGAACAAGACGTCCTCTTCAAGAAGATCAATGTCGTCATCTTCCGGGTTTACATTATTGGTGTCGAAAAACGCATCAGTGTTTCCTTTGACCATGTCTTTGTAGGAGATCCGTTGGGTGCTACCATTAGTAACTTCATCACAGTCTATATGCGATGAGGAAGAAACATCGTTAAAGGAAGGGAGGTTGGGGCTTCTTCATCATGTTGGCACTGCTTCTTAGGAAGTCTTGGATCAGAAGGATTTTCAGAAAGAGGATTCATCATTAAGATGTTCTTAAAATTAAGATGTTCTTAAAATACATACATTGTTATGTTTGGCTTGTAAATTGTCAAATTTGGCAAGTTGGAAAATTCATCTTTGGTAGGTGGCCAACTTTACACACGAGAATTTCATCTTTGGTCCTTAAAATATTAGATTATTTATAAGTTTAGTCCTTAAAACTCAACTATAAATAGGTCTAAGTATTTCATTAGAAATCATCCCAAAAATAAGTTATCTCTTCCATTTGTTTTCTTCATTCTCTCACTTTGGGAATTCTAAAGAAATCCATTTGTTGTAATATTTTGTTGATAGTGTTATCATCCGGTGTGGTGCCCGAGGAGTAGACGATATTCTCGTCGAAACTCGTAAATTTGGTGTGTTCTCTCGTTTATTGTTCTTTATTCGATTTTTCCATTGTGTTTTAATATTCAATAGTTTGACGGGTTTGTCCGCTATGCAACCTTTGATGGTTTTGATCTTGACATTTCAGATCAAATTTGAAACTATGTTCGTGTGGGAAATAACCCGGTTTCCCCAACAATTAGCATTAGAGCTTCAGTTGAGGTTATCCTTGTGGTACCGTTGCTGAAAAAAATACAGTTTGTGCTATTGAATATTGTTCGTTAAAATTAAAATGCCAAAATACGGATCAGTTGATACATCAAGCTCTTCATCTGGACCTGTGAGGAGGGTAATGTCAAATGTAAACTTCTCGGTGGAGTTATTCGATGGATCCGGGTATTTTGGCATGTGGCAAGGCGAGGTGTTGGACGTTTTATTCCAACAAGGTCTAGACATCGTCATTGAGGAAGAAAAACCCGTAGATATGAAGGAGAAAGAATGGAGAACAATCAATCGTTTGGCGCGCAGCACGATTCGATCTTGTCTTTCCAGGGAGCAGAAGTATGGCTACAAGAATGAGACTTCTGCAAGTAAGATGTGGAAATCATTAGAGGAAAATTCCTAAAGAAAAGATCTCAGAATCATCTCCACATGAAGAAAAGATTGTTCATATTTGATTATTAACCAGACACCAGTATGAATGAACACATCACTGCGTTCAATGAGCTAGTGGCAGAATTATTGGGCATGGATGAAACCTTCAAAGATGAAGATTTGGCATTGATGTTGTTGTCATCTCTTCCAGATGAATTTGAGCACCTTGAGATAATGTTACTTCATGGTAAGGATAATGTTATCCTTAAAGATGTAACTAATGTTTTGTATAATTATGAGCTTAGGAAGAAAACCAAGAAGGTGGGCAAGTACGAAGGAGCGGAGGCCATGGTGGCAAGAGGTCGCTCGAAAAGTCAAAATCCAAAGAGGAGAGGGAGGTCAAAGTCGAAGCCCAGACTGGGAAAAGATAAATGTGCCTTTTGTCATGAGAAAAGCCATTGGAAGAAAGATTGTCCGAAGCTGAAGAAGAAAGGAAAAACTGCTCCATATGCATGTGTTGTAGAGCATGATGCAAATAACTCTGACATATCATTGGTTGCTTCATTAACAACATTCCATTCAGATGAGTGGATGTTATATTCGGGTTGTACCTATCATATGTCCCCTAATCGGAAGTGGTTCTCCGATTTAGTAGAACTAAATGCAGGAGTTGTTTATATGAGCAATGATAATGTCTATAAAATTGTTGGGATGGGTTCAATTCGATTGAAGAATCAAGATGGATCAACCAGAGTTCTAACTGATGTCCGGTACGTACCCAATTTGAAGAAAAATCACATCTCGTTGGGAGCCTTGGAATCCAAAGGATCAATAGTCACTATGAGAGATGAAGTTTTAAAAGTCACATCTGGCACACTTGTGATGATGAAGGGCATCAGGAAAAATAATTTGTATTACTACCAAAGTAGTACAATTATTGGAGCAGTTGCAGCAGCTTCCAGAGGCGATGATTTAGACACAACCCAGTTGTCGCATATGCGGTTGAGACATGCTGGAGAGAAATCCTTGCAAATTCTAGCAAAGAAATGATTGTTGAAAGGTGTAAAGGCTTGCAAATTGAACTTTTACAAGCATTGTGTTTTGGGAAAGCAAAATAGAGTGAAGTTTGACACCACTATACATAATACAAAAGGTATTATGGATTATATTCACGCATACGTATGAAGTCCTTCAAAGACATCGTCTTTGGGAGGAAACCATTTTGTTGTAACTTTTGTAGATGACTTTTCCAAAAGAGTTTGGGTGTATCCAATGAAGTCTAACGATGAAGTTGTAACACCCCAACCCGTATCCGACCTAGATACGAGTATGAGGTGTCACATTGACTTTTCAAACTTTGACTCTTGACAAAATTCAAAGAAAATTTAAACATTTCATTAAAGTAAAAGCGGTTTAGTTACATAAACTGACCACAATAACCAAAATCAATCAGAGCATACTTAATTCAACCAATTAGTATATGCCAACTATACTCAAAATAATCAAAAACATTTAAATCCTCTATTTTCTGATCTGAAATTTTGTAAGGGATGTGCTGACTTGTCTTACTCTTCTTCTCTTCTTTTCTCGCTTCTGTAACCTACGTGTGAAACAATCACACGCTAAGTCGATGACTTAGTGAGGTATAAAAAAACACATCTAATGAAATTCATACCCACTAATCATGCATGATTGTTTTATGCTATCAAGTCATACAACTCATTTACATATACATCAACATATATGTGCACTTGTACCATGTCACGAGAAACACACATATCATTATATCAAAACATACATATTTATATACAATCATTTCTATTATTATCAATCTGTATATTAGTCCTTATACTTTTATACTCTTATCCATAATATCCTTAATTATCACATCATAGCACATATATCACTTCACAACAAAATAAACATATGATCATACCAAGTTTATTTATCTTATCATTTTTATTAGCCCATGAACACATGTGAGAACTATAAATATGTGAGTCTATAGAGGTTGTGCACTAATGCTGTCACCACAGCTCGCATAAATGCACCGAAGTGCCACGTAGAATTGCATCGTAGTGCCACGTAGAAATGCACCGTAGTGCCGCGTAGAAATGCACCGAAGTGCCATATAATAATGTCCATAAGGACCACATATCATTCCTTAAGAATCATATACATAGACTAGGGATCAAGTATGTGTCTCACAAGACTTCACACATGTTCCAAAGAATATATATATGTCCCGAAGGACCGCGTAGACCTTCGACTCTTGGCATGCCAACTATACCCCTAGCTCTCATGACACATAACATAGGCATTATCATTTATGTCATTTCACATGTTCACGTATTCATATTACCTGGGCACGTAGTCTCATAGTTTTTGAACATAACTCATTGTCACATTTTCATATAATCACATAGTCACATTACACGTAGATCATTTCCATGTAATTCACATGTTACATATCTCAGGTTCTTGTATTCATATAACGTATAATCACATAGATTACTTTCACATATACATGTTCTCATATAGTTTCTATCATTTCTCACACAATCACATTTATTCATGTATGGTATTTCATCTAAACCGTATAATAATGGCATATATTCATATCACCGAATAACTTCACCTGAATATATCTTTTGTTCATTTCAATGCTTAAATCATATAACACATAAGTTTTCCTTATGTCATTTATGCTACTTATTCATATAATCTTATGTTATCTCCTATGTAAATGCTACCTAACTTATCTCATTTTCCATTTATACCAGTTTAATCTATTTATTTAGTTAAATTTTACTTAAATCCTATACCATAATTCTCTTTAAATATACTTCTTCTCTATAACACTTATCTTATAGTTTGGCATCATCATTTATACTCAATTCCCTTCACTAATATATTATTCTCATATTACTCTATAGTCTAATCTTATTTAACTCATCACCCTTCTCCTGTAGTCATATAAATCTATTATATTGATTCTTATAATTGATCACATTTAATATGTAACATGCATGGTCACCTATCATATAACCTATTTCACATTCTCATATAATCATATAGATCATTCATATTAATTCCTATAACTTATCACACTGCATGCATTCACACAAATCGTTAATACATCCTATAATATATATATCACATATACCCAAATCAAATATATACATATGATCATACATTCAAGCCTTCTAATATAGGAAATAGATTTGTCGCAAGTCTTATTTTCGTTAAACATCATAAACTAACTTGTATGCACTCACCTGGCCTCACTAGTCAATTCTAATCTCTTACCTTTCCCCTTGATCGATCTTACTTGTCAATGATTCTGAAACTTGATTAGGCTCTGAATCTACATAATTATACATTTTAAGACAATTATTAGATACATACACCTTGTAATTTGATACTAGCAACTTAAACGAACTTATTAAACCAACATTCACAATTTTCCTTTAGGGGGAATCGATTCCCTACTATGGGGGTATCGATTCCCTCATGACATTCTGGAAATTTTTGTTCGTTTGAAGGGGTATCGGTTCCCCTTGAATGGGTACCAATTCCCCTTTCCCATAAATCATATTTTTAGCTCGAAAATCACTTCATTTTCAGCTCAACACTTCATACTTCACTCCCTTTAATATTCCTAACTTTCATACACATACTTAATCTCATTTCTACTCCATAATCACTTCTTTAAACTCAAAATTCTATCATTTACATGGCATTCAAGAATCACACTAAATTTCCAACATGTTCTAAAACCCATTCTATCACTTCATATCTCTTAATTTAACCCTTGACAAGTCAAATTAAACTTCAAAATCTATTAACTCCTTCTATTTCAAAAAATTCACTTAAAAACTCATTTTTCTTAATTTCTCATAACTTGCTAATCTTTGAGTTTTAAGCCACCTAAAGCTTTCCTTAATCTTTCTTAACATCCCAAGAATCAAAACAAGCTTTAAAACGAAAGAATTAACCAACTGAAGACCCATTTACCTTATACAAGGCTTCACGGTGGAGAGGATGAAGAAGAAGACTGAAGAATACTCTGGAGAAATTATCTCATTTCCCACGTTTTTATATCCCTTAAAAGAGATTAAAAATCTTCTCTTAGAAAAAACCATAATACCCTTGTTATTTCCAAACTTTACCATTAAATCCAACATCAACTTTCTTCAATTAAATCCATGAACTTTTAACTTATTTCGAAATCAAGCACATAGTTTTTAAGATTTGTAATTTAGTCACTGACCCTGATTTAGGATGTTACAAATCTGCCCTCCTTTAAAGAAAATTCGCCCTCGAATTTTCACTGCACACATTGATAAGAACATGTCTGCTAATGTTCTCATGTTGTTTCCTTTACTTAATCTTTCTTTCCCTTAGTTCTTCAACTACCCTTTTTTTATATACCCTTATCATGTCACTTATCATATAACAAATATCATCAATTCTTATCAATCAAAATCATTAATCAATCAAATTCCTTATCAATCTTTAATTACCTTGCAGTAATAACAAACTTTTATTCCATCAACGCTTAATTATTTCTTAAATTTCCTTAATACATATAAATTATTCTTTATTCCTCTGACTAAATCTCCTTGACCAAGAAAATTAATCTTTATCACATCTGATTCTTTAAACTTTTTCCTTTCATTTCCTTATTCCATTATTCATTTATTCATTCAAAAATCAAAATCTCCTTATACACAAATCATATATTTTCTTTCATGCTCACATACTCTTTTCCTCTCACTTATGCTCATCTCTGATTATTAATCTTTATCATCTCTTCATAACTTTGATAATCAACACTCCTTGCACATACCTTATTCTGCGTAAAGTCCTTATTCAAATCATAATACACACATACTTGACTTCCTTCAAACATATTAATCCTTTACTCTTTCCAGTCGAACTAACTCAGCATTAATTTATTTGACTCATTCAACTCACATTCTTACTCATTCACAATGAAATTTTCCTGGGTTCAAACTTAGGCATTACAATTTCCTTTATCTTATAAATCAATCATCAATGCACCTATTCTTAAACCCTTGCAAAACAGTACCTATATCACTTGATCCTTTTTAAATAATTTTACTTTACCTATTTTCTAGCAGAACTTTTAATCCAATCCATTACTTTCCCTTCTAACTTAACTTCATATTCATTCTTAACTCCTTATTTAATCTTGCAGTACCAGACTCTACTATTCAAGCGTATATGTCTTTCATCAAGTTTTGATCATTTGCTATGGAATACAACTAATTCAAATCGAGTATGTAATTGACAATCATAATCTCCGTCTCTCTTCGATAATGTCGATTTTTATGAGATACAAATTCTCTTAATTCTTCTGAGATCTCTCTAGATCTTTAATACAATTCATCACTTCTTGAAAAGAACAATTTTAACATCAATAATATTCTTTTCGTCTAGGAACAAACCCTCCATACCTCACTTACATACATCATTTTTCCTTCAAATAACTTAACAAAAATTTCTTCGACTTATCAAACTACATTCATATCCCTACACATTACGATTCCTATGTTTTCAAACTCAAGCATTCTAACTTTCTCTGTCTTATAAACTGATTGCTGATATATATTGATTCTTAAACTTTTCTATTACTTTATAAATTTCCTTAACCATACGAATCCTTATCTCCTTCACTACATCACAATTACATGATCGAGATACACAACTATATCCATATCCGTTTTATATTCGGTTAACTTATCCTAACGATATCTTCAAATCTTTTAAATCCAATACACTTTTCGTCACATAATCTGGTTAGCCAATGCTAACTCTTTTCATCTAGAATGCAAACCCTTATAATGTCCACATTTTGGCTTATACACAGTACTATCTCTTTGTTTCAAATTCATCACACTGTTTGCATTTATCTTATAAACTGGTCACTGATTCACTTATTCTTGAACTCTTCTACAATTCTAGCCACATCCTTAGATCTTTTAACTTTCTTATGGTGACACTTGTTCACCATATTCAATCGTATCCATGAAATAATAAGAATACTTCATATCACTTTTCCGATTCAGACCTATGAAAACTTTCTATCACTATTCTAATATGATTTCAACTTTCTGAAATCAGTATTTGATATTATGAGGCACTTCCTGAAGTGTCCGCTCTTCCCCCTGCCTGGCCAGGGCAGGTGAATTGCTATCACAATCAGGAATATCGCCTCTTACTCCACTTTGAAATTACTATAATCATATTTCTATTATAACTTAGCAATCTAATTCTATTAGGAAGACAACACACTCCTTACACTATTAGATCAGAATTTTTCACCTTATGTTGGCATGTACACATTTTATGACACTTTAGACTTCTGTTTATACTGAGAATCGGCTAAACTTTAGCTCTGATACCATTAAATGTAACACCCCTAACCCGTATCCAACCCGGATACGAGTATGAGGTGTCACATTGACTTTTCAAACTTTAACTCTTGACAAAATTCAAAGAAAATTTAAACATTTCATTAAAGTAAAAGCGGTTTAGTTACATAAACTGACCACAATAACCAAAATCAATCAGAGCATACTTAATTCAACCAATTAGTACATGCCAACTATACTCAAAATAACCAAAAACATTTAAATCCTCTATTTTCTGATCTAAAATTTTGTAAGGGAGGTGCTGACCTGTCTTACTCTTCTTCTCTTCTCTTCTCGCTTCTGTAACCTACGTGTGAAACAATCACACGCTAAGTCGATGACTTAGTGAGGCATAAAAAAACACATCTAATGAAATTCATACCCACTAATCATGCATGATTGTTTTATGCTATCAAGTCATACAACTCATTTACATATACATCAACATATATGTGCACTTGTACCATGTCACGAGAAACACACATATCATTATATCAAAAATACATATTTATATACAATCATTTCTATTATTATCAATCTGTATATTAGTCCTTATAATTTTATACTTTTATCCATAATATCCTTAATTATCACATCATAGCACATATATCAATTTAAACCAAAATAAACATATGATCATACCAAGTTTATTTATCTTATCATTTTTATTAGCCCGTGAACACATGTGAGAACTATAGATATGTGAGTCTATAGAGGTTGTGCACTAATGCTGTCACCATAGCTCGTATAAATGCACCGAAGTGCCACGTAGAATTACACCGTAGTGCCGCATAGAAATGCACCGTAGTACCGCGTAGAAATGCACCGAAGTGCCATATAATAATGTCCATAAGGACCACATATCATTCCTTAAGAATCATATACATAGACTAGGGATCAAGTATGTGTCTCACAAGACTTCACACATGTTCCAAAGAATATATATATGTCCCGAATGACCGCGTAGACCCTCGACTCTTGGCATGCCAACTATACCTCTAGCTCTCATGACACATAACATGGGCATTATCATTTATGTCATTTCACATGTTCACGTATTCATATTACCTGGGCACGTAGTCTCATAGTTTTTGAACATAACTCATTATCACATTTTCATATAATCACATAGTCACATTACACGTAGATCATTTTCATGTAATTCACATGTTACATATCTCAGGTTCTTGTATTCATATAACGTATAATCACATAGATTACTTTCACATATACATGTTCTCATAGAGTTTCTATCATTTCTCATACAATCACATTTATTCATGTATGGTATTTCATCTAAACCGTATAATAATGACATATATTCATATCACCGAATAACTTCACCTGAATATATTTTTTGTTCATTTCAATGCTTAAATCATATAACACATAAGTTTTCCTTATGTCATTTATGCTACTTATTCATATAATCTTATGTTATCTCCTAGGTAAATGCTACCTAACTTATCTCATTTTCCATTTATACCAGTTTAATCTATTTATTTAGTTAAATTTTACTTAAATCCTATATCATAATTCTCTTTAAATATACTTCTTCTCTATAACACTTATCTTATAGTTTGGCATCATCATTTATACTCCATTCCCTTCACTAATATATTATTCTCATATTACTCTATAGTCTAATCTTATTTAACTCACCACCCTTCTCTTGTAGTCATATAAATCTATTATATTGATTCTTATAATTGATCACATTTACTATGTAACATGCATGGTCACCTATCATATAACATATTTCACATTCTCATATAATCATATAGATCATTCATATTAATTCCTATAACTTATCACACTTCATGCATTCACACAAATCGTTAATACATCCTATAATATATATATATATCACATATACCCAAATCAAACATATACATATGATCATACATTCAGGCCTTCTAATATAGGAAATAGATTTGTCGCAAGTATTATTTCCGTTAAACATCATAAACTAACTTGTATGCACTCACCTAGCCTCAGTAGTCAATTTCAATCTCTTATCTTTCCCCTTGATCGATCTTACTTGTCAATGATTCCGGAACTTGATTAGGCTCTGAATCTACATAATTATACATTTTAAGACAATTATTAGATACCTACACCTTGTAATTTGATACTAACAACTTAAACAAACTTATTAAACCAACATTCACAATTTTCCTTTAGGGGGAATCGGTTCCCTACTATGGGGGTATCGATTCCCTCATGACATTCTGGAAATTTTTGTTCGTTTGAAGGGGTATCGGTTCCCCTTGAATGGGTACCGATTCCCCTTGCCCAGAAAACATATTTTTAGCTCGAAAATCACTTCATTTCCAGCTCAACACTTCATACTTCACTCCCTTTAATATTCCTAACTTTCATACACATATTTAAACTCATTTCTACTCAATAATCACTTCTTTAAACTCAAAATTCTATCATTTACATGGCATTCAAGAATCACACTAAATTTCCAACATGTTCTAAAACTCATTCTATCACTTCATATCTCTTAATTTAACCATTGACAAGTCAAATTAAACTTCAAAATCTATTAACTCCTTCTATTTCAAAAATTCACTTAAAAACTCATTTTTCTTAATTTCTCATAACTTGCTAATCTTTGAGTTTTAAGCCACCTAAAGCTTTCCTTAATCTTTCTTAACATCCCAAGAATCAAAACAAGCTTTAAAACAAAAGAATTAACCAACTGAAGACCCACTTACCTTATACAAGGCTTCACGGTGGAGAGGAGGAAGAAGAAGACTGAAAAATACTCTGGAGAAATTATCTCATTTCCCAGGTTTTTATATCCCTTAAAACAGAATAAAAATCTTCTCTTAGAAAAGACCATAATACCCTTGTTATTTCCAAATTTTACCATTAAATCCAACATCAACTTTCTTCAATTAAATCCATGAACTTTTAACTTATTTCGAAATCGAGCACATAGTTTTTAAAATTTGCAATTTAGTCACTGACCTTGATTTAGGATGTTACAGAAGTGCTTCAAATTTTCCTTAAATGGAAAAATGTGATCGATAACTAGACTGGTAGAAATATCAAACATCTTAGGACGGACAGACAATAGAGGGGAATATAAAAGTGACCCATTCTTTGACATTTGTCATGAGTATGGTATTATTTGACACTTCACTGTTAGAAATACACCATAACAGAATAAGGTGGCAGAGCATATGAATCGAACACTATTGGAGAAAGTTCGATGTATGTTGGGTTAAGTAAGACATTTTGGGCTGAGGCTGTGATATATTCTGGCCATCTCATCAATCGTGTACCGTCATCAGCGATAGGAGGAAAAACACCATTGGAGGTATGGTCTGGAAAACCTGCTACTGATTATGATTCCTTACATGTATTTGGATCCACTGCTTATTATCATATGAATGAATCCAATCTTGATCCAAGAACAAAGAAGGCTCTCTTTATGGGAATCACCCATAGAGTGAAGGGATTCCGTCTTTGGTGTTTAGACACCAAGAAGATAATTTGTAGCAGAGATGTTACCTTTAATGAATCTGCCCTAGTAAAGAAGGTAACAAATGAAGTTGTCCAGACAAGTAGGACTCTGCAACATGTGGAACATACTCCAAAACAGGTGGAGTTTCAACAGAATATGATCTCAGAAGTTGATTCAACTAATTCTTCAACTCCAATAGAAGAATCAAAAGATGAATAGGTTCAAACCCAAGAACCATTGGAGACACCAGAACCACTGCAGTTACAAGGCTAAGGAGAGAAATTTGTAGACCTGCTCAATTTGTTGATATGGTGGCCTATGCTCTTCCAGTTGTTGATGATGATATCCCTATCACTTACCAAGAATCAATACAAATCTTGGAAAGTGATAAGTGGAAAAGTTCCATGGATGAAGAAATGCAATCTCTCCAAAAGAACAACACATGGAAACTAGCACAATTACCTAAAGGTAAAAGAGCAATTAGATGCAAGTGGGTATTTGCAAAGAAAGATGAATCTCATAGCAAGAAAGATGTTCACTACAAGGCAAGATTGGTAGCTAAAGGCTATGCTCAAAAGGAGGGAATCGACTACAATGAAGTATTTTCCCCTGTCGTGAAGTATTCCTCCATTAGAATATTGTTGGCCTTGGTAGCACAGTTGAATTTGGAGCTAGCTCAACTTGATGTAAAGACGACTTTCTTGCATGGGGATTTAGAAGAAAAGATCTATATGACTCAGCCAGAAGGATACAAAGATGGTGGTTGTGAGAAATGGGTTTGTAAGCTGAACAAATCGCTATATGGATTGAAACAATCTCCGAGGTAGTGGTACAAGCGACTTGATAGCTTTATGAGGAGGCAAAAGTACACTAGAAATAAATATGATCATTGTGTGTATTTACAAAAGCTCAAAGATGGATCTTTCATTTATCTTCTCTTGTACGTTAACGATATGTTGATTCTTACTATGCTGGTGATTTGGATAAGCGTTGATCAACTACTGGGTATTTGTTTACTCTTGCTAAAGCCCCAGTAAGTTGGAAGTCTACTTTGCAATCTATAGTGGCTTTGTCTACTACAAAGGCATAATACATGGCAGTTTCAGAGTCTGTGAAGGAAGCAATTTGGCTTAACGGGTTGATGGAAGACTTGGGAGTTGTTCAAAGTCACATTAGTCTCTATTGTGACAGTCAGACCGCTATTCACTTAGCGAAAAATCAAGTCTATCATTCAAGGACTAAGCATATCGACGTAAGGTATCACTTTGTGCGTGAGATCTTTGAAGAATGAAAGATTCTACTTCAGAAAATTGCGACAGCAGAAAATCCTGTAAATATGATGACCAAGGTATTAACAGTAATCAAGTTTAATCATTGTTTGAACTTGATTAACATCCTGAAAGTTTGAGCACCTTCGAGTATATGGCGCTTGTGAGCGCAATTAGAGGCACAACATCAAATTTAGGGAGTTGAAGAAGTTGAGTAGGCTTGGTAATTTCAAGCCAAGGCGGAGATTTGTTATGTTTGGCTTGTAAATTGTCAAATTTGGCAAGTTAGAAAATTCATCTTTGGTAGGTGGCCAACTTTGCACATGGGAATTTCATCTTGGTTGGTGGACAACTTTGCAATGAGAATTTCATCTTTGGTCCCTAAAATATTAGGTTATTTATAAGTTTAGTCCTTAAAACTCAACTATAAATAGGCCTTAGTATTTCATTAGAAATCATCCCTAAAACAAATTCTCTCTTCCATTTGTTTTCTTTATTCTCTCACTTTGAGAATTCTAAAGAATTACATTTATTATAATATTCATACTAGATCAAAAAGTAATTATGACGAGACCTTATACAAGCCATTTTTTTCAGGGCATTGCATGAGCCATTTCCCCGTAAATTACTATTATTTTTAAAATAATCATATTAAAAATATGAAGAGATACGGGAGGGGGGATAATTTGTCGTAGCATAGAATCATCGACGCATACATGAGTAATTTGCAAGTAAAACAAATAAAGTTTACTCTCACTTGGTCCATTGCTAGTTTGAATTTTAAAACGTCAATGCAGTATTATGATTACTTAAATCATTTTTACTATTCCTTATTTGAAAATCATCATAAAGTAAATTTAAATTATAAAATTATCTTTAAAAATTATAAAATTTACCCTAAATTACTGCTAGTATTAAATTATTTTAAAGAATACACTTCTTAAAATCATAATGAAATGAGTTATAATATCGAAATTTATTAGAGAAAGCGTCACATCTTACATGTGCAGCAGAAAGTTATGTTAGTTAGGGGTTGCCGTTAGAAAAGGCGGATAACTGTCAATTATATCAGTTATTAACTCACTCCAATAATATTTTAATCTTCAAGGGGAGAGCCTTTAACGGCTTAAATTATGTAGTGTTGTCGGTTTTTTAGAAGTTGGTGAAATCAACACCCCTTGAGGACCATGACCTTGACCAAACACACGCCATGGTCGGTTCAGAAACGTGATTTCTAATGGAATCTTAGGCCCCCTTAATTATGGTTTATCTAAACTGTTTTTGGGTTAAAATATTTTAATAATAATTAATCTTAAATAAAATGATAGTTTTAATAGGCAAAAGTGCCCAGATAATGGGATGGGAAAGATTATTTCCCAAAATGATGCACTCAATCGATTAATTCTTCATCTAGGGTGTTTTCTACAATGTTTTATGGTTGCATGGGATATCTTGACGTCTTTTGAGGAAAAATTTTCCCATGCAAACCATCCTTTGAAAACCAGTTAGAAAACTCGACGTCTTGAATTATTTCCTTGTTGAAAATCCCGGCGTCTTTAGGATTTTAATGCAAAAAAAAAAGTTGGCGTTTTTACATAAATATCACCTTAACAAAAATTAATTACTTGATATATCTGTAAAATTTTCTAAAATGATGCCTAATAAGTAATTAATTTCTATTAGGGTGATATTTATGTAAAAACGCCAACTATTTTTCTTTATTAAAATAATTTGTAAAAGTATTTAAAGATTTTAATGCATGAATAATTTTATAAAATATTATGGATAATCATCATCATTTTGAAAAATAATTTTGTAGAAAGCCGTGACACATGCACCGCATAGGATTTTGAAAAATAAATGCTAGTTATAAAACTTTTATAAAATTATTTATATTTTAAATTAATTACCCTCAAATTTTTCCTAGATTATACTATACGTATAGGATTTGAAAGAGTCAAAAATGTATCAGAAAGTATCAAGTAGTAATTGGTAGACATAATTGTATTGTGTAATTTCATGCAAAAACTAAAATTTGTCGAGTTATAAAATAATTTGCAAAAACATATTTAAAGATTTTAATGGAGGAAAAAAATTGGTGTTTTACACAAATATCATTATAACATAAATTAATTATTTTTTGGCACATTTTTAGAAAATTTTACAGATCTAACAAGTAATTTGATATTTGTGTAAATATGTCAACTTTTTTTTCTGCATTAAAATCCTAAAGACATCGGTATTTTCACCCTAAAGACGCTGAGATTTCCCACTGATTTTCAAAGGATGGTTTGTATGGGAAAATTTTCCCTTGAAGATGCCGATATATCCCATGCAGCCATGCAACACTGTAGAAAACACCCTAAATGAGGAATTAATCGACTAAGTGCATCATTTTGGGAAATAAATTTTCTCATCCACATTATTTGGGCACTTTTGCCAGTTCTGTTCTAATAATGTTCTCTGAATATCATTGATTTTTTCTAATAGTGTGAAATGATTATAAGGGCGGATGTACGTGGTTCTATAGGGGAGCCATTGCACACTTATTTTGAGAAAAATGTTAAATTTAGTTTAGTTTACTAATAGGAATAGGAAAAAAATAAGAAAATTTGTACACCCAAATATTTTTTGGAATCGAGTATTAAAATTTTGAACCCCATTTTTCAATTTCTAGATCCGTCACTGACACAAATATATATAATTCAATTTTATTTGATAAAATAGGGACCTAATTGAAAGAAATATAGAGAATGAAATTATTATAAATTAGCTGCCCTTATTCCCATATGTAATGGGATAAGGGGGAGGTAGGGTAGTAGGATGCCCTCAACGCTAGGTTGAGAGCAACTTCCATAGAAGACCTCCGACAATTATGTGGGACTCGATCCCACGACCACAAGGTTAAGAGCTTTGCGTTCTACCAACTGAGCTAGACGGGTAATTCAATGAAATTATTATAATTATCAGTAAATATTTAAGGGATGGAATATTTTTACTTTAATCTTGAATTTGATCTCTTACTTAAAAAAATCGACTTGATCCTAAATAAACCTATTTTATTTTTTTGAAAAAAAACTTACTTTATAAGATTGAATCAAATAAAAATTTATAAAATTCATGTCAAATGTCAATTGCCAAATGCATTCATCAGGCAAGAAATAGTAATAGTCCAATATAACAAGAATTAATGCCCAATCATAATGTTATTTAACAAGATGGGCCTATATCCAGCATTCAAGCTGCGAAGAGTCCTATGAAGTGACAGCGCAACAGGCTGAGTTCTCTCTTCATAATCTCTTGGGTTTATGGTCCGAAGCGATTTTTTTTTTTTTTTTAAAAAGTAGATCGAAATCCCGTCTTCCACATGAAGCGTCGAGTGTTGGAAACCATGGCCAAATGTGCAGCTGAGTTGCCCCCCCATGCTACCTGCCCAGCAAGCGTCCCGTGATCAGCACAACCACCATATCGGAAAAGCAGTTGGCTAAGGGAATACTTGGCACCATCTCGCATGGCTGATGTTAAAAGATACCACATGTTAAGTTGGATGGATTACTTCAGTTTCACTTTTCAAAAATCTCCTTTCATTTCACGGATTTCGACCCACCAAACTTTGATCACATCAAACAAACCAAACCTCTCCTTGTCTGAGTTTCACAAAAAAATTAACATTTTTTTGGCAGTGTAGAGAAACATTACAACTACTAAAAAAACCCAAAGTTGCCAACAATGATTCTCCAGATATAAACAAACCTAGTCTGAATTTCCTTTTTTTTACGTTAATAACTTGGTTTTAGCAGGTGAAGAAGAGAAGGAAGATAAAAACACACATAAAAATGAAGAAGGAGATTGGGAGTACAAAGCAGTCGAGCTCCGAAGGAAGCAGCGTGAAGGGAGTTCTGACTCATGGAGGAAAATACGTACACTACAATGTGTACGGTAACCTGTTTGAGGTGTCCAGTAAGTACGTGCCTCCTATTCGTCCTATCGGTAGAGGTGCTAATGGTATTGTTTGGTAAGTCTATTCTGATGTTGTTGTTGAAATCTTTCTTCTATCTGGCGTTGTTTCGGATTGTTGTTTATCTTTCCTGGTTGATTCTTTTGTTTCCTGGGTATGTTTTTGTTGTTCCTTCAGTGCTGCTGTCAATTCAGAGACGCGTCAAGAGGTTGCTATTAAGAAGATTGGTAATGCATTTGATAACATTGTGGATGCCAAAAGGACTTTGAGGGAGATCAAGCTTCTTCGTCACATGAACCACGAAAATGTAAGCTTGGCCTCTATAATTATTTCCGCAATCTGCAATCAGATGTTTGAACATATAAGGTTATGTACCGTATTCGTGTTCGTTTTTTTTTTCTAATGTGTTCATTTAAATTTTTAGTATTATGTTTATTTTATTTTTAAACATGTTTGTGTTGGATTCGTTTAATATTTCCGAATATATTCATTTAATATTTGCAAACTTATTTGTTTAGCGTTTGCCAACATGACTCTTGCTAACATTTTTTTTATCATACCCTTTTTTTATTTATTTACAAATCAAAAGAAAAATTGTGAAATTGCACCACTAATTCTTAATTTTCATAGACTTTACAATTTAAACTCTAATATTCATCCCATGTTCAATTTAATCTCTACCTTCATCAATATTTAATATATATATAAAAAGAGAACCAAATAAACGAGCTTATAAATGAATTTGTTTGAAAATATAAATGAACTGAACACAACTCTATTCGTATTCGTTTATTAAATGAACATAAAAATTTTGTTTATAATCATTCATGTACCTTAATAAATTAACCTTAAGGTTAATCAGGCATCTGCCATCTACTGTTCAATGTTCCTAGTTCGTACGCCCTTTCTGTACCATTTCCTATATTAATGAGGCTATCTATTGTGTTTCCGCTTCTCTTTTTGCAGGTCATTGGCATCAAGGATGTCATCCGACCACCGAAGAAGGAGACCTTCAACGATGTTTACATCGTTTATGAATTGATGGACACTGATCTTCATCACATAATCCGATCCGACCAACCGTTGAGAGATGATCATTGTCAGGTTTGGATAAAAGAGGCTATGGGGACTGGACATTTATGTCACTGATTTAACTTACTTTTCACCAAATACTGCATATAACATGAATCTGATAATGAAACCTTCTGCAGTACTTTTTATATCAGCTGTTACGAGGGCTGAAGTATGTACATTCTGCCAACGTTTTGCACCGTGACCTTAAGCCAAGCAGTCTGCTTTTGAATGCGAATTGTGACCTTAAGATCGCGGACTTCGGATTGGCGAGGACCACGTCCGAAACAGATTTCATGACCGAATACGTCGTCACTCGATTGTACCGGGCGCCGGAGTTGCTCCTTAATTGCTCAGAATACACTGCTGCAATTGATATGTGGTCTGTTGGTTGTATATTTGGAGAAATTATGACCAGAGAGCCCCTGTTTCCGGGCAAAGATTATGTTCATCAGCTGAGACTCATCACCGAGGTACTCAATTATTCTACCTACGGTCTGCCATTCTAGACATAAACGTCAGTTTGTTCATTTTTAACGTGAACATTCTTCTAATGTGTACAAAAGTTGATCGGTTCACCGGACGATGCCAGTCTTGGATTTCTCCGAAGCAACAACGCCCGAAGGTACTTCAGACAGCTCCCACAGTGCAGGAAGCAACAGTTTTCAGTTAGGTTCCCAAACATGTCTGCTGCAGCTGTTGATCTGCTAGAAAGAATGCTTGTCTTTGACCCCAACAAACGAATTACAGGTACAAGCCAAGAAACTAGAATCTGTTCGGTCCCCCCATAACTGAGGTTAAGTATTTTCTTGCATCTATTCAGTTGAGGAGGCCCTTTGTCACCCATACTTGGCATCTCTTCACGATACCAACGATGAGCCGGTCTGTCCTCGACCATTCAGTTTCAATTTCGAGCAATCATCGTGCACTGAAGATCACATCAAAGAGCTTATTTGGAGGGAGTCTGTGCAATTCAATCCAGATCCAGTTCATTAAGAGAATCTCCTATGGGATGTTTATGTAAAAATGTAGAGGGAATCGACTTCGTTCCCTGGAATTCCCTATATATGTATGATGTCGCTGTGCACCATTCAACGGAGTTTATATAAATTAGGTTAATAGCATTCAACTTTGCTTCTTTGTCACCTGAAGTGAAAAAATAATCTAAGACGAGATGAAACATGACTTGTTTGTGACATGAATGAGTCTATCTCTCGTCTTTTCTTTGAATAAATCGAATCATTTTTACTGAAGAAAAATGATTTAGGTTCATGTACGTTTCCGCATAGTGAAGATGCTAAAAAAAGTTGCAAATTGACAAGTGGGGAAGTGTTCAATTATTGCTTCCTATTGACCACCATGAATATTAAACAAGAGCATCGTGCTTTTTCTTTTTAATTAAGAAATAAAAAAGGGAGAGCACTGGGAAGTTTTAATACTAACAAATTATTCAGAAAGATTCATCTGAAAAAATCCCAGAATCCAAATTTGGATAGTTAATATAAACGACAAACTTCATTAATAATTGCTCAAAGTTTATACGACAAATTCAAGTCTATGGATATATAAACTTGAAAACACACCATATATTAACAGTAAACCCTGGCAAATTCCACACTGATATGGGGAAAATGAATCCCTTATTTAGCATAAGTACTGCAGATGTGTTTAAACTTGTAAGAAGGGAAGAATTATTGCATCACTTGTCCCTAAACAGGTAACCCAAGGAAGAATCTCCACCAGGAACTGATTGAACTTTTGTTGATGGACGATCCTGCAATTTCACAACACTATCACCGTAACATCACCGATCCGACCCCCATATGGCGTAGACATTACCCCCATATGGTTTTGTCAGTTTGTTTCTCTGAACTTGGTTTATATTGAGATGGAGGGTTCTCTGGGGTAATGCCTATGCCATATGGGGTTCGGATCGGTAGTGTTAAGGTCGGTGCACTTGGCTTCTCATCGGCACCAAAGTGGTAGCCCGAGGAACTTTGGCTGCCGCCGTAGCTCTCACATCTACTCATGTTTTGTAGTGCAAGATTAAGTTAACATGTAAGTTTCAAACATGGAGGAGACCCTGATATAGAATGCGTTTAGGGCACTGTGTATGTACATGCATGTTATGGCATTCATATACTTACATGGCCATAGCAAATAGCAGTAAATAGTTAGAGAAAACAAACTATTTTGGAAAAGGGTATCCTATGGATGCTTGTCTTTGAAGTTTGACCTAACTCGCATGTATACAGTCTATTGATTTTTGGAGAGAAGTAAATTTAAACAATGATTATCAGTTTAGCACGTGAATAACGAAAAATCTTTTGAATCACATAAAAAATATTACAATTTCCATTTTATCAAATTGGCGAATCGATTACATTATTCTTAAGGATATTTTCGTTGTATAATATATCTTTCATAGTTTAATGATCTCTTTTGTCGTTAAAAAAAACTGAATTCGAGAATAAACAATAAGTATCAACACAAATATTTAATAAATTCAAGAAAAATAAGAAAAAAAATAAGACTTTTTTTAGGTTTTAGGACGAGTCAGAAATTTGATATTTGTAACATTCTAATTATTTTTTAAAATTTAGATAATATATGACGATAAATTTATATAATATCACTCATGATAAAAAATAATTATAAGATAATATGAATTCAAATCCGGATCCACTCCAACCCTAGATTTTAGATGCAGAAACGTCATTATTTAAAAACAAAAACAATTACGACTCTACAACTGTCTCTCTGAATAGGAAGAAAAAACAGATCAATACTGTTGACAGGTAATTCACGTTGGGACTGCTTAACCTACCGATCATTAATTAAACACGCGGTTAACCTCGGCCCCATCACCGATCTTGCAATTTTCACAATCAAATCAACCAATCAAAATCAGCGTACTAAGGTGATGATACCTCACCTTAAAAGAAGTACAATATATTAATAACACAGCTTTTGCTTTGTGACCCCAATATATATATATATATATATATATATATATATATATATATATATATATATTACCACCAATAAACATGTTTTTTAAGAGCTAAAAGGGTGTGTTAATGAGGTTAAACCAAGATAATGGGTCTTTACCACCACATTATTAGTGATAATTTGGTTGTTGATTTAGTGTTGCAACTGGACCCATTTATGACTTGTATTCCTCATAATGAGAAAAAAGTAAGAATATGATTTAGTGTGATTGTACTTTCTGAAATTTTTTTAAATACTCATATAATTTTGATATTTTTCTTGTATTTTTATTAATGATCTATTTCGTATTTCTAAAATTTTGTAATATCGCATTTTTTATCTTTCTAATATAATTTTCTTAAGTTTATAATTTTTAATATAAAATTTTAGGTCCATCACCGCTCAATGTAAAGAATGCAGCTTTCAGCTGATTTGCTAATTACTACATGATTGCACCATCAGTAAACATGACTATGAAATTATGCAATAAGGGTATAATCAACCAAGGATGCTCGAACCTGTTTCAATGTTGCATACAGACTGTTTCTTTCTGAAAGCTCGACCAGTGGGAAACCCAAAAGAGAGTATATGTATGTATGCATGTATGTAATGCATGAATTCATGTACGTTATGTATGTATGTATGGTTGAGATGCTTGATGATTTGCAACCCATTTACTGGACATATAGGCACTAGCAGATCCAGAAATTTAAAAATGGGGTCTAAAATTTTAATTTTCTTTTGTTAAAAATAATGTGTATACAAAAGTTGTAATTTTTTTTCCTTAACACATTAAACTAAATTTAACCACATTTACAAAATAATGGGATGCACTTGGCCCGATGGGGGCTTAGTGCATCCGCCCCTTCATATAGGGACACACTTAAAAGATCCTGAGCCCTACCGACAATTTCAATGGATCCCCAAAGATAGAGGAAATGGAAATGTCAAACAAGATGCGTGGAAGGATCTTTGATACCAAGAAAGACGAAAGGTCGTATAAGGAAGCATTGATGAGCAATTCAAAGATTTCTTTGTCCTCCAAAGGATGGGGAGAAAAAGAAAAAATAGGGACAAAATGGATAAAAGTCTTATGAATGTTTTCATTCCTTCAAAAGAGAATGAGTGGATTAAACATTCATAGACGGGTATTCTGAAAAATCCTTATGATCTAGAATTTGTTCAAAGAACCTTATTCAGCGATGGATTTAATGTGAAAGTGACAAAGTGGGGTTTTGCTCATAATTCTTGTATTGTTACGTTTGGATCAAGCATGAATAAAGAAGCTTGGATGAATAAAAACGAGAAATTTACTTCTGGTTTGATCTTCTTGAACCTCTGGCTATGGAGAATGGTAGGCCATTAGCTTTCTACACTGTTTCATTAATAAGTGTTTCTCTCAAACTATTGGCACAAATCCTTCTTCAAGTTTGGCTAATCATTGGGGTAGTTTAGTTAGTATTCATGAAGATACTAAACTAAAAGAGGATTTATCGGTAGCATTACTGTCTATTAGAGTTGAAAGTCCCTTCGACATCCCCAACTCCATTACTGTTAAATGTGTGAAAATCGTATTTAATTAAAGTTAGGGCTGGAGTAAGTTATTTAGAGAAGAACAAGCATGAGATAGCAGGGAATTTCACCGACACCTGACCAGAGGAGTAAACAGAGTTTGATAGGGCATCAGATCAAAACGTTCATTCTAATCTGAATTTTCATCAAATCAATCAAAGCAAGATAGAGAGATGACATGTTTGAGTAGAACGAGGATGGTGATGTCTCAGATACAAGATTAAGAGTTAGTCAACTTGAGAATGCTTGTCAACTGGGGGTCGAAGCTTTTCAATCTCTTCAATTACCTGTTGGGAGAGGATGACTTTGAAGAGATGGTTGTTTCTGCTATCCAAGATTTGAAAATGGAAAATAAGAGAATCGGTATGGTTGTCATCCTTAAATGTTTGAAATTAACTATCAGACACTGGTCTGAGAAGAATCACTTAGATTTATCTGGTTCTATTGTAGAGTTATAAGTGATGATTCACAATCTGGAAATCTCAGTACAGCAGGGAACGTCTGATTCCAACACTTTAACTTCTATTGTTAAGTACAAAGAGGAGCTGTGGAAATCGCTTAGGAAAGAAGAACGCATTGAATTTCCGAAGTCCAGATTGAAATGGTTCAAAGAAGGCGACCAGAACTCGAGGTTTTCTCACATATCTACGTCAAATAGGAGGAGAGTTGACTTAATTAAGTTGCTATTTTACAAAAGGTCTTTTTTCGGAGCGGGTCAGATTATGTCATGTGTCCAGGAGTTCTTTTCCTTAATAAAACTTCGATTGACACTTGAAGTAGATGACTTAGGAGAAACTCCCCTAAGTTGACTTGCTCGGGCTTTTACGTGGGCTAATTTTGCTTTGATGGCTATTAAAAGTTACCCTCCTCCAACTGTTTGATGCTGCTAAAGTTACAGTCTGGCTGACCTTAACCCTAATATTAGGGTTAGCCGCTAGTGTCATCACCAAATCCATCGCGTCACCATTCTGGTGTCTTCTCGCCACCCAGTCGCGCTGTCAAGTCGGAGCCACCAAATTAGATCTCACCAAATCGGAGGCGTTTAATGCCCACTGACCCAAGAAAGACAGCCGTGCTCTCTACCTGTTGCTCGTACTCGTCAACAACCATGCACAGATAAATGGCAGAAAGCAAGTAGATTAGGTGGGGATTTGATGCTTTTGTAAAATGAGAAAACATTTGTAAAGGGCACTCGGCCCTCATTTTCCGAGAAAGCAATAGAAGCAAAAATCATTTTCAAGGTTCTTTCTTTTCATCTTTCTTCAGTAGTTTTGTTATTTGTTTTTTCGAAACAAAAGAAATAGAATAGGCGAGGGTTATTTTACCTTCGGTTTTCTTGCGTTGAGAGAGGCTTCACCGTTTATAACTGTAGTGTCGTCGGAGTGCTAAAACCGAAATGTTGGAGAGGTTTTTTCTATCATTATTTTCGTTTTTTTTTATCCAAAATCAGGATTCAGAGACATAAGAAAGCTGTTGTGAGTTTGGGGCTCAGTTTTAGGTTGGATGGCCGAATAACCCCGAACAAACGGAAAACTCGAAACCCAGTCAAGTTCAGGTCAGGTTGGGTTTGGATGATATCGGGTCGGATCGGGTATCAGAGATTTTTTTCGATAATTTTTTCGGGTCGGGTTTGGGGCAAGGTATCCCCGCCCCGCCCCGATTATATATATATATAATATATATAATATTTTATATTTTTTATCTTAATTATATATATAATATTTGGGTTCGGGTCTGAGTATAATATTTCGGGTCGGGTTTGGGGACGGGGCAAAAAAATCCCCGACGGAGCGCCTCGATAAAAAATTCGATGGGGATCGGATCATGGTCGGGGATGGGGATTCATTTCGGGTTCAGGGATGAGACGAGCAAAACCCTCCTCAAACCCCACCCGTTGCCATTCCTAAGTTTAGGTTATCATACCACCGTATACGGTGGTCGGAAAGGAGGAGCACCACTGATGTACGGAGGTCACCGGCCTTTGATCAAGAAAGAGGGATAGTTTGATCAAGAAAGAGGGATAGTCGTTGAGAGAGTGAAAAAGAGAGGAGAGTTTTTTTAGAGTTTTAGTTTTAAAATGATTCAAACAAAAAATGAGTTGAGTTTTGTAGCTATAGTTTAGGGCAAAATCGTGTTTAGATCCTCCTAATTTTTTTTTTTTGTTTTTTGCATTTTACGTTCGTTATTGATTCGATCTTGATTCCACTATTTTGCACATTTTATTTTTAGGTTGGAAATTATGAGTTAATCCCCTAATTTTTAGCACGTTATGTTTTTTACCATACTATGTCATATTTTGATTTATTTTAGTTTGGATGTATAGTTTTTTTTACTTCCATTTTAATCACTATGTCATAATGTTATTTTTATTTTATATTAGCTCGTGTCTATTATTTTAACAGTTTATAGGTTCTAGTAGATTAATTCCTTTAGAGTGCGTTTGGTTCACGGAATAAGATTATCAATGTAATAAAGATACCAGATTAGGATTACTGGAATGTTGTATTTTGTGTTTGGTTGGTTTAGCAGGAATGTAAGATTATCGTGTTTGGTTAAAGGAATAAAGATTATTAGAATGTTTTTGATCAATCCTTATTATATTTTTTTAACAATTGGAAAATTTATTATATTTTCTTTAAAAAATTTAAATTATAAATTTATATAATTTTTTTACAAAATGAAAATATAAAAAAGTTTAATGAAATGGTAAATTTTATTTTAACCCCTAAACTTCATATAAAATTTTAATTATAATTTTTTTTGTAAATCTAAAATAGTTTGAAGGATAAATTTGTAATTTAACTTTCGTATAATTTTTATTATTCAATGACAGAATAAGAATATTTTGGAAAAAAAATTAAGGGTATTTTAGTCTAAAACACCGCTAATTCAACAATACCTAAGGAAATGGAGGTAATGACATTCCCAGTAATATACCCAAAAAAACCCACTATTAGTAATGTAAGATTACCGGGAATGACATTCCTGACTAACCAAACGGGGGAATGTGAATTTCATTCTTATGTGAATCTCACATTCTGAAATGACCATCCAGCTCAGTTGGTAGAGCACAAGGTTCTTAACCTTGAGATCGTGGGATCGAGTCCCACGGAGGGCATTTCATAATTCGGAGGTCTCTTACGGAAGTTGCTCTCAACCTGGTGTTGGGGGTAGCCTACTATCTTACCTCCCCCTTACCCCATACATATGGGAAAAAGTGATATCCATATGTGAATCTCACATTCTCCCAACCAAACAGAGGAATGTAGATTTCATTCCCATGGGAATCTCACATTCCCCCAACCAAACACACCCTTATTACATTATTTTAGCTCTTTGTTTTTTAAAATGCTTAATTTTAGTTTTAATTTTTAATATTTCCATTTTTGTATTCGCTATATATATGTACAATGTTCTTTAGCTTGTTTCTTATTTTTTTTTCTTCATTAAATCAACCTTCCATTTAATTTGCCTATTTAACGTTTCATGTTCGTGCCAAATATTCGGCATTAATTGTCGTTTAATTCATGCTATCTTTTTCTTTCCTTATTTCGTTTCTCTTATGCCCATAACCTTATGTCCTTTTCTTAATTAGTTTTTTATTATATGCATTCATATCAAATCATTTCTTTATCTGTTATCTTAAGTTTTCTTATATTCCTCATTTTTTTTAATTTTTTGGCCTATGATTTTGTTGACTTGTTTGATTTTAGTCTTAGTCTTAAATTGCCCAATTTAGATTAAATTTTTCTGTTTGAAATTAGTCATCAAACTTTTAAAAATAAGGAATAATTCGATGTAGCCTTCGCATTAACATGTTAGAGGGTCCACATTGATTATTTGATTCAATAATTGGATAAAAATGACTAGGGTTAATAATTAGAGCCTTAATTTTAGAATTTTCATGATTTAGTCCTTCAACTTTTTAGTCAGTAACTTAATGGATCATAATTAATTAGGTCATTAATTAGAGCCTCCATTTTAGGCTAGATTTCAATTTAGTCCTTTAATTCAGGGAGTAATCTGAATTGGCTCTCGCATTAACATGTCTAAGGGACCATTTCGATTATTCGACTCGATAATTGGTTAAAGTAAATTAGGATTAATATTAGAGCCTCCATTTTTTGGTTTAGTCCTCTAGGTTCTTTAAATTTTATAATTTGACACTTTAAGCTATGTAAACCTTAATTTACCCACCTAGTATAATTAGGGTTTAAATAGTTTTGCGATTGCATCACAATTTTAAAATAATAAGGCAATGTTCATTTATCAAGGAAATAATAGTGTATCATCCGCGTTATGTTTAGGGTGTGACCATTGGTAATTCTCAAAGTAAATCTACATCCTTTTTCAAAACCTCATATCATGATTTCTTAAACTTTAAGGCAATGTTTGTTTATGTAAATCAATAATGAAGCTTTCGTATTACATGCTCGAGGGTGGTCGTTGTTGGTCTTAGTCGACATCTTTTTCTAAACTTAGCATCCATAATGATTTTTAAATTAAATAAAATATTATACTTAAAATTTATAATTTTGAATATACAGTAATCGACTAGGTACCAATTTTTGGGCTTTGTGGGGTGTTACTCATTCCCCATGCGTAACTAACTACCGAACTCAGTTTCTGATTTTTGTAAACTAAATTTTGACATTTTTAGTTAAATAAAATGTTTTATTAAAATTTTCCTATATTTTGTGTTTTAATCGCACTTTAAATTAATTGATGGCGACTCACATGGTTTCATTAATTTTTTTCCAAAAAAAACCATCATCTTTTAAAAGTCGAACTGTTTTTACCTATATGGTAAAAAAAAAAAAGGTGTCGACAAACTGATATCAGAAATCATGTGATCTTATTAGTATATATGTATCATAGGTTTATTTAATTATATATCCCAACCCTTTCAACTAATATATATATATTGTACGAATCAATTTACTTTGGTGTAAGAGTGTATAAAAAGATACAATCCTATCGATCTGATATGAAAATTTAGATATATGATTCGTTTTTTATTTTCGAATAATTTTAATAAGATATCTGGAAAAAATTTGGATAATTAGAGTAGATTTGAATCGGATAAATTTCAATTTCGGAATATTCGAAAATCTAAAAAAAATTAGGCTTTTAGGTTTTAGATACGCCCTAATAAATGAGTAGCCCAATAATATCCCTAACCCGATAAAAATTAGGATATTTAATAATTTATTATGTGTGAATAATTATATATAAATAGTAAAAGTATCGAATATTTATTAAATCATAAATTTTAAATTAATTTTTTGTCAAATTAAATTTTAAATTCGACTTCAGATATTCAGATATCCAATCCGAAAATTTGGAATCCAATTTTTCCAAATCGGATACGAATTATTATTTTTGGTATCCGAAATTTTTAATTAATTTTTAGATCACTTTCTTTTTTATATAATTATATATTAAATTAATTTTTAATTAATTATAATTCTAGCATTCAATAAATTATAAATATAATTTATGATATTTACCATAATGTTCAAAAATATCCGATCCGGTTGACCCGACCAAATTAAAAAAAAATATCGAGTATTTTTTTTTTGAAAATACGCTAATTTTTTTGGGTTTTCGGGTAGAGTCCGTAGCACAAAATCTTACTTAACCTGGTATCATCAACCCAATAGCCGGTTTATTATATATATTGTTGTTTTATATTAAATTTTTATTTATAATTTTCAAATTATTTTACTCTAACATTCAAAATTCTTAATTTCTTAAATTTTTCCACCATAACATTCTAAATTCTTAATTTCTTAACTTGTTTCACATTAACATTCTAAATTATTTTATTAAATATTTATTATAACTTCAAAAAATTTAAAAATTAATTATATTTTTATTTTAATTCTTAATAAATTTTCTTTCAATTATGTATTTTGAATTTTTAAACCTCGTGTGAGTTATATATTATATACATTTGAATTTTAAATTTTAGAATTTTCTGTATATTTTTTTAAATAATATAATTTAAAAAAATTATGAACCGGGTACACGTAACTGGAAAATAATATGTTAGGACACGAACTAATATTTTAGTACCTGAAAATTCCGGATACTCAATATTTCAGGTACCTGAAAATACGAGTATATGATTTT
Organism: Hibiscus syriacus; assembly: GCF_006381635.1. NCBI lineage: Eukaryota > Viridiplantae > Streptophyta > Magnoliopsida > Malvales > Malvaceae > Hibiscus > Hibiscus syriacus. The sequence continues at coordinate 705,629 of NW_024063468.1, read as the reverse complement.
GAACACCCCTAATATCTACACTATATTTTTATAACACATATAATAAATGATTACTTATTTTTTTCATTTTGATTACAAATTGATTACTTAATTTTGTGTTATACTTCATTTCAAAATTATATATATATATGTTCATAATTTAAATATTCGATTACAGTTAATATATTGTTATTGTTATCATTTCATTCCTTTTTCGTTAATATCATAATGTTGTAATGTAAATTAATATTACTTATCAAAATTATTATATTTTGATTGATAATATAATTGATAGTATAAATATAGTTTTATAATATTTTATATTATAATTAATATATTCTCAAATAAATATAATTAACTTAAAATTATTTAGATCCATACAAATAAATCATGTTATGTGATTTTTTTATAAAGATTTCAATCTAATTACAAGATAATATTTGATTAAATTATTTAGATAAGCGACTACTGTTTATACATGAAGCAGCCCTTTTATGAAGGAGCTACCTCCTGAATAACATCTTTGATATGTAGATTACGATCCTGATGGCCAAAGCAAACAACCCAGCCATGAATTCCCAGACTCTAACATAGCTTGCCACTAGTGGGTTCACGAAAGGTGCCAAAAACATATCGTAAATCTTCGTCAACGAATGCATTATAACATGTGGACTCTTCAGGAACCCTGCACAAATCCAGACATATCAACATAGATTTTGCATGTATTTCAAGTTTCAGAATATATATGTGACATTGTTGCATACATTCAGCAGCCTGCGGGAACTCATCAAATCATAGTCACGTTCTTCAACAGGACCTGAACCGGAAAAAAAAGGAAGCTTAATTAGCCCTTTGGATTTGAATCTTTTGTTGTCTAATGCTAACAGGTTAAGCAGTTAGTTGTCCAGCTGTGATTACCAGCACTACTCCCCCTGGTTTCAGAGGTGACTCGATGATAACCCGAGCTTTCCTGCATTGAAACAAAAGTCGCTGTCAATTCGAATGGACGGCGGACATGGGCTAGAACCGGTGCTAATATGCTATACATTACTTTATAACAAGTATTTCCCCTTCTACTGAGCATTCATAAAAGCTGCATCCTCTGGTGAAAGGAACCGGCGTTTGTTTCCATTCTGCAATATCAGAAATAATCCCTCAAGCTGCCATAGGAGTTAAAAGCTCGGAAAAAGGTGGTTGATATATCATGTAATAATGTTCTACCTAAATGCCAGTTTACTCCTACTGTTAAGCCATCCCCTTCACAAACATGTTCGACGATGAATTTCACATTTTGACCCATGCTTCTCACGAGGAGATCGAAGAAATGCACGACTTCCTGCGAATACGTTTTTGAATTGGACTGTCGAATTATGATACATGAAGAAGCTTAAATAAGGCAAAGGGATGTAACCTTTTTCCCATTAAACGGTTGAAGAAGAGCAGTCCTCGATGTAGCAGTCTTCTGAGATGAAACCCCCAAGTTTCTTAAGATTTTTCTCATTGATGCACTCGTAAAAAAGCTTTATCATATCAGCTGCAGAAGGTTGACTTGAAATTGAATCACTATCATGGTTTGATGATGACACAATCGAAGAGACTCTGCGGTTGCTGGTAAAATTAACTTTTTCCCGACTTTTAATGGCCACCCCATGGGCTGCTTCTTCATCCTCTTTTGCTCAAGTTGGCGTGAAGCTTTAAAGGCAAGGGATAAAGGCCAAGGTCTGCCATTGCCCTGGAAAATGCAATCTGCCTCAGGGCTTGGGAAGAGAAATTGACAGCAATAGCCATGGCCTAACAAAATAAGTTTTGGAAAGTGATTTTCAGGTATTGAAAGCATGTAATTAAAATAGGATCCATGGCTTATGACATGGTAGAGCAAGGAATAAAGTAAAAAGTTTACCTTTGACTCTAAGAAAAGGCTCTATTTCATTACCTTTGAATTGAATCAAGGAATCTCCATTAGGAAGCTGGAAAGAGGTGTTAAAGAAGGAAGGGTTGCCAGTGTCTATGGACCAACTACCTTATCAATGCATTGAAACAATCCTTCTTCTTCGCCGTCTTTTCTTTTTTTGTATTAGGTTCTTAGAATTTTAGTTGGACTGCCAGTTTCCATTCAACTTGCCAAAATCCAAAGTTCATCACATCAAATTCCCTGACAGATAAGGAAGATGGACTATAACTTAGAACATCAAAGCACCTACATTCTCAATTCCAAAAGCAATGATAACGAATCCCTTTCAATAATCATAAATCCAATGAAAAAGTTAATCGTGTTTGATTTTCTTTGAAGTTTGCATATGTTTGTATAACTTTGACAGCTCCAAAAATATTTCTTTATGTTCAGGGTGCAACATGTCATCGGCGAAAAAGTAATGTATGGATCCTCTTACTTGAATCCAACTAGAACCAGGTTCCTTGCAAAGTAGTTTTCCTTCATTTCTCTTCTCAATTTTCTGACAGCATTCCACATACCAGCCTAAGCACAGAGATTTGAAAGAAGAATATAGGCAGATTCGTTACCAGGCTGCAGCTCAAGAAGTTTGCCCGCTGCAGCTCTTCCCGTATCAAAGTTTCCATGGAGGCAGCATGCAGATAGCAGAATCTGCCATATACGAGCATCTGGTTCGATAGGCATTTCATCTATCGTCCTCTTTGCATCTTCCAGGAGACCTACTCGGCCAAGCCGATCAACCATGCAAGCATAGTGTTCTAAATGTGGGATTAGACCATGACACTCGACCATAGAGTTCATATAGCTCTGTGCTTATTGTAGTAGCCCTTCATGGCAGCGCGAAGTAAGAAGTCCAAGATAAGTTATCTCATCTGGTTCAATTCTACGTACAATCATTCTATCATAAAGCTCGAAAGCCTCACTATAACAACCATGCTGAGCATATCCCGTTATCATTGAATTCCATGCAGCCAAGTTATCTGTTGATGCAAAGCCCTCTCTGCATCACCTATGTTTCCACACTTGCAATAAAGTTCAATAGCAGCAGTCTCTACATAACAATCTTGATGGAATCCAGATTTAAGAGTCAGGGAGTGAATGTTTCTTCCTTGTTCCAGATCTGTCCTAGCACTGCAAGTTTTAAGAACCATGCTGAAAGTATTGCAGTCTACTTCAAGTTTCAAACCCACCATGTTTCAGAAGAGATCTACACAATCAGCATTAACCAAAGTACTCAACATCGCATTAAGATGCATCGCAGTCATCTTATCAACATCAAAAAATACCCTTCTCGACTCATCAACGCTGCCGCACTTCCCATATGTTGTTATCAAGCTAGACACTACGTAATCATCCAACATGAATCCATACTTAATCATATGGGAATGTATCTGCACTGCAAGGTGCAAAGAATTTGAGTCAGATGCCACTTCAAGGATACTAGCAAGGGTATGAGGATTCACTTATACATTAAGAGCACGCATATAAGAAAACGTCTCAAGAGCACAACTAACGTATCCATTAGCCGAATATTCAGCAATCAGTGAATTCCAAGACACAGAATCCTGAAAGACCATATCATCGAAAACACCGCTCGCATCATCCTATTTTCCACGCCTATAATACATAGAAATTAATTCATTGCCAACAAAAACCACTTTCAAAAACCCTTCTTTCTGACAAACTGCTTGGATTTGCCTCCCTAAACATACCAAACCCTCAGCTGAAACAGCAGATAAGACATTGATCATTGTATATTCATTAACACCCAATCCTTTACAATGTAAGCTCTTAAAAATTCCAAAAGCCTCAAACCATCAAAGCTGCTCCTATCCTTTCAGTCCACGAGACAATCTGGATCAGTAATTCATCAAACATCTTAACGGCGTCCACTTACTTCCACACCGAGAGTAAACTAGCGGCGCTAAAAACTCGCTTATTTTTAGTACATTAGCGGCGTTTGTATGGGAAGCCCCCACTATATCGTGTACTTTACACTTGTGGCGTTTGCTTAGTAAACGCCGTAGTTTCACCGTAGTTTAGTGGTGTTTGTTTAAGAAAAGCCACAATTGTTCTTTCATTTATCTCGCCCGATTCCAAATCCCTAATTTTTCATTCCCTTTCTTTATATTTACTCCCTAACGCACGGCCATCGACACTGCCCAACCAAGCCATCATTATCGCGCAGCCAGCTATCAGCACCAGCGAGTATCACGCCACCGTTTCCAGCTTCCGGTATGTCTCTCTTCTCCGTCGCCATGTTTGTATAACTCATAGTTTCAACTTGAGTTAAATCCCAAAAAATATAAATTTAACACGCGACTTTTCTTACTACTTCCATCAGTTTTTTAATTTCATTTTTAAAAATTTTATATAAGGAAAATAACGGTAGTGTTATTGGGAATCTGCACTTGCACTTTCTTGAAGATGCAATTTCCAGACTCTTTGAACAGAGAACCGGGTATTATGTCCACTGACGCTCTTGCTATTTTACTTCTCTTTAGTTTATTCTTTTATTAGTAAATTGTTCGCATTAGCATTTTTTTCCCCTTCCATTTGAACTTACATTTCCTTCTTTTTATTTAATGATTGAATGCTTGATTGCCTTTGAAATTTGTAGTGGCTAACGAATTTTTAGACGGGGGATGATTGTGGAACTGGATTTCTCTTTGTGTATACTAATTGTTACAAAAAAGGAGATGAAAGAAATGAAGACAGATGACTAAGCTAACATTCAGATTTCTGCGTTCCCCAGTGTTTGAGCATTTGAATATACTACTTCTAGCATTTTGACCATTAACCCTGTTTAAAATCTCCTGCTTCAAGATAATAATCTCTTAATCTTTTACCCTCTATATTTTATTTTGTGATCTCAAATTTCATAGATCCTACGCAGGATGGTTGAAGTTTATTGAGAACAATGGTAGAGTAGATAAATACCCGATGTTTAGAACATGATTGGGGAAATCCGTGGTGTTGAAAGAATCTTCAATTGCAAAAGCATTATCTATCCTCGATGAAGATAACGCTTCCTCTACTGTTACTCAACATAACGCTTCTCTCTTTTACTTTAATTTTTATATCTAAAACCATGGAATATGTAGGAATTGAACTTGCTTGCTACACAGGTAAAGTGATTCCATTAGAAAATGGTTGCGGTAACTCTCTCTTTTGTTTCATACTGCAGGTGGAAGGTCGTTATATGTTTCATAAGGAGTCTTCTTGGTGACCAGGAACTAGGGGATTTATTTGGTAAAATGGATGAAGAGATTCTCCAATTACAATTTACACAGAGGAAAAACTTAACGATGTTTCATCAAACAAGGAAAATTGTTTTTTTTTTTACTTCCTTTCTCTGTGAAGGGGTAATGAAGACTCACAAATTGTGCATGTAACATAGGTTGAACATGTGAGAGTTTAGAGGAATTTGCTTGCATAAGTTGTTAGTTTGTAAACTTGAATGTTTGTGAACTTTGATTTATTTATGTCAATTATTTTTACTTAATTAGAGTAATAATTAAATTTTAAGGTTGTTGTTATTGGATATTGTTACATGATATTAAATTTGGGTAATAAATAACATAAAATAACATTTGCAAAGCAAGTTTTATTTGCGGAGTTTCAAGATAAAAAAAACCCACTAATGAACTACAAAATTGTGGTGTTTTGAGTTAAAAAAGCCACTAAATTATCTACATATTGCGGCATTTATATGAAAAACGCCACTAATATCTAAACCTATTACGGTATTTTTGAGAAAAAATGAAGCTAAATGTCTGAACCTATTGCAGCGTTTATAAGAAAAACGCCGCTAAATGTATGAACCTATTGCATCGTTTGTAAAAACAACGCCGCCAATGTTTGTGGCGTTAGTTTTAACGGTGCTTCTTTCGGCGCTTTTATATAGAAAGTTTTTGCGGCGCTTAAAAACGCTACTATAGCCACATTTTTTTGTAGTGTATATCTCCTTTAACATGTGATTATGCTCAAAATACTAATAAATCGCTGGCTAAACATTCATGTACAGTGGAGCCTAATTAGGTTTATATATATAAATATCAAGCATGCATGGTGATTATATATAACGAGCACCGTTAGAAATTCGAAAAAAATAAGTGTTGCCTCTAAAATCATGAAAACAAGAAGAATATACTTTGGCAAGGCCATTTGAACGTAAAGAGGAGAAAGAAGAAGAGGAAATGAATGTCTTTCTCTTTTGAATGCCGAGAATAATGCTCTTCTTAGTATGTCAACTTCAGATGAAAAAGCAAATTACTCATGCATGCATTTCAATTTCTTATGTATATATTTTCTTTAATACTATGTCGATGTTATTATTGTAGTCATTATGACGATATTGCTAGCAAAATAAATGAGCATTTACGTCAGGCATTGGATGATTTAATGCGTCTAGTAATTGTTGGATTACTTTGCCTTTTATGTTTAAGACCACAGTAAGAAGATATAGGGTTGTACTTCTGATTAGGGCACAGTCTCCATGCATTAGCTTCTTCCTTTCTGGGATACCTGCCTATGTAGTGTATCCTATCTACTCCACTTATTAGACGTTGGGATGAAACATATAATAAAATATTTTTAATACCTAAATCTGATAAAAAAGAAAAGAAGGTAACATTCTCATGGGATGAAACATCATCTTCATGGCAATGAATTAGGGACCACAGACAAATTGGAAACGATATTTCTTATGGATGGAATTGTCTTAATCCCAAACCAACCAGTGTTTGCTAAATTAAATTAGTCTTTATAGAAAAGGAATAAATAAATGTAGATGATCCCCAATGAAACATTCTCTTTTTGTAAGTTCAACTGAAACAAGAACCACAAACAACTTAATCACTTAGGCTTGGAATATATAGATAGATAGGCCTAGCAAACAGACATGTAATAGGTTAAAAGCTTTTGCAATTAAATATATTCCACCCAAAAGAGGAAATAGATATATGTATAACCCCCATCAATAATTGGAAAATCCCAAATCAACCTTGCAGTTTGAAATAAATATGTTGTTAAAATTGAAAAGAGCTAAGGTGTAGCATTATGTATATATATCTGCTAAACTACTTATCTACTACTGCCATTTCCATCAATTTATCCGGCCAAATCGTGAAGCAGTTGTGCCCCCATCAAGTTCCTGTAAGGCAAATGCTGTCCCTCGCCGTCTACAAGTGAGTACTGCACCGGTTGAATGTCTTCTATCTGGTCTCTGGGGTAAAACAGTGAAGTTTGTGACGCCGACGATAAGGCTAAGCTCACCCCGCTCCCACCATGCTGTTGCAACCCTAGCGTCAACGACACACCTCCGCCACCACCGCCACCGTTGAAACTTTGATTAGGATTTTGAAACGGTACCCGGCACGCCGAGTGTTGGCCGTAGGAAGCGAAGTCCCATTCCATGGCACCATAGGGTCCCAAACTTTGTTGTTGCTGCTGCTGTTGATAATGATACAAGTTCTGGTTTTCGAGGGTTTTGACACTTCTCGGATAGTTTTTATCATGGTTAGTGATAATGGAAGACAAACATTCCGAGTCGACTCGAACGAGCTGATCCGGGGTGGGTTTCTGATCGGCCGGTGGAATAATTAACCAGCCATTATCATCATCACCATCGGCAGCAACATTATCTGAGGAGGCCATGTTGTTCTCGTGCTCCTTTGTTTCTTCCAAGTACATTTCTTCCACCATTGGTTTCCATAGCCTCACTCTAGCATTAATGAACCAGTTGGATACCTATTGGAATACGAGTAAAAAGCAAAACCCATCATCCATACATACATATATATATATATATATATAATGTGACATGATTGCATGTGATTATAATAAACTTAAGATCCCAAGAAGATATGCTCCATCGAGAATATAAATTAATTCATGGTGACTCGAACATATACATATGATATAGTAAGAGATGTGGACATGCCTGGCTTCTTGAGAGGCCGGTTTGGCGGGCTAAGATATGTTTATCAACATCACTCGGATACCTGCAAGTTTCATTCATGGAAATACAGAGTTTAGTATTGAAACTTTGCCGCTATGGATAGCACTTTGAGTTACTTGTTCAAGAGGGAAAGATGGGTCATAAAGATAACACAGAGAAGGTGACTAAATGATTGTAAAATAAGACGAACGTGTGGAATCTGAATGGTGATGGGTAGAAACTAACAAAGACTGCATTTGCTTTTGGAAGCAAAATGATTGAGACTCAACTTAGGGAAAAACTTGCAGCACTGTAAGCAACTCTGCATGAGTTTGTTTTCTTTTTTCATGGCGTAAAGCTTTGGTTATCCCGAGAAATCATGTTTGTATTTTACGTATAAAGAGAGGTGAGAGATGCTTTACGGGTGAAGAAAATGCTCGAACAACCAAGCTCGGAGAACGGAAACAGATCTTTCCGGTAGGCCTCTTTGTGGTCTCCATGGATGAGTCTCCATCATGTTCATTTGTTGAAATGCCCTTTGTTGCCTCAAAGCTTGATCGAGGATCCTTAGCCTCGGTGTTTCGCCTTTTGTTGTGCCCGGTGCAACCATGTCTTTTTCTCCCATGGCCTTCCTCGTGGCCTGAATCTGGCTCACGATCCCATCTCTTAAGCATCTGAAATGTCTCGACATGGCCTTGGAGGCTAACGCCGAGTACACTGATGCAGCCCCGGTGCCGGCTACAGCCTCGAACGAAGATGCCACGGCTTTCATTTGATCACAGTAGACCTTGTATCTTCTATCCACCTAAATAAATACACACGACAATGAGTTGAATTTTATGTTCGTACATGTTTGATGAAAAGAAATTGAGCGTACGACAGTTTAATATAATGCTAAGAAAATGTACAATCGAAAATATTAATATTTTTTAATATTTTTGATAGAACTCTACCTAAATTGTTAATTTTGTTACATAATATATTAATCTTTTTAATATTTCCTGTTGCAACCGGAAATGTTAATTTTTCTGTAACATTTCAACCGGAAATGTTAAAAAGATTTATATTTTAAGTAACAAAATTAACAATTTAAGTAACTTTTCACCAAAAATATTAAAACAAAAGTGATATTTTCGGTTGTGCCTTCTATAGTCTTATATTATACTGTCTTTCCTTGTACATCCCCTAATATACATAGGCAGACGAAACATATGCTGACATGAAAATGAAAAGCAAGAATTGTCACGATGTGGTGGGCATTTATGGGGGAGAGGGAGACCCCTCCATTTCAATCTACCACACAGTAAAATTTCTAAACAAACGTACCTCTTCAAGCATTGAAAGCATCTTGGTTTTTCTTCTCTGTAACTCGGAGAAATCGAGGGAATATAGGGATTGCTTCCTTGAAGAGCTAGCTCCATCATCATCATCATCATCATTATCCCACTGTTTTCCCTTATGGGTCTGCTTTTGCTTTGAAATATCACACTGCTTTATTCCCAGGCTGCAAAACTCATTCAAAAGTTCCTTAGCAGGATCCAGATACTTTGAACTCCTCAGCTGAAACTGACCTTGATGGTGTAAATTTGCAGTCTTTTCAAAGAAATCATCGGGATGGCCATGGCTGGTTTGCCTGAGTTCAAAAGACTGCAACCCGAGACTCGTAGGATTACTCGATGAAAGAGAGAGTGAAAGACCTTGACTCGGCCTTTCGTTTCCTTCACAAGGAAACACACACCTCAAAGAAGAATCATCAACAAGCAACCTGCTTTCTTGCCAAGGAGATGACTCTGGTCCAACCATCAGATTCTCTGATCCAGTTGTGAACTCGGTCTTGTGAAACTCATGTTGATAGAAATCGGTGGTTGACCCATTGATCGCCTTGGAAGAAGAAGGGTCGCCTGACAGGCTGTTCCCATGTTTGGTGAAGAAACCTTGCTTGGAAAACCCTATCATGTCCATGCCTGTTGTCAAATTGAAGATCTCCGGGTTGGATTCAAACCCTTGGATCTGACTCACCATATGAGTTTGCATGGCCGAGTTACCAGATGAAACGTCCGAGTAACAAAATCCAGTAGACGAGACAATATTCCTTAACTTATCTTCACACAGCTCTCCAGCCATTTAAATCCAACCTTTTGGGTTCCTTTGTTTATGCTTCTTTTTCCCACCAGCTTCTCAGATACTGATTCTGCAACTACCAATAACTACATCAAGATCCACTCCAAAAACAAAGAGAAACCATAAAAAGAACAACAATTAAAGCTGATAAACAAAGGATTTATCTTTGTAAACAAAACTTATAAAACTTAAAAAAAAAAAAAAAAACCCTTTTGATCATACAAACAAACAAAAAGAGAAAGCTTCGGTTTTTCAATTTTTTCGTCTTTTAGACCAAAATTTAATGCAAAAGGGAGGCCTAACCGGTTATGGGAACAAGCTGAAATTATGCTGTTAAAGAATCAACTGGAAGAAAGAAAGAAAGAACATGGACGGCGAACAAGAGGAGCTGATGGCCAACATGGTCTGCCATGAAAATATAAACCTAGGAAGAAAGATCAAACATATATACATACAGACATATATATATATATATAGAAATAGAAGCTCAGATATAGAGGTGATGATGACCCTTGTACATAGCCATTATCATGGTCTCTCTCTTTTCTCAATATGGTTTCCCTTTTCTTCCCTCTGTTTATCTTCTCTCTCTATATCTCTAGTTCATGTGGGTCATCAATGCATTATGATGTAAAAATACATCCAAAATACACATCTAACTATGAAAATCCCCTCAATTATTTCATAACCAAACAAATATAATATATGACTAAAGAAATACACGTAAAATACTATTCAACAATGTTAAAATTATAATAAAATAATGTTATTAGCTACCAATGATGAACAAACAAAAAATATTATATTTTTAGCATTTTTTAAATGCGTTAAATTAAATTAATTTTAAAAAATACAAGTGACTTCGTCACCTCTTTATCTTTTATCTTTCAGATAAAAAAATATTGTTGGTTTAAGATTAAAATATGGTATCTTGTTGATTATACAAAATATATTATTATATTGGAGGGTGAGAGTGGTCCAAGTATTCTCCAGCTAATTTTTATTTTTATTTTAATTCTAATTCTAATTCTAATTAATTGTTCTATTAGTGTACAGTCCATTTGCCAATGGGGTGGGACCGCATCTTTTTTCTTCCTTTTTAAAAAAAAATAAATTTTCTGTTTTCTTTTTATATTTTTATTATACTTATTTATTTATGATGATCAAAGTATATGCTTTAACCTACGCGCACCCTTAAGCCTGTCAAACTCACTCAATTTTCACACCTCATTCTTCTTCTACTTTTGAAATTATTATTAATATTTTCGTGTTATTATTATTAGGGTTTAAATTTATGATGAATATTATTAATTTAATTTATAGAAATTTAAAATTCTAAAAGATTTAATGTATAATTATAAATTAAATAAAAGTTTAAAGATAAATTAGTTAAAATAAAATATTAATAATATTATTTTTCATTATTTTTTGGGTAAACTATAACAGTGATCACCTAACTATTGTCCCTTTTCATTTTAATCACCATTTTTTAAATTTTATCAATCAGATCGCTAAACTATTTCAATACATTCAATCAAACCACTTGTCGTTAACAATTAACAGAAGTATTAATGTGGAAGTTAATAAAATTTATATAATTATACATTTAATCCTTATTACTTACAGAATCTATCAAATTGGCCTAAAATAATATGCGGTAATTAGTCTGCAGGAAAAGTGGTGAGACGTCTTACTGGTATGTATTTATGTCCAAATATTATGGCATCTTGTGTAGAGTATTTGGGTAGTAATGTTAGAATTCTCATTTAATTTAGTACTTAAATGAGTCTATGTATTGCCCCCCCCCAATATCTTATTCTCTGTTTCTCTTGAAATATTGCTAATATGCCAATATTTCTGTGAGCATTCCATTCATACTGGGTATACGCCATGTAATATCGAGTTTTTTTTTAAATAAAACTTGTTTGTGCTCATATATTTGAGTATGGAACTGATAATATGATTTTAAAAGTAGAAATTTTTTAAAAATTTAAAAATGTCTGTATGGATGTTTTTTTTTTTTTACATTTGATATTCCTGTAAAATCTTTATAATTAAACAATATATATGAACAAACACGGTTTTCAAACGCCGACATTAATAATGAGAGAAAATAACTTCAGCGACCAAAAATACCTTATAATATACGAATTTAACCAATTTTTTTTTGATTTACCAAAATGACCAACAAATTCGCAACGTGAATTCCAATTTCGCAACCCAGTTTCCAATTTCGCAACGCGAAAGTCAAATTCGCGTTGTGAATTTATAAATCGCAACACAGAAGTCAAATTCGCAACGCGATAGTCAAATTCGCAACTCGAAACACAATATTAATTTCGCAACACAAATGTAAACAGTATTATCGCAAATCATCTCTAACCTAAAACCTTAAAGCACAACTCAGTCTCATCTCCATCTCTCACTCTCTACGGCGACATCCGTCCCCATCTCCGACGAAATCCGTCCCCATTTCCGACGAAATCCATCTATCTCCATCTCTCAGATCAACTCTCACAACCATTCACGGTCAGAAATGGAAAATCAACCACCGAGGGTTAGTTTTTTTAATCTCTTATTTTTATTTTGAATTTTTTGTATTATTATTAGATTAACCATTTCACTGAGATTGCTAAATTCATTCGGTTGCTGCCAATACTGCTAAATTGTTTAGTCTTTAACCCTTTGAAGTTAGTATTTGTCTTTGTTTTGTCTTTTTGTTGAAGAAACCTTAAATCGCAACACCAAATTCGCAACACGAAAATTGCAACGCGAAACTAAAATTGCGTTGCGATTTTCATTTTCGCGTTGCGAATTTAAGTTTCAGAAACTTCTTTTATTCTGCAAATTGAAACTTGAATGAATTGCATTACTTCAACAAAAAACAAAGACAAATACTAACTTCACAGTGTTGCTAATTTAAGTTTCAAGAATAAATTACTACTCTTTATGTTGTCCTTGAACCTGCACTAAACCTATATGTTGTCCTTTTAAATGTTTATATAAGTGCTTACTTCTGGAATGTTATCTGATGCATTTTGTGAACTATGATGGAATAATGACTTGGGTGAATACCGTGCTAGTTTGAAACATATTTGGTTTTGTTTTCACTGTTTAATAGCATGTCTGTTTATAGTGTATAATTTGTAGTTTTTGGTATATCTAACTTGGTATGTTTATTATTTTTGTAGAATTTTTTTTCGGTTGCATTGACCTTAAGGAATAAATTAAGCCTAGCCACTAAAATTGCGTCAACGCTTACACCTCTACAAAGAAAATTGTTTGAGGATACTTGCTTCAGGTCATGGCTGAAAGTGCAACATATGGGTGGAGATGCTATGTTGACACATTTGTTTCTTCAAACCATGACTAACGATCTACCCGAGGGGGTACAACGTGGTGATGAGGAGATATGATTTCATTTTCCTCCGGTACCGGCGTATACTTGTTTTGGGCGGGAGGAGTTTTGCTTAATCACCGGTCTACGCTTCGGACATGATGATGTAGGTCGGTACACTAGTCATATCGCCTGCTCATCATGGTTGTATTGGGTTTTTCCTGAACTGGCAAAGTCGAAGCCGAGTATACACGTCGACGACTTGAAGAGATTATTTGATAAAAATGGTTTTTTTTTTCAGATGGATGACCTTGTGTTGTCCGAGTATGCCATTTATTACTTTTGTATGCCGGTTTTTTAGGCAAAGAGGGCAGACAACCAATCTCCGAGGACCTAATATTATTGGTAGAGGACCTAAATGCATGGAACCTACTTCCGTGGGGTTCATATCTATGGAAAGCTACCAGGAAGAAGTTGTCGTCTGCCTTTGAGGACCGAAAAAGTTTGTGGGGCGATGGTTCTAAATACACTTTGACAGGCTTTACTTGGGCCTTTGGTAAGAATTTCTATATAATGTTTCAAAAATTATAATTAATTATTTAACAATTAATAATGTTTATGTATTATATTGTTTTGTAGACTTGGATATTTGAGGTTTTCCCCATCATGCATACATATGCGATAAAAAAATCAAATGATATTCCTAGGGCTATTACCTGGAAGAGGATCCGCATGTTGGATTGGGAAGATTTACTCCCATATACGAAGATGAATGATGTAATTTAACACACAAATAATACCATATATAAACAAGTTATTACTAGTACAAGTTTAACTTTGTTTGAGCTTTTATATTGTTAGTAGGCCAACTATCCATTACAGAGACTGACACCCACAGAGATTGAGCTTGCCACTGATTGGTGGCAAGCTAGTAAGCGGTTTTTTGATGGGACGGATGATGAGCACCCCCACTTCAAGATCCATCACCTGATCGGGCCGATTCTACAACTCGACACCCGGAGCCATCACCTGATCGAGCCTCTTCTCCACCATCACCTCATTATAGGCGACCAACAAGAGGCCAAGACATTTATCTCCCTGTTCTCCACCTCCACTGGATGAGTTAGGGGAATTACGTGATGAGGTCGGTGCTTTGCGTCATGAGGTCGGTACTTTACGTGAAGATAATGGTGCATGGCGTGATGAGGTTCGATCTTTACGTGGTGAGGTGGATTTTTTATGCGATGACAATAGTGCGCTACGTGGTGAGTTATCTACTTTACGTGATGAGGTTGCCGCTCTACGCGAGATTGTTTTATCGTTGCAGAATAAGGTTTATACTCTACGCAATGAGGTAAATTTGTTTAATACTATACTAAAAATCCAAATAACCTTTTTTTGGTATTATTTATTTACTAATTTATGTATTAATTTATTTTCAGCGGCCCGATAAGGTAGATGTTTTACGTCGGGTTTTTCTTGCACGATGGGGTTCACGCATCAGACGTCGTGCACGTGCCATTACATCTCCGTTCACCCCACTAGTGTCAAGACTCTGTAAGAAGAAACCCGATGCACCTATCATCATTCAAGAGACGTCTCCTATCGTTCAAGAGGCCCCTCTTATCATCGAAGAAGCCCCTCTCATCGTTGAAGAGGCCCCCGTCATCGTTCAAGAGGTCTCGTCCGCCGTTCAAGAGCTTGATTCATATGGAAACATATGTCGACATATTGATAAACCCTCTCCTGTGTCCGATATGATGGAAGTGAGTTAGCTTTCGTATGTGTTACCGGCCAGTATCATTCCTCAGCAGGAGAGGGAAACACTACCGGACATAATTACAGATAATACCCTTTGGGCTAAGACCGTAGTTGATTTTTATCTACATGAGCGGAGCAAGGGGTGTTATTCTGACCTATGCCAAATCGACGATGCTATTCATTTGTTTCTTGATCGGTCTTGGTGGGATGTTTTATTAGGGGTTGAAGATAATGGCTATCTCGAAGGGGTGGTAAGTATTATATTCTTCTTATATTGCATTTTGATTAATTTCTTTTAAATTATTAATAAATTCACTAATATATTTATTTTTTTTTTATAAAAAAACATATTGATGCATGGGTGTCACGTCTTCTAATAATAAGGAAATTGAAGAAAATAGGTATTCGATTGACTATTATGCCGACGTCTTTTCACGCAGCTCACTTGAAGGATCAGAGAGATGCTTCATATAAGTTGGCTAATGGAAAAGCTAAACTTTATCCTGCGTGGTGGGAGGTCGATAAGATTAGTATTTATTTTTTGAATATTTTAAAGGTTTTCATAAATTTTATTTGATGTGCGCAATTATTTATGATTACAGGTGTTTGTCCCTATTTTGGAACATCGTCATTGGCTTCTCGTCGAGCTTCAGCTCCCATCCCTGAAGACAATGTTATATGATAGCATGTTGAATTATATACCATTGTATGATTTGAGAGATATTATTACAAAGGGATGGAGCGATCATTTGGCTAAATACTTGAATGCGATTGATTATTGGACAAATTCTGGAAACAAGAAGCCAAAGAAGTTCAAAATTACAATGAACAGAGACGAGACTGTGCCACATAAAACGCAGGGAGCCAGAGGGGATTGTGGTCCTCTCGTATGCTTGTTCTTGGAACGTTTGACGATAGAAAGTATACAGTATCTACCTCCCACAGATAGAGATAGAGCTGTAGTAGGCTTGTGGTTTCGACATTATATGGCCAGATCGATATGCGAGACGTTGCCTACCTGCATCCGCGTGCTGAAAGTTGTAAATAAACAATTGGTAAGTTTGAGCAAGTGTTGTTAACATATATACTCTTTAATTGGTTTTAAAATATTTGGTTAAGTACCTAGAATTCAGTAATTTGTTGTTTGTTGGTTTTAGATGTGTAAAAAGTGTTGTTTGAGCAAATGTTTGGTTTCTGCAGGTTAATCCTGAAGTGAGCTGCGTGAAATGTATTTGTGCATAAATAACAGTTTGGGGTACACTTTTTTTTCTTTGTTTAATTGAATTTTACATTGAAAGTTGATTTGTTTAATTGATGAGGAAATAAGATTTATTTTTTGATTAATTGATTTGTAAAAGTTGATTTGTTTAATTTGATTTGTAAATAAGAATTATTTTTTTGCTTGTTTAATTGATTTGTAAAAGTTGATTTGTTGTTTCTAAAAAATTCAATCTGCATTATGTTTGAAGGCAAAAAAGACCTATTGAAGGTACAAATTCACAACGCGATTTTCGGTTTGTGAATTTGAATTTCGCGTTGATCGCAACATACAACATCAAACACATTCCAAGCTATAAATACAAGCTAAAGACACTTGAAGAAGCAAGAGAACAACTATCCAAAAAATCAAACACAAGAGAAAATCCCAACATGATCAACTGAACAGATCATATCAATGTTCAAACTCAAGTTGTAGATTTTGATTTCCTTTTGCTTGACACCATATAAGCTTTGGATTTTGATGAGCATCAAAAGCATTTCGTACTTATGATTTGGGTGGTACTCAGAAGTATTTCGGACTTATTATTTTTGTTATTATTACAAGTTGTAGCCCTCAATTATCGGGATTTTTAGTTGTCATTTGTTGCATTTCTCATATACCACCCAGATCATACGCCCGAAACGTTTCTGACGCTTTAAAGTTGACCAAAAAATACGATGGTCGGGATTTCCCTCGCGTTTAAAGTTGAAAAAAAAATTATACATACAATGTTCAAATGATGTACCTATAACAATGTTCAAATAATGTACCCACAACAATGTTTAATTGATTTGTTGTGTAATTTTCAATCCGCATTATGTTGAAGGTAAAAAAGACCTGTTGAAGGTAAATTCGCAACGCGAAAGTCAAATTTGGTTTGCGATTTCGCGTTGTGAATTTGACTATTGCGTTGCGAATTTGACTATCACAACGCTTATTTCGCGTTGCGAATTTGACTTTCGCGTTGATCGCAACATACAACATCAAGGTATATACAACATCAAACACATTCCAAGCTATAAATACAAGCTAAGGACACTTGAAGAAGCAAGAGAACAACTTCCAAGCAATCAAACACAAGAGAAAATCCTAACATGATAACAACTGAACAGATCATAGCAATGTTCAAACTCAAGTTGCTAATGAATGTCTAACTGAAAATATATGCATTCACACATAAAATACACATAATACAACGTTTGCATTTAAAAATCACATAAGTTAATAAGTCACAAAAGGTGAAGCCGGTTGTGATTGGGATTTTGATTTTGATTGCGATTTTGATTTCCCTTTGCTTGACACCATATGAGCTTTGGATTTTGATGAGGATCCATTTTTTGGTAGAGGAAAAGATGATTGTGATGGCACTGGTGATCCACAGGTCAACCTTGTATGACCACTTTCCTTGCACCGACTACATGTCGATATCCTCTTCTCTTCACCCTTAGACGGTATACGATCGTAATTTTTTGGTCGGCCAGGTAGCCTGCTATCCATGACTGGTGGCAAAACTATTTGTAAGTCATATGGTATGTCCCACTTAGAAGGATGTGGACATGGGTAGACAATCTAGGCATAAGTCTGTCGATATACTTCTGTAGTGTAGCAATCCATAGCGTATGCGCTTGAATCATCTTGATTTAAATGAAGAGCAACTTTTATAACATGGCCACACGGATAACCATATGTTTGTCATTTCTTACAACTACACGTCTTTGCATTTAGATCGACAAGCCCATTTAAGTTATTATCCAATACTTCAAACTAAGTTTTTGAACATGGTTCAACTCTCCAGGACGTTGACTTCACAACACGTTTCGTTATCTTTTTTTCAGTTCATGGTGTAACATGACGTTCCAATGTTCTTGTAAATTTAAATAAATAATACTTAGTAAAATATATGATAAGTTACGAATTTAAAGAAATAATACATGCATGGTTTCTTTTCTTGTAGTACCACTGTTGAATAGAGGCTCGAAAAAACTCCATTAACATAGTTATGGGTAATTTTCAGGAATGGCGACTTAGAGCGTTGATTGATTATGCACTATTAGACGACATGAAACCATATCTTGCTCCAAGATGATGTACTCTTAACCATCTTTCAAACCCGACATCTTCTAGTGTTTGAGCAAATTGAGGCAAAACATGTCTTAAACAATTTATATGCTTATTAAAATCCACTTCCTGATAAGCTTTTACAGCCTTCCAGTATATCCATTTGTGATTTTTTATACCAGCAGACCTTGATTTTAGATTTATGTACAAATGAACACCACAAAGTCCATGAAAAGCATTTGGGAAACACCTTCTAATAGCGTTGTCAATTGAGTTTGCCCCTATCGGATATGATTGTCAGATTATTAATAGGACCTATACAATCCCTAAGATACCCCATAAACCATGTCCATGAATCAGAGGTTTCAGATTTGCCAACCCCGTAAGCTATTGGCAATATCCCATTGTTAGCATCCATGGATACTGCTAATAAGTTTACTTCAAGGTATTGACCTTTTAAATGTGCTCCATCAACTATAATAACTGGGCGCATGCAAGTAATAAACGAACAAATCTACAAAATCATATACACAAGAAATATAATCATTTAAATGTGAAATGCATGCAACTAACAAAAATAAGTCAACAAAATTATAATTATTTACTAACCGCAGCACCAATGGTGATAAACAGCAACTCAAAGCATCCATCTCTATCTGTTTTAATATAAGTTACCAACCCAGGATTTTTCAGCTTTAAATTGTGACAATAAGCCGGCAGTTGGGCAAACAATGCTTCTGGCGACCCCTTCAACAATTCCAAGGCATAACATTTGGCTCTCCAAGCTTGAGAATATGAGATACTAATCTTGAACCGAGCATTCATGTAAGTCATAATTTCATGTCCCCGATATACCCTTCCATTCAAAAACATTAACTCAGCCAGAAAACCACCAAACACCTTTTTGTTTGCCTGTCTATGGTGAGGAAAAACTTGGGTTCTTGAACATGTATGTTTATTAATAAAAGTCCTAACTTGAAACATTTCACAATCTTTTATCCTCTTTGCAATCATACGCCACATACAGTTTTTTGTCAATCATACACCTTGTTTCGAAACGATCTTTGCTTGGTTTGTTAACTCTTAGTTGATAGCTATCTTCCACGCATTTCGTATACAAAGCTATATTCAAGTCTTCCTTTGTATCAAAACAATCATCTTTTTGATACAAATAACTTTTGTGTAACAATCAACTGATATCTTTACCAACTCTTCTTCCGGTATCTGAAGTAATTCTAGCATATTTCAGTTATACTCCCGTGACATTTTCTTCTTTTTCCTTTCTTCGGGGACTTCTTCTTCTTCAAGATTATATGAATTACAGAATGGATGTTCAACATGTTCATTCACAGTCGTAACTTCCTCCTCATTATCATCAACAACATCTTCCTCGGCAGCGGCTGTTTCATCATCAAAATTCAGGTATTGACCAATATCAAAATCATTACATGCATGGTCTGTTTCTTCTTCCATCACATCAACAAAATCCGAGTATTGACCAAGATCAAAGTCCGGGTATTGACCAAGATCAAATTTCAAATACTGACTAGTACTCACAATTTTTTCTGTTGGCTCATAATCGTCTAACTGGTCAATACGAAAATCGAAATTTGGTGCTGAAAGTTGATTGGGATTTGGATTAGGAAAAGGTTGTGGGTTTTGAGATTGTGTTTGACATTGTGTTTGGTATTGGAAATGTAGTGAAACAAAATTTGCTTGGTGATGAAATTGTGGTGGAACCATTAAATTTTGGGTTGAAGAACTTAGTTGATTACTACCCGCTACTGACCCAACTTCACTACTTCTAGGTTCAACAACATACAATGTAACATCATCTTCTTGCGAAACACTAATGTAAGCAATGAATCGTTCAACATCTTCATTGTCGGTTAACAAATAAACTTTACCTTTTCTTAGATAAAATAGCCTAAATCCACTTAGAGGCTCTAAATTCAATTTCTTTGCAACACGTAACATTAGAGTTTCATAAGTTAACTTTTTTAATGACAGTTTTAGTTGAAGATTCATGGGTAAAGACACATATTGTAAAACACCATGAACATTCTCCCATGACCCTCCAAAACACAAATCTATCCAAACATGATCAACATTAGATGATTTCATTCTAAAAATTGTAAATTAATTTACTAAACAAACGATCTATAAACTAGATATCATCACTAACTTAGAGAAAAACATACCTTTATTAAGTTGATAGTTGATAATTTGGGAGAGAAATCATTGAAAAATTATATAGAAATAAAATTATGTAAAAAAAATAGAGATGAGGAAGGATGTCGTTGGATATAGGAACGGATGTCGCCGGAGAGAGTGATAGATGGAGATGGAATGAGTTACGATTTAGAGATTTAGGTTATGAGTTGCTGCTGCTGCATTGTTATATACCCAAAACATTTGTGTTGCGAAACTAAATTCGTGTTACGAATTTGAAATTCAGTTGCTAATTTGAAATTCAGTTGCGAATTTGAAATTCAGTTGCGAATTTGAAATTCAGTTGCGAATTTTACTTTTGTGTTGCGAATTTGACTTCTGTGTTGCGATTTACAGATTCACGTTGCGAAATTGGAAAATGGGTTGCGAAATTGGAGTTCGCGTTGCGAATTTGTTGGTCATTTTGGCAAATCCAAAAAAAGTTGGTTAAATTCATATATTATAAGGCATTTTCGGTCACTGAGGTTATTTTCTCTAATAATAATATGCTTATAAACTTCAATGTCCATATCCAACATAAAATACACCAAGTATTTGCTATGTATCTCTATTGTTTCATGACCAATTATTAGAGGTTATGGACTTAAACAATGGATGTTAAAGACTACATTCGTTTCATTGAATTAATTTCAAAATATGACCAATTTGATAGATTGTGTAAGTAATAAGGACTAAATGTATAATTATATAAATTTTATTAACAATCATGTCGACACTTATGTTAACTGTTAACGACAAGTGGCTTTATTGAATGCATTTAAATAGTTTAGCAACCTTATTGAGAAAATTTCAAAAATGATGGTCAAAATGAAAATGGACAATAGTTTACCCAAAAAAATTATGGAAAATGATATAATTAATAGTTTATTTTAACTAATTTATCTTTAAATTTTTAACTCGCTTATAATTATACATTGAGTATTTTAGAATTTTAAAATTTTATAAATTAAATTAATTGTGTTCATCGTTAGTTGTGCTCAACAGTACTCATCAAACGTCGTAGAATTTTTCTTTAAATTTATTATTATATTAAATGAAATTATGTAAAATTAACAGATAATGTTAAATTTATGATTAAATATTTTTCGTTTCTTATTTATAAAACTGGGAAGATTTTTTCCCTAAACAAATAAATTTATTTTGATTTTAAAATTAAGAGAACTTAAGATAGTTTTGCAATAAATTATTATCGTGTTCTATAAATTAGAGTTTTTCCTTATATTTTGACATTATTTGAGTATTGTTGACAATTTATTAAGTATTTATTTAATTAGCCACAAAATCATTAATTGATTTTATTCAATGCATCTAAATAGTAAATGCAAACTCAATTATTCAGAATGTTTCATTTTCGGGCTATTTTTGATCATTAATCTATTAATAATTATTTTCAAAAGAATTACTATCAACATAAAAAAATATGAATTATAATGTTTGTAAATAGATAAAACTTTGCCGAGAGAGTCACCTTTACAATGAGCTTTTGTAAAATCCAATCTAAAATAATCAATATATGATACGATTACGGCTACTTAAATCAATATTCAGTCAATATTATTCAATTCGAGTTTTCTTGGCTTGAAGACGAGCTCAACTTGAGACTATAACAAGTTAACTTGAACAAGGTTCAACTTGACTCGATAAGCTCACGAGCAGTTCGTTAATTTTTTTAATAATTACCTTAAAGCATTTTATTTAAAAATTTTAAATAATAATTACTCATCTATTATTTTTCTAATAAATAATAAAAAAATTATATTATTAATTTACTCATCCAAAAATCAAATCTTAATTACCCTACCAAAAAAATTTATGAGTTTAACGAGCAAAGAGTCGAGTAACAAATTATTTTCACGAACATAAGTAGAGTAAAGCTTTAACAAATTTAACAAAAAACAAATCAAATAATAAAATCTTTTAACGAGTACGAATCAAACACCTAAGTTGTTATCGACTTGCTCGACAAACATCCCTAGATACAATAACTAAAAAAAAATTCATGATGCGCACAAAAACACGCGCGAGGAGATGAGAGTGGGAAGATTGAAAACAAAGAATGAGTGCATAAAAACACATTAATTTTATAAACAATCAGTTAGTCTAGTGAGATGAGATACTAGATCCCTTAAGTAATTTCAGAGGTTCGAATTCTGATGTTTACGAATGAAGTAAATTATGTTGGAATGATCGCTCTCGTCTCTACAGTATTCAATCTGAGATACAAATGATTAATGCATAAAAAAACACACTAATTTTTTGTCCGTTAAAAAACAGGTGGTCCTATGGGAGAAGCTTTCTCCGCCGCTTGCCTACTTTAACTCTTACCCTAAAAAAACCCCACTGCACACGTCAGTTCCTCGCATCCCACAGCGCATGTTAGCAACGAACCCCCGTTTCCAAGGTTCAGTCACTTATGACCTGTCTGACTTCATCTTCATCACACTTTGTCAATTCACTCCCAGTTCCCACTGTGAAAAGAGAATAATGAAACCCCCAAAAGAAAATAAACTTTTAGCACCCCCCTTTGCCTTACGTAACTTTCATTAGATCTTCACCTACAAGCTTTAAATGTTTCTTCTTTTCTTACAATTAAAATCAAGTCGAAGCACAATTTTGAACAGCAGAAAGAATTTGGAGTACTTAGATTGTTATTAATACATAAATTTAATACACAATATAAGAAAACAATAAAGAACAAAGAGTACTTAGTGAAATAATAAAGACAATAATTCTGAACCTGTCAAGCAAAAAAGAGCTAAAACAGACACTTAAATCCAAACACAGCTTCAGTAAACAGCAACTCGCACAATCAAACCAACGCTAAACATGGTAGCAATACGAATGATCGAAGAAAATGTACGATTAAATGATAAAGAATGTATTTTACCCTTAATATTTTACGACAAAATTTTCGAGATAATGTTCTGAAAAAAATTAATTCACGAGATAAAGCACTCCCAAGATTAATTGCTCAAATAAGGTGAAATCCACAGTGTTGGTCGTAGGTCGCCATGTCTTACGGGCGACCTACTAGGTCGCCATGTCTTCCCGGCGAGCTACAAGAGATTGTATGTGTCATGCACGTCCCAACACGCTGGGCATCCGAGGCCATCCGACCGAGGCCATCCGAGAGCATCCGAGGCCATCCGAATGAGCTATGTGAGGGCAACCAAGCGAGCTATGCGAGGGAATCCGAGGGAAGCCGAACGAGGGTAGGTCGCCCGGAGTGCATGACGACCTACAAGGTCGCCCGGAGGGCATGGCGACCTATGTGTTGGGACGTGCATGTGCCATGCAACACGTTCATTCTCACGTTCATTCTCTCGCAAGGGTAGGTCGCCAGGAGTTCATGGCGACCTACAAGGTCGCCCGGAGTGCATGGCGACCTACGGCAAACACTGTGGATTTCACCTTATTTAAGCAATTAATCTTGGAAGTGCATTAGCTCGTAAATTAATTTCTTTCAGAACATTATCTCGAAAGTTTTATCATATTTTACACTAGGAGACAAAGGATGAGGTATTTACATTTTTTACTACTAATTTTACACACAAAAGCAATGGGAAAACGTACGAATGACCGGAGGAGGAGCCCAGAATAGACGGGGGGTTGAGCCGGTGAGGTGAGGTGAGGTGAGGTGAGGTGAGAGGCAGTATAAATAGTAGAAAAGATAACCTGGGAGAGCCCTGGTTGTACATCTGAACCAGGAACACACTTTTGGGATTAGTTTCTTTCTTTTTGAAACTTGTAAAAGCTTTGTAGGGTGGTCCATCCATTTGACCCCTTTCCCAAAAATCTTTTATATGCAAATCCATGATTATTGGACCATCCTATACCTAGGGTAGACAGTAGCTAAATGTGAGTTGAAATCATAGTATATTTTTATAGGGTTTTTCAGTGGCAGGCTGATCACTGTGGCTGCACTGGTCTGTCCGGATATGTCATCTTCTGGTAAAGCCTTTGGAGCTGGACCTAGCCATAATCATCAACCACGACTGTGCTCTTAATGCACAGAATCCCAACGATTGCTTTTAATTATTGTTTGGCGCCGATTCATCGGTGGAATGGCCTTTGGGGCTGGTTTTTAATAAGTGATATTTTAAAATTATATTGAAAATATTGCTATACATCCTTTTTATCCCTCTCTTTTTAGGGACTATTCTTGTTACACCTATCAAATGTTGATAATTTTATATTTTTTGAAAGATATTTATCAGTTTTTAATTTTTTTTAATATCACGTGCTTTAAATAATAATATTTTTAACGTAACTATTAATTTATTCATATGATTTATCAAAATTAAATATATTATTTGAACGATAATTTAACAAGTTAGTTTACAAATAACAATAATTATAAAATCCCTCGATTAAAATTGAAAAAAAAATGACTTTTTTTCTCAAACTCTCTCTGTTACTTTTTAGATTTTCATAATCAAATAGTATTAATAGTATGTAATTTCATCATATATCATCGACTTTGGTTCTGTATCTAAATTAATAGTGATGAATCATCCATAACCACCAAAAATTCATTTTTTGGAAGAATATCCCCAAACAATATTTTTTTGGAACAATACTCCAAATTGTATATGTAAGACAACTTCGCATCCAACAACACGCGATTAAAGACCTCACTTTCTAATGGGTGCGAGATTACTCCTATGTGGAAATAATTTTCAGAGAATACAATTTAATATTTCAATTAATGACCTCGCGTTATGCACAACACGAGGTTCCCAAGATATTGAAACGTTCTTGAGAATTTGAAGTATCATGTCTTTTGAATAGACCTCACGGTTTGCGTAATACGAGATCCATCCATCTTACGAATTTAATTTAATCATTACATTTTTATTGTATAATATACAATAAAAAAACTTTGTCGTTATAAATAAACAATATATATTAAAATTACTATTCAATACAGATGTAAAATGTTACAAAATAAAATTACTTCTTGGTTCCAAAAACAAGAATCATGACAAGTACATAGGTTGTTCATTGGTTGCCAAACTTGATCGTATGAATTACGCGGACAGTTGTTAGGACAATTGTAGGCTTCAATTTGTTCTAGGAAGGAAATGTTGTGACAACTCCACGACATTAAGCCTAAAAATGGATTCATCTCTAAATGAATAACTTCTAATTTTTTAGAATTGGAAATATAGAGAGCTTTTACGATTCGAAGTCCTTCAACTCTTTATTTGCATTGGAACATATTAGAATTAGGCCATAAACATATATGACATTGATCAGGGGTGGAGTTAGAACATTTATTTTGGGGTGTCAAATTAAAAAAATATTTGTGCTATTAAAAAATTCATTTTGGGCGACAAATTTAAAAAATATATATTTTAAGGTGCTAAATTTATAAATTTCAAAAAGAAAATAGGGTGTCATTTGACACCCCTCGTATAGAGCTAGCTCCACCAGTAACATTGATATTATCTTTATAGGCTGCTTTCATTAAACAATGCCGACCAAACTCTAAATTCCTTTCACTAAAATAATTATACATGTCGTATCTATATAAAGCTTCATGATTATTAGCAACAAGGAATATTTCATATAAAATTTTCTCGGCTCGTTTCCACAGCATGACTTCAAAATTTTTCATTGAAACATTTTGAAAAATATAATAGTGATACGCAGTTTCTTGAAAAGTCTTGCAACTCAACTGCGTGTTGATGAAATCGATGATAGAATTAGATGCCACATGCAATAGAATTTTTTATAACACTTATTTTGGGAATAACTTCACAATATTAATACATATTTTTTCCAATTTTTAAGATATGTTTAGGAAACCTTCCGAATGGGCCCTTATTTATAATAGTCATCACACTTGTTTCGAAGCGAGAAATTAATGGAACTCTCGTTTTGCAGTACGTGAGGTCCGTTGAAAATACGCGACCTTAAATTCAAATAATATCCAACGTGTCAGAAAGGAACTCACGTTACACATGACATAAGATATATTGAAAAATTACGACTTCTGATTCGAATAAAATCCAACGTGTTAGAAATGGCCTTGCTGGTTGCAAAACGCGAGGTCATAGCATTTCCAGTCCGCAATCTTTTTCTTCATATCCATGTTTCAAAAGTTTCCCTGGGTCGTAAATTGTACAATTTTCATAATTTATAAGATTAGTGGCATAGAATTCATATTTATCTTTCAGTTGAGTCTAATATAAGCACATATGATATATTATAAGTAAGTAAAAATCACATTCAAAATGATTCAAAAGTTTGGTTTTGTGCATCAAGAACAAGCTAAAATGGCTTGATAGACATGTTCGCGGAGTATTGCAACTTATCTTTCAATTGAAACTTATGTGAGCACATACGAGAAATTGTAAGTGGAGTACAAATCGCGTTCAAAATGGTTTCAAACAAAAATAAATTGAAAATTAACAAACATATTTTGTAAATAACTTGCAGTGTCGTAAACAACTCTAAAAATTATCTGAAGATGTTGATGTGTATTGCATATCTTAGCATGAGACAAGTAGATATTGCCACCAGAAAAAAATGTCTTTTATAATAAACGAATACCAACACCTCAGTGAAACCCAAAGGTAAACTTCATCTTAGACTTGTGTTCTTGGTACTGTCGGTACAAAATGAAAAGGGAAAAACTCAACAACATTTCTTAAAGGGTGTTTACTTGATCCTAATTGATAGAATAAGAAGTTTCTCAAAAAGCCCAAGCGAAAATATAGATGCCACCAAAAGAGGATGCATTATATAAACAAATACGATACCCTAAAAAAACTATGAAGTTTTATGAGAACTAGGAAAGAACCTCGCGTCGTACAGATTTATCTTGACCATGAAGAAAAATATCGGTTATATCCGATGATGTAGAGGCACTTATGGTGTCTATCTCAGCCGGAGAAGAAAATGATGCCAGCAAAAGACTATGCCTTTTATAAACTAGAAGTTTCTCAAAAGGGATAAATCATTTATGAAAGTAGAAGAAGGTTTCGCGAAGATGATTAGGTTCAGTAGAATAAAATGAATTTAAATAGGCATGAACCTCGAGCGTGAAGATTCTTCTTATTGTGATGTGGCAGTGAACTCGCGTCTTGCACTACGCGAGGTCCTTTTCATTTCACGTCAAACTTTCACGTCAAATTAGTTGTTGCCATGTCAGGAATCTTCATAGAATTTACATTATGTAAAATGTGAGTTGCTTGCTACATCACGTCAAGAATCTTTTCAAGATTATGTCTCTTTCATATCACGTCAAGAATCTTTTATTTGGAAAAAAACACGACTTCCATTCGAATCCTTATTTGAAGCAAGTAAAGGTAAACAAACAAGCCATACAGAAGTGAAGTGAAGGCAAGGACAAGGAAATTAATCAACATTTGTTTTAATCGTAAGTTTATTTGACACTTCTCGATTATCACATAATTTGAAGTTATCAAAATTTCGCTCATATTTGTTCTTCTTTTAGCATGATCGTAGATATTTTCAAAACATGTATAGAAGAATAAGTGTTACTGCTTTGGTATACTATGATAGCAAAATAATACGTGATCATTAAAACCACTAACCTACTCAATATGTAACGTTAAGGACAATGGTGATATGCACATGATGTTCGATTTCCACGTGCAATATTCATTAGGAGTTCCCCTTATGCCATATGCAAATTTTACTGATGATAATGATGCTACCAATGTCCCAAATTGGAGACTGATAGATTTTGACTTCGATTCTAATGTTCATAGTCTGATAGCTAATTTACATAACGAATTCAACTTATTAAGTTCAAAAAGTAGTCACAATGATTTATGTGCATCATTATCTTCGATGCCAGATCATTTTTGCATAGCTAGCTTCGACTTTGACTTGAATTTGTCATTAATGCAACATTCAATTTACAATCCATATAATATTAGTGAACCTGTGTTATTTTCTTAGAAATACATGAGGTTGCAAGAACACTAAGCTTTTAACCCATTTGACGATTTCTCAACATCTATGGTGAGGCATTCTTGTATTGGTGTTGTCGCCTTTGATCTTAGTAGTACATTTTGTGAGCGGTCTTGTGATCGACGCACAACTGCTACTACTGTTATCACCGTAATTGATAACGTAAAACTATTTCGATTTGAGATAGATATTTCTGATGAAGAACCGATAAGAGAAACATGCCCTGATGGTGATGAGGTAAGCCTCTTCAATGAATAACCAAAATACCTTGACACATCAGTGAGAGCAAATGATGATGACATTTCACGTGTTGCACCTCATGTTTTTTATTACCAACCACCAGCTCACTCAATAACAATTGATATAGAGTCTTTCAACACTTTAAAACTTTTGTAACTCTTACAGCTTGACCAATTCAACCAATATGTTGGTGGTGAGCTTGACCAATTCAACCAATGTGTTGTCATTAAGAACTATAATATATGACACCTGGTTACGTTAACTATGAAAAAAGACGCAGACAAGTACATGGTTGAATGTGTCCATAAATACAATGGATGTAATTGGAGGTTTCGTGTATCACGCTTGAAGAGGATGAACAACATATAGAAGCTGACAAAATACGACCAACCTCATACATGCACCGCCAGCAGTCTCAGTCATGATCATCCAAGCCTAGATCTTCATGTGCTTTGTGATGTCTTTATACCACTAATCAAAGAAAATTCACGTATAACAATTACTAGTTGTATTACTGCAATTATATCTCGATACGGCTCAACAAAAAGTGTATGACCAATGGAAAGAATCATACAAAGAGTTACGACTAGGGGTGCTTATAGAGCGAGTCGATCGTGAGTTGGGCAATGCTCGACTTGTGCTCATTAAAATATTTATTGCTCGAATCTACTCATTGCTCGTTAAGCTCGTTAAAATTTTAGTCGAATCATGCTCGTTAAGAAAATTTGTTGTTCGGCTCGTTGCTCTTAAGCTCGTTAAATTTTTGCTCGAATCGTGTTCATTAAGAGAATTTATTGGTCGAATCATTGCTCGTTACTCCTTAAGCTCACCAAAGTTTTTATTTTATTTTAAATTTTAAATAAATCTACTAATACTATATAGAAATTATTATAAAATTAATAAATTTAACCAAAAAATATCAAAATAGTGTATAAAACAAATTCAAAGCCTAAACATCAAAATAACAATCAATAAATACATTTAATAATAATCATGGTTTAATTTTTTGGTGTAATAAAAATAATTAAAATTAGTAAATTAATATTTAATTATTTATTAAAATCAATTTATTAGTAATTTATCATCTTTTTTATTACTTGTTAGCAAATTAGCAATTTTTTGAATGAAATAATTTTTAAGATAACTACTAAAAATTAATAAGTTTATCGTGAACTTATCGAGTCGAGTTGAACTTTGCTTGACTAAGCCACTATAAGTCGTTGGTTCAGATCAACAACACTTAGTTGTACGACTAATACACACAAATACTGTTGTTGACGGTTGCACAAGATGACAATAGGAAAACTATTTTCATCGTCTTCCTAATAATCGAAAATGAAGACATAAACTCTTGAGAATTATTCTTTAAGAACTTGTGCAAACATATTCTATTACATGTTTTACGTGATAGATATGGTGGGATGTATCTTATTTCTGACAGAGGCGTAGGGATAAAATACGCAAATGAGTGTTTGAGACCTTCTTGACAACCTTCCTATTTATCTCTTGTACTATTTACGCCATATGGTTGTAAATTATTTATAAAAGTTCAAAAACGAAGATGAATGCATAATAATGCTTCGAATGAGTACGTCTTTCACTCTTTTGAGTTTAAGATATATTTTTATTTATTATTTATAATTAATTATTGCATTTTAATGGATATGCCACTCTCATTCCATATGTGAGGTTGAGGAGTTGTTTCAAGAATTGAGACACATGAATCAACAAGGCTATAATTACCTTGCTAAAATCTCGAGAGAGAAATGGCTTCGATCATTTGATGGGGGTAGACGATATGGTCACATGACAATGAACTTGGTTGAAGCGATCAATTCATCACTAAAGAGGGTGTGATATTTGCATATCACTTTCGTTGTCAAAGCGACATATTATCAGTTGACAATCCTATTTGCAACCTTGGGAAAACAAACATTTGATTGGATTGTAGGTGGCCACACAATCTACCCAGATCTCCACACAAAATTGCAAACCTTTGTGCAACACTCAAGCGTGATGAATGTGACATTCATCTCTCGTGAACAAAATAACTTTTGTGTTTCAAATATTCGAGGCCATTGGAAGGCATAAAACACAACACATGCTTCGTTAATATACGTGAAATAACTTACAATCGCGAGCATTCCAAACATTCAAATACTCGTATGCACACATCATTGTTGCTTGTTCTTCTGTACAGATTGACCACATGCAATTCGTTGATTTCGTATACTTACTTGAAAACGTATTTAATGTTTATCAATACGAGTTTCCTCCCATTGAAAATGAAAGGGATCCAAACTAAGTTGATGATGAACCTACAATACTACCAGAATTTTGCATATGGTGTGAAAAAGGGTCGTCCACAATCAACGAGGATTTACTCTGATGAGGATTTGGTTGAACATCAAGAAATAATCAGACAGCCGAAGTTATGCAGTATCTATAGGAATCCTGGGCACATAAAGAACAAATGTTCTAATCGATCACGACCTAGTATTGATTAATTTGTTTTAAATGTAGATTTTTATGTTTTGAATATATTATTGAATCAAATATAATGTTAAAATGTATTTAAATTATTAATTAAGTTCTAATTATTAATTTGTTTAAGTTATCCTTCAACAATATGATTTGTACCCCGCCTCGATCATGCCTATCAAGCCATTCTAGCTTTGTTTTCATGTAGAAAACTAAGCTTTCGAACCATTTTGAACGCGATTTTTACCCACCTTATAATGTCTCGTATGTGTCGATATTACCCTGAATTAAAAGATAAGTTATAACACTACGCCTCTAATCTTATAAATTACAAAATTTTCATATTAACTACCCGAAAAACCCGTTGAGTATGCATATCAAACAATTTTAGCATTTTCTTCATGCACAAAACAAGCTTTGGAACCATTTTCCACGCGATTTTTAACTCACTTATAATATCTAATATCTCGTATGTGTCGATATTGACCTCAACTGAAAATAAATTCCAATACTACACCTCTAATCATATAAATTACGAAAAATTTAGGTTAACTACCCAAAAATACCCCTTCGAACATGCCTATAAACACTTGTGATCTGGGTTGTAAAATTACATAACTCGAGTTCTGTATTACGCGATATATGTTAAATACCACTCGCGATAAATTGCCAAAACGTTTAAATATCTCGGGAACCTCACGTTACACAGAATGTAAGGTCGTTAATTGAAATATTAAATTATTTTATCTGAAAAATGTATTCATATTGGAGGAGACTTACATTCTATACAACGTGAAGTGTTTACATATTTTTTTTTTGTAAGACGTGAGATTTTCTTATGTATGCAATTTATGGGTATTTTTTTATAATCTTCTCTAGAAATACTATTCCAAAAAATGAACATTTGAGAGTTTTAAACTAATAACGCCTCCAACTTGCACAATAAACATTCGACATAGAAACAATTGGTCGGAGACAGAGCCAACAAGGAATTATGAACAAAAAGACTAGGTCTTGGGAACTGTTTGTGAAGCTATTTATGTGTTGTTGACATATAACTGATATCATAAATGATGTGCTCTTATTATTATATATGTACCATAGGTTTAATTAATTATAGATCCCAACCCTTTCAAGTGAAAAAAATATATTGGATATATATTAATAATAGTGTTGTTTTATGCAGCATTAGCAGCCGACAAGGGTCAAATCTTTGCAGTAGTAAGATGAAAGATTACTTCCAATGGTACATTTTGCAGTAATTTATAGCTTTGGAGTGGTAGGGTCGTCCTGCTCCTAGATCGGATCCTAACAGCCCCCACAGATGCAATAATTTAATTATTCATGGGGGTAAGGAAGGTTTTAGGGTAACCTATAGTTCTGTGTACGTGTATGTCGTGGTTTATTTGTTGTCATTTAATGGAACAAATTCGTTTTCACCATCCACTTGGCTGTTCAATTAAAGCTAGTGAGTATTGCTACTTTTGTTCTAAGAAACAAGTTTAGTTGAAAATAAGAGTGATTTTAATTTGAGATACAGTTTCAGAACCAATTGGGAGATTTGAATGACAAAATAAAATATTGTTTTTTTTAAATGAATCCAAACGAGTGTATTTGTAGAGTATACATAATTAAAAGATTATATTTGTTATGAACAAATATTATATTGTAAGTACATTGACTATTCAATAAAAATAATATTAAAATTTCGTAGTTATTTGGATAAAAAATTATAATCCTTAACAGGGACGAAGTTAACATCAATTACATGGAGAGACAAGATACTTAATTTCAAAAATAATAAGACTTATTATGTATTTAATCTAAAAATTGAATGGAAAGTCTAGTTTTAATTAAGTTTAAACTAATGATGACCTAAAATGCTATTAAATCAAAATTTTGGGAGGGCAAGAGTAGGGATGGCCAATCAACCCAAACCCGATAGGTTTGGACCGGACCCGACCCGATCGGGTTGGATTTTTTTAAAAAAAAAATTGGGTTCGGGTCAGGTCGGGTTTTTTAAGTGTGCTATTCGGGTCAGGTTCGAGTTTAGGGTGAAAAATACCCGACCCGACCTGACCCGAAAAATATATAATTTTACCTTATATATTTAGGAATAATTACAATAATACCCCTCTATATATAACTTTTTCAATTAAGTCACTATTTTTATTGAATAAAAATATTTTTTTTATTATTTTGAATCAGGTCGGGTCGGGTTTCAAAGTCATATATTCGGGTCGGGTCGGATCTCGGGTGGAAGTTTCCTTGTTCTCGAGTCGGGTCGGATGACCAAAAACCCGACCTATGGTCATCTCTAGGCAAGAGGCCCTCCCACTCTCTATATAACTTTGTCCCTGGTCCTTAACTTGAGTTCTGCTAATAAATTATAATTTTCACCTAAGATATTAAGTAGGAATGTTACGTCATTATTTAAAAATGTATAAATATATTATGTCAACGATTAATATTGATAATTAAATAACTAATATTTTTCAATAAAACAAAAAATTGTTTTAATAAAATTGAAATGTATTTTATTTGTCATTTTATTATTACGACTATTTAATGAAGCCTAAAATACCATATAAATCACATGAACAACATATGAATCGGTATGAATCGGGGGGGGGGGTGAGAAGTGTGAACTTCTCGTGCTTTCAAGAGCAAATATCTTTATTCCTTTGATCTTTGATTCCCACTTTTGTGGGAGAAATTCCAATTTATCACAATAAATGTGCTACGAAAACAGATCACGAAATAAACCCACATGCAAAAAGGAAAGGAAAAAAAGATTTGTGCTTTGGTGGTCCAATTTACAAACCATATTAGTTACAACAATGCTTGTTTTTTCATTTCATGTCCGACTTTTAAGTTTTACCCCCACTTCCATAAGTGTTCTTTTTTTATTGCTCATCGACGGTAATCAAATGATATCAAAGTATTAATTTGTCGAACCTTTAGATAGATTTTCATCGATTTTGAGTAGATTTCGGGCGTAGCTAATCCGATGAGAAGATAGAAGAGTGAAATGTGAATATTTTGATATTAATCTTACCATGAATGACGGCTTATGACATGCAACAATTGATTTCCTACGGTTTCCGAATCATTAATTGCATCAGAAATACAACAAAACCTAAATCTAGTATTAGAAGTTCAAACCTTGTTTTAAGTGAATTTTTTAAAAGTTTAACAACAAAACCTAAATCTAGTATTAGAAGTTCAATCCCCGTTTTAAGTATCATTAATCACATCAGAAATACAACATTTTGCTCACGTCATCACAGTGACAAAAAAAAATGTCTACGTCATTGTCCTGTTAAAATTTAACGATCAATAATATAATTAAATTAAAACTCAAATCTAGTACTATAACAAAACAAGTGAAAGTTTAATGGTACAAATAATATATTATAAAGAATTCAGCTATACATGATGTCTTTGGGGATGATGCATGTATCAGAAAAATTGAGGGAGGGAAGACTACGATGGTTTGAGAATGTCCTTAGGCGACAACCGTCGGATGCGGTCAGGAGGGTAGAGTCGATTACAGTTGACGGTGCCAGAAGGAGAGGAAGACCAAGGCGGAAGTGGGAAGACTGCTTGAAATCTGATTTGAAGGATTTAGCCCTTATCGAGGACATGACCTATGATAGGAAAGTATGGAGACTTAAGACCAGGGTAGCCGAGTAGTGCGGGTCACATCCATAGGGTGTATCATCTCTTTCTTCTTTTAATGCCTTTGTAGTAATTTCCATGACTTCTACTTTTTATATGTTTTTGTCATTGGAATTTATGAAGGCTTAGAACTAGGGTAGCGGAGTAGTGTTGCCTTAGTTTAGGTTTTAACCCATTTGACTATATTCCTTCACGTTGCTTGCTCTCGTTGACTTCTATGTATCATTCTCTTCATGTTTCCTCTTTTTAATTTTAGTCGGGTCTTACGTTTCTGTTTATATGCAGAGCTTTTTACGCAGGGAGTTACTTGCAGGGATTACTTTCCATTACAGACGCGCATATGTAGACTGCATATGAAGACTGTTCAACTATGTAATTATTTATTTATATATACACACATTGCATTTTATCTTTATTTTTAATTTTTTGACTGTCGGAGGTCTTTCACGGAAGCTGCTCTCAACCTGGCGTTGGAGGCAGCCTACTACCCTACCTCCCCTTACCCCATTGTATATGGAAATAGGGTTTTGTTGTTGTTGTTATTGTAACGTATTAATCATGAAATGAGATATGTGCTGAAATTCGCAATCAACTTAGCTGCCTAGATACAGATTCCATGGTATTCGGAGATATTTTCATTCAGATCATTATTGTTTAATGAAATAGATAATATAAATTTTTGGATAAATTGCGTATTTAGTACCTAAATTATAAGTTTTGATTCGTTTTAATACTTAAAGTCTTAATTTTTTGAAAATCATATTTACAATTTAGTTTTTTGTTTCATTTTAGTATTTCACCGTTAAAAACTTTAGTTTTTGTTTCATTTTTAGTACCTCGTTCAAAATTTAACATTAAGTTTTGAAAAAATTGAAAGTTTAGGTACTAAATCAAACCATAATTGATACTTAGGTATTAAACCAGTGGCGGATGCACTAAGCCCCTAAGTGCATCCCCATTATTTTAGAAAATTGGTTAAATTTAGCTTAATGTGTTAAGGAAAAAAGGAAAAAAATACAATTTTTGCATACCCATTATTTTTAAGAAAAAAAAATTAAAATTTTTGGATCCCTATTCTTAAATATTTGGATCCGCCACTGATTAAACACGTTAAATTTTTTATGGCGGGAATGAAATGAGAACTAAGAGTTAGGTATGATTTTGAAAAACTAGAAGTATAAGTACTAAACGAACCAAATTTAATAGTTTAAATATTAAATGTGTAGTTTATCCTAGATTTTTCAAGTGTTTGGAATCATATGATATGGATTCCAATCTGAACAACTCCCCGGCGGTGATATTTTGTTAGGCGTTTTTTTCAAGTTTTACGAATGGGTGATAATTTTTTTTAGCATTTTCCATTGTTACGTCTGTAATAATTATATTTAAAAATTAATAAGTGAAAATTTAAATAATAAAATTTACAAAAACTATATATATAAGAGATTATTTAAAGTGGTTTAATTTGCTATACCTCAACATAAAAAATCATCATTAGAATTGCAGGTCAAATAAAAATACAAAAACTTATTCAAAACATAAATAATTCAAATTTATAATATTTTAACTTATTTAATTAACAGGCCAAATTATATAGAATATTTATTCTAAAAGTATTTTTGTTGAATCATCTTCTTCTCCTTAGCTCACACGGAACAAGTCATCGACAATACATGAGTCAATGCAAATGACAAACCCAGAAAAAAAAAACAAGTAAAATGCATTAAAAATGTTTAAATATTAAAAAAAATTAAAAAATAAGATTCAAAATTTCATAACTCTGTTTTAAAAACTTTTGAGTATGCAAAATTTCTTATCATTTTAATTTTATTAACAAATTAAACTAAATTTAACATTTTTCCTAAAATAATAGGTGTATAATTGCTCTCCTATAAAGTCATAAATAACCTGAGATTAAGTATGAGATTTGGATAAATGACGGATTGGATTTAGGATATAAAGTTTATGACTCGACTAAAAGTAATAATATAATTAATTTTCAGATATTTAAAGGTGTATGTAGGGATGGGCATGGGTCGGGTTTTTGGTCCACCCGACCCGATAACAAGAAATCCTCCACCCGAGATCCGACCAGACCTGACCAAAACAAGATTCTACCTGACCCGAACCCGACCCGATATATAACTTAAAAACCCGACCCGATCTGAAATAATAAAAAAATTATTTTTATTCAATAAAAACAGTGACTTAATTAAAAAATATATATAGAGGGGTATTATTATAATTATTCTTAAAAATAAACAAATGATAAGAAAATGATAAATTAAGTCTACTACATTAACAAATGTGACCCTTAAGCCTATTTTTTTTATCGTATCATGATGTGTTTTATATTCATTTTAATTTTTTTATTGTATTTATATCGTATCTATTACTGTACCATTCATGCCATGTGTAACTTGATATTATACATGATTGCCAATGTGTCGGGATAGACCTACGTAAACGTGGGCCTCTGTTCACGACATAAGAATGGACCAGCATCTCGGGTTATTATATAAAAGTTAGATGAATGTATACAATTCATCGATTTGTGGTCATTCTAACTTTAACATTAAGAGTCATATTTTAATATAATTAAATCTCTCCTATAATAAAATATATTATAAAAAATATTGTTAGATATACTCAGAGAGTCAGATGTTGAAAAATAAGCAAATCCACCGAAAGATGAATTAAAATAATCCACCGGCATATTTTAGTCAAAAAGGGGATGGAAATTTTTTGTTTAAATATTAAATGGGATAATTCAATTTAGTCACTAAACTTTAGGATATTTATAAATTAGTCCTTATGTTTTAACTATAAATACTCTAGCTCATTTAGCTTCAAAATCATCCCAAAGCATTCTAGCTTTCTTCCAATACTAGAGAGATTTTAGAGAGTTTCTTGAGAGTTGTTTTCTCCTTTTTATCTAGAGAGAATTATCATTGTTTTCTCATTGGTAGATCGAGAGAGGTTGTAATTCCTATTTTCTCATAGTGAAATTCTTCTACCGTTGCTCGTGGTTTTTACCCTAAATATTTTAGGGGTTTTCCACGTAAATTTTGTGTCTCTTTTATCTTCATTTTTATTTTCTCAAATTATCAGTTGGATTTTGCTCAATCTGATAGCCGTCTTTCGCAATAATTGGTATCAGAGCCAGATTGGAGTGTGTAATATCTGCTTATTGTCTTTGTGGTTGCCACCAAAAGGTGAATCCTCCAACATAAGAAAGTAAGAAGGTATTACCCATTCTTTGAAGGTTCCAGAGAACTATTCACGATAGTGAAATAGTGGGAGCTATTCGTAATAGAAGCTATGGCAACAAAATTTGATATTGAAAAGTTCAATGGGAGAAATTTCTCATTGTGGAAATTAAAGATGAAGGCCATCCTGAGGAAAGACGGGTGTCTAGCGGCCATCAATGAAAGGCCGGTGAATTTCACAGATGACATCAAATGGAACGAGATGGACGGGAATGCTATGGCAAACTTTCATCTAGCATTAGCAGATGAAGTATTGTCAAGCATCGAGGAGAAGAAGACAGCTAAGGAGATATGTGATCATCTCACAAAACTGTACGAGGCCACATCGTTGCACAATAAAATTTTCCTTAAGAGGAAATTGTACACTCTCCGTATGCCAGAATCTACTTCAGTGACAGAGCACTTAAATACACTGAACACCTTATTTTCTCAGCTTACATCCTTAAGCTGTAAAATAGGAGAACAAGAACGTGCTGAACTTCTACTTCAAAGTCTACCGGATTCGTATGATCAACTCATCATCAACTTGACAAACAATAATGTCACTAGTCTAGTCTTCGATGACGTTGCAGCTGCTGTTCTACAAGAAGAAAATCGGCGCAAGAACAAGGAAGACAGATAAGTAAATCTGCAACAAGCAGAAGCGTTGACAACGATGAGAGGGAGATCAACAGAACGTGGCCAAAGCAGCAGTCATAAACATGGTAGATCGAAGTTGAGGAGCAAGAAGAATTTAAAGTGCTACCGCTGTGGAAAGAAGGGTTACTTGAAGAAGGATTGTTGGAGTCTAAATAAAAACTCCAATCCACAAGGCAATACCGCAAACACTTCAGATGATGGAGATGCTCTATGTTGTGAAGCTTCAACCACCGTGGAAGGCAGAAAACGTTTTGCAGATATATGGCTCATTGATTCTGGAGCAACATATCACATGACCTCAAGAAGAGAATGGTTTCATCATTATGAACCTGTCTCAGGAGGATCTGTGTATAGTTGCAATGATCATGCCTTAGAGATCGTTGGCGTGAGAACCATCAAATTGAAGATGTATGATGGAACAATTAAAGTTGTTCGAGATGTGCGGCACGTGAAAGGTCTGAAGAAAAATTTATTATCCTACGGATTGTTGGATAATAATGCAAGCAAGATTGAAACACAGAAAGGAATCATGAAGGTGTTCCGTGGAGCGCTTGTGGTGTTGAAAGGCGAAAAGATAGCTGCAAACTTGTACATGCTGAAGGGAGAGACTTTGCTAGAAGCAGAAGCCTCTGTTGCCTCATGTAGTTCTGATTCTGTAATGTTATGGCATAAGAAACTTGGACACATGTCAGAACAAGGAATGAAAGTCCTTGTGGAGCAAAAGCTACTTCCCAGCTTAACAAAGGTATCACTTCCTTTGTGTGAGCATTGTATAACAAGTAAGCAACACCGGTTGAAATTCAACACATCAAATTCTAGAGGCAAAAGTGTTCTAGAATTGGTTCACTCTGACGTATGGCAAGCACCGGTCACATCCCTAGGCGGAGCAAAATACTTTGTCTCATTTATTGATGACTACTCCAGGAGATGTTGGGTGTACCCTATTAAGAAGAAGTCAGATGTGTTTGCAACTTTCAAAAACTTCAAAGCGCGGGTGGAACTTGATTCTGGAAATAAGATCAAGTGTTTCAGAACAGATAATGGAGGAGAATACACAAGTGAAGAATTTGATGACTTTTGCAAGAGAGAAGGCATCAAAAGACAGTTCACAGTGGCGAACACTCCTCAAAAAAATGGAGTGGCAGAGCGGATGAACAGAACCTTGTTAGAAAGAACACGAGCAATGTTGAGGGATGCATGCCTAGAAAAATCATTCTGGGCAGAAGCAGTCAATACCGCCTGTTATTTGGTGAATCGAGCTCCATCAACTGCAATAGAGATGAAGACACCAATGGAGATGTGGACTGGTAAACCAGCTGATTATTCAAACCTCCATGTATTTGGAAGTATTGTGTACGTGATGTACAACTCGCAAGAAATTTCGAAGTTGGATCCAAAATCCAGGAAATGCAAATTCTTGGGGTATGCTGATGGAGTAAAGGGGTATCGCTTGTGGGATCCCACTACCCGCAAAGTGATCATTAGCAGGGATGTTATCTTTGTAGAAGATAAGCTACAAAGAAAAGAAGACGATGCTAGCGCTGAAAAGTCAGAGACTACTCATATACATGTGGAAAAGGAGGTTGAACAAGGAGATTCTTCTGAAGCAGAACCAGCTCATAATGAACAAGAACTAGAGAGTTCTGAAGCTCCAATAACTCGTCAATCAGATCGTGTGAGAAGACGTCCCAATTGGCACTCAGATTATGTTATAGAAGGTAATATTGTATACTGCCTTTTAACAGAGGACGGTGAACCATCAACATACCAGGAGGAAATAAACAGCTCAGATGCTTCATTATGGATGATGGCGATGCAAGAACAAATCGAAGCCCTTCATAAAAATAATACATGGGACCTTGTGCCACTACCACAAGGAAGGAAGCCAATAGGTAACAAATGGGTCTTCAAAATCAAGCGAAATGTTGAGGATCAAGTGGAGAGGTACCGTGCAAGACTGGTGGTCAAAGGATATGCTCAAAAAGAAGGTATTGATTTCAATAAAAAAATTTCTCCTGTGGTTCGACTAACAACAGTTCGAGTTCTCTTGGCAATGTGTGCTACATTGAACTTACATCTAGAGCAGCTAGATGTTAAAACAACTTTTCTTCATGGAAATCTTGAAGAAGTGATTTACATGCTCCAGCCTGAAGGTTTTGAAGAAAAAGAAAAGAAGAACTTGGTTTGCAAGTTGAACAAATCTCTGTACGGTCTAAAGCAGGCGCCGAGGTGTTGGTATAAGAGATTTGATTCCTTCATTATGTGCCTTGGATACAACAGACTTAATGCAGGCCCTTGTACTTATTTCAAGAGGTCTGATGATAACAATTTTGTTATATTGTTGTTGTATGTGGATGACATGTTGGTTGCAGGACCCAACAAAGATCATATTGAAGAATTAAAGGCACAACTGGCTAGGGAATTTGAAATGAAGGACTTGGGATCAGCAAACAAGATTCTAGGGATGCAAATTCACCGAGACAGAAGTAATAGAAAGATTTGGCTTTCACAAAAGAATTACTTGAGGAAGATCTTGTCACGATTCAACATGCAAGATTGTAAGCCAATTTCTACCCCTCTTCCTATTAACTTCAAATTATCCTCCAGTATGAGTCCTAGCAGTGAAGAAGAGAGGATGGAGATGTCTCGAGTACCGTATGCATCAGCAGTGGGAAGTTTAATGTTCGTTATGATATGCACAAGACCAGACATTGCACAAGCAGTGGGAGTGGTTAGTCGGTACATGGCGAATCCAGGCAAAGAGCATTGGAATACAGTAAAGAGGATCCTAAGATACATCAAAGGGACTTCAAATATTGCATTATGTTACGGAGGATCAAACTTACTAATCAATGGGTATGTAGATTCTGACTATGCAGGGGATTTGGATAAAAGCAAATATACTACATGATATGTGTTCAAAGTTGCTGGTGGAGCTGTAAGCTGGGTTTCAAAATTGCAGTCAGTTGTGGCTACTTCCACAACAGAGGCAGAATATGTAGCAGCTACACAAGCCAGTAAAGAAGCAATTTGGTTAAAGATGCTATTGGAGGAGCTTGGGCACAATCAAGAGTATGTCTCTCTATTTTGTGACAGTCAAAGCGCCTTGCATCTAGCAAGGAATCCATCATTTCATTCAAGGACAAAGCACATACAAGTTCAGTACCATTTCATTCGTGAAAAGGTAGAAGAAGGGACAGTAGATATGCAGAAGATCCATACTAAAGACAACATAGCAGATTTCATGACGAAGGCGATCAACACTGATAAATTTACTTGGTGTCGATCATCCTGTGGTATGTCAGAGACATAAGCAACATGAAGGTACAAGGTAGAAAGAATGGTGTGAAGATATGATTGTTCCAATCAAATCTTCAAGTGGGAGATTGTTGAAAAATAAGCAAATCCACCGAAAGGTGAATTAAAATAATCCACCGGCATATTTTAGTTAAAAAGAGGGGATGGAAATTTTTGTTTAAATATTAAATGGGATAATTCAATTTAGTCACTAAACTTTAGGGTATTTATAAATTAGTCCTTATATTTTAACTATAAATACCCTAGCTCATTTAGCTTCAAAAATCATCCCAAAGCATTCTAGCTTTCTTCCAATACTAGAGAGATTTTAGAGAGTTTCTTGAGAGTTGTTTTCTCCTTTTTATCTAGAGAGAATTATCATTGTTTTCTCCTTGGTAGATCGAGAGAGGTTGTAATTCTTATTTTCTCATAGTGAAATTCTTCTACCGTTGCCCGTGGTTTTTACCCTAAATATTTTAGGGGTTTTCCACGTAAATTTTGTGTCTCTTTTATCTTCATTTTTATTTTCTCAAATTATCAGTTGCGATTTTGCTCTATCCGATAGCCGTCTTTCGCAACATCAGAGTCGTCTCAGATAATTTTGAGGCCTTAAGCGAAATTAATAGGTCTTATAGAATAAAAATACATTCTATTAGTTCATATAATTAATTTAATATTACATTAATAAATCTCAGAAAAATGATTAAATTAGGAGTCTAAATTATAAATCTAAAAAGTGAGACTGAAAAATTAGGGATCTCAAATATAAAGGTAAAAAATGAGATTAAAAAAATTTAGAAATCTAAATTATAAAAATAAAAAGTGTGATTGAAAACATTAAGTGTCTCAATTGTAAATATAAAAAATGAAAAAGTTGGATTGGGAGGATTGTCCGAGCTTCTATAGTACATGATCTGGATCAGTCGATTAATAAATCAAATACCAATGATTAATTAAAAAAAGATGAAATATATATTAATATTATTATTTAACGATTCTTTTGATCGATGATACAAACTGAATAACAACGTTACTTTATTATATGTTATTGGTTATTTATGGTATAAGATTTTAATAATATTGTCAATGTTATAAGATTTTATAGAGGTGGACTTTTTATTTTATTAATTAAAATTAATAAAATAATTTGAAATGGCATATCGATAAATTATTAGACAGGAAACGCCTAATTAAATCAGATTTAGTTCTAATTGTTTCCTGTTTTAAATAAAGTTTTAATAGGATTAAAACTCGAATATCCCCTGGGCAATAGACAATTAA
The DNA here is from genome assembly GCF_006381635.1 of Hibiscus syriacus. Classification (NCBI taxonomy): domain Eukaryota; kingdom Viridiplantae; phylum Streptophyta; class Magnoliopsida; order Malvales; family Malvaceae; genus Hibiscus; species Hibiscus syriacus. The sequence goes on along the minus strand of NW_024063468.1, from coordinate 662,153 downwards.
TTGCCAAAGAGATTGCCGAATAAGTCCGACTCTTTTTCATTTAATTTGAAATAAATAAACCGGCTCTTGGTCAGACACATCTGGGAAGCACGAATAGAAGAATGGGAAGCACGAATAGAAGAACTCATCTCCACTGCCCGCTTCTAGTTTTCGTCGTCTTTCGATCCAAAATCAGATAAAAAGATCTGTTCTATCATCTGTTTACGATCAGATCATCAACAATCAAATCAGGATCCCCGCGAAAATGAACGACTCAGATGTGTCCAAGCAGATCCAGCAGATGGTGAGTTTCATCCGCCAAGAAGCGGAGGAGAAAGCTCACGAGATCTCCGTGTCAGCTGAAGAGGTATTTCAATTTTCATTGATTTTCCCACTATCTCCACCTCTGGCTTATAATTATTGTTTTTGGAAATTTTGCTGAATTGACGGTTAATCCATATGTATTTTAGGAATTCAACATTGAGAAGCTCCAGTTAGTGGAGGCAGAGAAGAAGAAGATCAGGCAAGAGTACGAGAAGAAGGAGAAGCAAGTCGAAGTTCGAAAGAAGATGTAAGCTGATTTCTCTAAAATAAAAAAGTAAATTAACTTACCCTTATTCTCGTAACGCGGTAAGATAGTAGGGTGACTAACGTCAGGTTGAGAGCATGTTCCATCTTCAAATTATGAAATGTCCTTTGTGAGACTCGATCCCACGACCCCAAGTTAAGAGCCTTGTGTTCTACCAATTGATTTTTCTAAAATATTCTACTTAATCTTAGGGTAATAGGATCGAGTCACGGAAGATATTTCATAATTCAGAGGTTTCCCTATTATTCTACCTCCCTTTACTTATTACATATGGAAATAAGGGTCAGATAATTTATATTCTACTTATTTTTTACTTTTTTCTGCAGTAAATTTCATTAGTCAGTTAAATTTGCTCTATCATACTGGATCTGTATAGTTAAATTGCTTTATCACACTGGATTTGTATAGTTTATCACACTAGTTTGATTAGAACCTGAAACTAGGATGAATATTCGATCAAGTTGAATAAAAAAATTGAGTTATTTGAGATGATTAGTCCTATTTTTAAAATTAAACTTTATTTGAATTTTTTTCAATTTGAGTCGAGTTTACGAGTTTCTGTTTAAATTTAATTTTAAATTTTTCTAATATTATGATACTATTTGATTTTAATTTGAAATTATTTTTTATAACCATATACAATACGTATATATAATTCTTCATATTTTTTTCAAACTTAAAAATCATTCCACTAATTACTAAAATTTCGAGTTATTCAAGTTGTATTTTATAACTCAATTGAGAACTTGAAATTTTGTTAGAGTTGAGTCGAGTTTATAAAAAAACAACTCAAAGTCAATTTAAATCAAATATTTTCGAATTGAATCAAGTAAAAAAAATCAGTTTTTCTAATCGAGTTTTGTTCACATGTACCTGAAACCATAATGTGACGGGTGAAGCTAGAAAATTGAAGAAGTTTGACCGTCAGGATGATAATAAAAGATGAAGGAAAGTGAGTTTAGTCTGTTTTGATGTAGAATTAGCACTTCTAGTATAATTAATATAGACATTCTTTTATGAATAAGAGTATGCGTTATTTTTTTTTTTTTTTTTGAAAGAGGGTACTTTGATTAAGAATATCAAGATACACTATCCCCAAGGAGTACTCGATGCAGCTTAATGCATCTAGGATCAAGGTCCTTCAAGCACAAGATGATGTGGTTAATGAAATGAAAGAATCGGCATCCAAGGAACTTCTGAATGTGAGCCGTGATCACCATGTGTACAAAAATCTTTTGAAAGATGTCATTGTTCAGGTCTGTGAATGTCAAGATCATTAAATCATTTTTTGCAAATATTGAAAATTGCAACATTGGATAAGAGTTTTGAATCGAACGATATTTATCTACTCTCGAATATTGAAAGTTTTGCTGTATATTCCAGAGTTGGTCAGACTGAAAGAACCTGCTGTCCTACTGCGATGTCGCAAAGATGATGTGCACTTGGTGGTGTCTGATTCAGCAAAAGAGGACTATGCTTCTAAAGTTAATGTTGATCCACCGGAAATATTCATCGACGATGTCCATCTTCCCCCTGCACCTTCTCACCATGGTGCGCATGGCCCTTTCTGGTATATATTATTAATTCTACGAAAATGCAAGATTACATGTTACCAGTTATGCAAATGATTTGGCAGGACTCGTTATTTTTTGGACCAACATTCCTCCTTATAGTTTACAACTGGGGAGGGTTGTGATGTTGGTTTGAGGTTGTAATTAACTGTTCCCTAGTATGGTTCTACTAGTTGTTTGAAATAATGGCAAAACGGTTTTGCCGTTTTATGATCCGAGCAACATCCCCTTGATGTACCCCTTCTGCCTTCCTCTACCTTAAAAATGAAAAAGAAAAATGATGATACTGACCCTTTTTTTTCTTGTTTTGCAGCTCTGGAGGTGTTGTCCTGGCATCTCGAGATGGAAAGATTGTTTGTGAGAACACTTTGGATGCGCGGTTGGATGTTGCATTCAATAAAAGCAAATATTGAAAATTGCAACATTGGATAGAGTTTTGAATCGAACGATATTTATCTACTCTGAATATTGAAAGTTTTGCTGTTATTCCAGAGTTTGGTCAGACTGAAAGAACCTGCTGTCCTACTGCGATGTCGCAAAGATGATGTGCACTTGGTGGTGTCTGTATGGATTCAGCAAAAGAGGAATATGCTTCTAAAGTTAATGTTGATCCACGGAAATATTCATCGACGATGTCCATCTTCCCCTGCACCTTCTCACCATGGTGCGCATGGCCCTTTCTGGTATATATTATTAATTCTACGAAAATGCAAGATTACATGTTACCAGTATGCAAATGATTTGGCAGGACTCGTTATTCTTTGGACCAACATTCCTCCTTATAGTTTACAACTGGGGAGGGTTGTGATGTTGGTTGAGGTTGTAATTAACTGTTCCCTAGTATGGTTCTACTAGTTGTTTGAAATAATGGCAAAACGGTTTTGCCGTTTTATGATCCGAGCAACATCCCCTTGATGTACCCCTTCTGCCATCCTCTACCTTAAAAATGAAAAAGAAAAAATGATGATACTGACCCTTTTTTTCTTGTTTTGCAGCTCTGGAGGTGTTGTCCTGGGCATCTCGAGATGGAAAGATTGTTTGTGAGAACTTTGGATGCGCGGTTGGATGTTGCATTCAATAAAAAGCTTCCAGAGGTGCGTTGGTAGCTTTTTCAGATGCATGTAGCTTAGTTTTTACCTTGTTATGGATAATTACAAATAAGGACGACGCGTGATTTTATTTTAGGATAAAATTATAAAATTTTAGGAGGATGAAAACATATTATTAATAAAATATACAAAAAAAAACTAAATTATATGAGAATTTAGAATTTTCAGACGGCTGCCCTCGTCAGCCCCCTCGGTTCATCCTTGATTACACATCTAATTCTACAAGAGGAGTTAGAAGAAGCAAATCAATAGTACTTGGGCGTTAGATTGCATGGTTGTCTGTATGCCTTCCTACATTCTTCCTTCTCAACTTTGCTTATTTTGGTATCATTGCAGATACGCAAGTGGCTCTTTGGTCAGGTTGGTGCTTGAAGGGTACGACCGTATCATTTTCTGTGCCGCTTGGGTCTTCAACTGCAGAGGTGGAATAGCGTCGAAATCGTTTGTTCGAGTAGTTGTCGTATTAGATCAAATTAAATCAAATTTTTTAATTTTTGTTATTCGATTTCGATTCCATTAGTAAAGAACCGTATAATACGATTCAGTTTACTTTTTATTAAAATATTGAACATAACATTTAATTATCGATACAAAGTTAATAATAAATTAATTTTATTTGATAATTTTAATCAATCACATATTTTAGTTTGAATGAAGAAAATACATTTTAATGTTAATACTATTAAGAGTTTAAAACTATCATAGTGATCTTATTTAAAAAGAATTTTTTTTTTAAAATGATCCATGAAATTTTGATTTATAAATAATGAAGTTTTGGACTTTAAAATTTCATGGTTAAATACAAGGGATAAATATAAAAAATTATAATTAATTTCTTTAAATATTGAATGTTATGTATGAACTTAAATTTTATGTTATTTTATATATAATTTTAATTTTTTTTGGATAAGTAAAATTTCATTCATCCAAAAAGGAAGGCACCAATTGCTGCTACAAAACAGAAACTCAAAGACATTACACCAATCCCCAATCTATACACAGATCCCTATTTACAACATCAATTCTATTCATATGAGTTCTATGCAATTTGATTCTAACATATTCTTTAATACAACTAACAACAGCTCCAACCAAACGATGAGAACCTCCAAATGTCTGTGATTCCGTTCCTCCCATATGTAGTAGATGAATCTAGTCCAAGCAACTTGAGAATATGCACTAGCAGAGATTTACCCTTAAGGTTAAGTAACAGCCACTGGAGAGAACCATTCCAGTCGAGAGGTGCCTGAGAAAGGCCGTAGAAGAGAAGAATAGCAGTCCAGATTCCTTTGTATATGCACAGTCAGGAAAAAGGTGGTCGCGAGATTCAAGACCAGAGCTACACAGACCATAACCTCCATCCATTACTACACCAAATCTAGAGAGCATGTCTTTTGTGGGCAATCTGTTCAAGATTGTCATCCAAGAGATCATAGAGAACTTTGGGATATGGCCAGGAAATCACACCAGGTGGTGCCAACATACCTTCTCACACCTAATTCGAATGTTATCCCATATCCATCTAGCATTGATTTGGTCCCAGCTACTACTGGAGCCAAAATCCCTCCTAGCTTCACTCCTCATTTTGAACAACTTTGTTAGAATCCAACTGAAATGAGCCTTATATTCAGCATTCCAAAAACTACTGATCTAAGGAAGTAAGAATTCACCCAAGCGATCCAGAGAGAGCCCTCTCATGCTAGGATTTTCTTGATTAGCAATAAGCAGCAAGCCTTACTCCAATCAGCCAAACTCCTCAACCCAAGCCTCTATCAGATTTTAGGGAACATATTTGGCTCCAACTTACCCTAGATCCTCTAGCTGGGGAGTCACACCCTTTCTAGAAAAACCTCATAAATAATTTCTCAACATCTCTGATAACCCCTTTTGGCAGAACCAGCTGCCTGCTCCAATAACTGAAAACACTGAACAAGACATAATTGATGAGTTATAGCCTGCCACCAAACTCAACTTCTTATTGGACCATGTGCTGAGCTTCTCCTTAATCTTTGTCACCAAAGTAGAGCAATCTTTGCCAGTAAGCTTCCTAGTCACCAAAAGTACCCCAAGGTACTTTACAGGGAGTTGTCCAACTCTAAAACCTGTACCAGCCTAAATTTGTTCAAGAACAGACTCAGATAAACCATAAGCATAGATCTCAGTTTTCTGCACATTAAGCATCAGACCAGAAAGATCTAGAAGGCCTCCAAAGTGATCAAAACACCCATAACAGCATCCAAGAACCATGACAGAACACCAACAATTCATCAGCAAAGCAAATGTGGGTTAGGGAGATTCTCTTGCACTTGGGGTGGTATTTAAAAATACCATTCTTGGTAGAGACATCCAGTAAAGAAGAACAAACATTCATCACCAATAAAAAGAGGTAAGGGGATAAAGAGTACTCATGCCTGACCCCTCTAGCACTATTAAAATAACCAACTAGGCTTTCATTCAAGGAGACTGAAAATTTGGAGGAATGACACAAGCCTTTATCCAACTACAAAACTTCAAAGGCAAACCCATAGCCTCAAGAACATCCATAAAAAACTCCCAGTTCACAAAATCAAAGGCTTTTTTCAAGTCAAACTTTATGGCACACCTAGAAGAAAGGCTCTTAGAGTACCCTTTGACTATTTCCTGAGCTAGCAAAGTGTTATCAACAATATTCATCCCCTTTACAAAGACGTTTGGCTTAGAGAGATCATTCCAGGGAAAAAGAGAGATAACCTAGTAGTGATGATCCTAGTGATGGTCTTGTATACTATCGAGCAACAAGAAATAGGTCTAAAGTCTTTAGCCCTACAAGCATTCAAGGACTTTGGGACTAAAACAATAGTAGTTGCATTAAAAGTTGGCAACAAAGAAGAGGAGTGAAAGAAAAACCTTACTGCAGCTAAAAAATCAGTGCCAACCACTTCCCATGCAACACTGAAAAACCAAGATGAGTAACCATCAGGACCAGGGCTTTTCCCATTGCCTTGCCTAAACAATGCATCCTTAATTTCCTTATCATCAACCTTCCTTGTAAGCATATCTTCAGCACCAGCAGCCAGGGAGAAGTTTAAAAAACCCCTCAAATCTACCACAGAATGACATCTAACCAAGGGATCAGCTATCCCAATGAGATTAGTGAAGAAATACACTAACTCAGCAGCCATGTCATAAAATGAGTCCAAAAACTGCCCATTCTCAGTTCTAAAATTTTTATGGTGTTCCTCTTTTTATTTGATTCAACTCTTTGATGAAAAAACCTGGTGTTAAGGTCACATTCTTTAAGCCAATGTACCTTTGCCCTCTGTCTATAAAAATCAAATTCTGCAACCTCCAGATCCACCAAACATGAACAGTTCTCTCCTCATCAATGTTCCTCAGATCAGCATGGCTCAAGTTCCTTAGTTGGATCATTTCCAGCTCAGCTCTTTTGCAAAGAACTCTTTTTGAAATATCAGAGTACTACTCATTGTTAAGGTTCTTCAATTTAGGCTTTAATCTTTTCATCTTAGTGAAAAGCTTTTGCAAAGGGTTACCGTCACAGTGCTCTAACCAAGACTTTTACAATACTTAAGAAGTCTTCACTTGAGGTCCAATACTTAAAAATTTTGAATGGCTTCGGTCTCCTAGCCAAGGCACCCCTTTGAGTCCAAATCACTCCAAGACAATGGTCAAAAACACCCTGTGCCTTAAATTCAGCAAAAGAATAAGGGAAAACAGAAAACCAAACAGGATTAACCAAAATTCTATCCAACTTGCGAGCCAAGAATCCCACATCCTTTTTATTAGTCCAAGTGAATGAAAGACCAAGGAAAGGGTAGTCCAAAAGATCTAAGTCCTCCAGGCAGCCTTGGAAATCCTCTATATCAGGGGAGTTGTAGACACCAAGGGTCTCAAAATCAGAGCTCTCCTCAGCTCTGAGGATAACATTAAAATCTCCTCCAACCACCCATAGAGAAGAGCCAACCTCACTTTCCATGTATTTTAGTTGATCCCATAACCCTCTCCTGGATGTCCTACTATTACTGCCGTAAACAGCAGTGATCAGAGTCCTATGACTATTGACACTACCACCTATAGTTAGGGATTGATCACTCACCCTGAAGACAGTAAAAGACCACTGTTTCTTCCACAAAACCCAAATTCTGCCGCCATCAATAGACTCATAATTTTCAACCATATTCCAGTCATTGGAAAAAACAGAGATGAACTTACCAGCATTGATCCTCCTAATCCTAGTTTCCAAAAGACACACAACATCAGCTTCCAAAGTAACCAACCTCCTCAACACCTTAAATTTCTTGAGAGGGTTATTAATCCCTCTCACATTCCAGAAGCAAACCAACATCAAGTAACAGTAGGGCCAGCACTACTACCAACCCCCACACTCCCAATGCCTTTAGTTTTATCCACTAGGTCCCTCTTCTTGGGCTTAATTTCATTGAGCAAAACAGCAACACCCATGGAAGCCACCCTAGTTTTCCTCTGGTCATCCATAACACCTCCACCAGCTAACATATCAAGTTTACTAGAGGAGCTTTTTCCTGCCTCTTGTCTTCTTTTTTTTGATCATGGAGTCTTGCAAAGTGGGGAACTCCTTTCCTGATCCCAAATCCATAATTTTAATTTTGATTAATTATACATTAAAAATTTAAATTTTAATTCAATTATATAAAATAGATTTCTTATATTCATATTAAATAAATATAATTATTCACATAAAAAATTTGAAAATGAAAAATGATGCCAAGTTACTAACTATTTTACTAATTTGTTAAAATGAAATAAAATCAAAACTTTATTTATATAATTATATAAAACAACAAACTAATGTATTACATTCAATATTTAAATATAATAGATTCAAAGTTAAAATAATCGAGTAAAAAATCCTCGCAAAAACAGAAACTAATGAACCCTTACAAATATGGGGAAGTTTTGAATTGATGAAGACCGATTTTCAATGTTGATAATGGCATTTTAACATCCTGGGTGGACCACTAGATGTCTTGGTTGGACAAGTTGCTTGTAAATATAATGGTGAGATCATTTCTTAATAGCAAAATTCCACTCATCTCAAAATTGATTTCTTCTAAGTTCGGAGGTGATAATCCTTAAAAATAAGAATAGTTTCTTATTTATTAAATAATAATTCAAACAAATTACTTGATGGATATGCAGACGGCGGGTACCCTTGAGGTGGTGGATAAGGCTGTCCATATGCTGCTGGTGGATATCCAACTGCAGGAGGAATTGCTTGATCAGGGCGAGACATCTGCTAAACAGAGGGTATTGCCATTGGTTGCGGACCGAACTTGCCATCTCGTTTGTCCATTTCGATCTTATGTTGTGTCTGTAATCAAGGAAAATTTAAGAAACGGTTCAGAATAAGGATAACAAAAATGTCCGTTTGCTTGTTTTGAAACTCTTCTTACCTGCATACAAGCACAGACCCTGCAAAGGAAAATAAAGCTGAATCGTTAGTGTATTATCTTTAGGAAAGATTAGCTTGAGATGGGGTGAATAGAACAGAATACTTAACGTGCAATAAACCATATCGGCCAAACAGTTCAGAACTGTGCTGCATCTTGAATCTCACCGCTCCCAACAATCACTGCGACAATGGAAAATATGCAGGCAATTTGTTACAGGCAAAACATGAAACCCTAAACATGAAACTAGATCTTTTACAAATTCTTCAAAACTAAACATGATTATCTTTAAAACCATATGGGATTCTTTCTGCAGGTCAATCTCATCATCTCTACTACTCATGTTGGAGTTGAGAATCGAACTTTAAAGCTTATACATTAAGATGCAAGTCGAAGTAACAAAAAAATAGCAGTTGAGACCATATAGACAAACTTCATAATCCTACCTCAGTGAAAAGGCAGAACTCAGGACATTTACGTTCTCCACACCGACCACTGCATGGCATATAATCAGCGCAACATGTATACCTACAACAGAAACAAAACTACATGTTTAAGCCAGGATATCACTTCATCGACTTGTAATCAAAGAGGGATCAAATGCAACAATTACCTTGACATGTCATTATAAAGCGCTCGTTTCCGGAGCACGTAGGATACACATGCAGGGGCATGGCTGAGGGTGTGCAAAGTACGCGACGGCGTATGACCCAAAAAATAGAGACCCCGAAATCGAGTATATCTATCAATTTTTACTATTAATAAGTCCTAAAAAATAAGGGTCCGAAATCGAGTATATCTATCAGTTGTTGACATTAAGAAGCTCAAAAAATAGAGATCCCGAAATCAAATATATCTATTAGTTGTTGCTATTAAGAAACCCAAAAAATAAGGGTCCAAAAATAAATTTGAGATCTATGTGCCTCCAACAACCTAGCCATGGCCCTATGGTCCACTGCAGTAAAACAAAAACGACAATGAATCTGTGATAGAAATTTACTCTTAGAATTCAGACGGTTCTAAAACGTCTAGGAAAGGAGAGAAGTCATCTACATATGTACAGCACTGCACACCAATTAGAAGTTAAACATGATAAAAAGAGGTGAGTATATGAGAAAGACGATGTGAGGAAAAACGTTTTAGGATCCAATACAGAACAGAAACATGAAAACCAGGTAGAGTCAGCCCTAAGTCACTCACTCCAGTCACCGCTCACCAACGTCTCAACTTTTAAACCCTAAACCATCAAATAACCCTTATAATCTAATTGCGGCTAACTAAACTAAACTAAAATTCAGGAGAGTCGGAATCAGATCTACAACACCGAAATGAATTAAAAAAAGATTCGGAATCACTTACCACCAAAAAGCCAAGCAGCAATCTGGGAAAAAAAGAGAGTAAGTTAAAGGGTAAAATACTCTAATGGTCACTAATGTTTTGGTAAGTTTTCGTTTTCACCGCTGATGTTTTAAAAGTCACAAATCAGTCACTAACGTTATCGTTTGTTACAAATTGATCACTCGCCGTTAACAGACGTGACAAAAAACACACGTGGACTGTTAACAGCCTTTAACAGGCTTACCTAGATGGTATAATTACACAAATAGTCCATGTTATTTATATATTTTTTTCAATTTGATCATAGTTTTAATAAATTAAAATAAATTTACCTACGAATCAAGACGTGATATGTGTCATTGGTTACACACCTGTCATAACACTTGTTATCATTTGATTGGAAGACTAAATTTCTTTTAATTTATTTTTAATTTAATATATTTATTTCTACCAATCAGAGGGTGACACGTGTAACCCTTTGGTTGGAAGAAAATAAAGCAACAAAGAAACAAGTAGGGGATTCAAACATAGGATCCTTAGGTGAAATATTACAAGTTAAACCATTGAGCCAAGGCAATCATTTGATATAATTTTGGAGAACAAATGGTTTACATCTTGTCTTAGTATGTAATTGCTTTACTCAAAATTAATAATATGTTCTATATGTTAAATTTTAAAATTATCTTTTTGTTTTTGTTTTAACTTATTAAATATTTTTATTTTTGTCTTAATTTATTAAATATATTTTGTTTTTATTTTAATGTAAAAATATATATTTTATCTTGATCCTCACTTAAAAATATATTTTTTAATATCTTAACTTAAAATATATTTAAATATTTTATTATTAATTTAATAAAAATATATATTACTCTTACTTTTAATTAAAAATATTCAATATTTTACTATTAATTAATTTTTTTAATATTTTACTATTAATTTATTTGGCGGAGGACGTACACTGTTCATTTGGCGGAGGACATATTATTAAATATTTTTAATTAATAGTAAAATATTAAATATTTTTAAATAAAAATAAGAGTAAAATATATATATTTTTATATTAAATTAATAGTAAAATATTTAAATATATTTTAAGTTAAGATATTTAAAAAAATATTTTTAAGTGATGGTCAAGATAAAATATATAATTTTACATTAAAATGAAAACAAAATATATTAATAAATTAAGACAAAAATAAAAATATTTAATAAGTTAAAACAAAAATAAAAAAATAATTTTAAAATTTAACATATATAACATATTATTAATTTTGACACAAATCTGGAGGTATCAATTCCCATTTCTTATCAACCTCCTCCTGCTCCAGCTCCAGCTCCAGCTCCATTCGATGCAGCTTTAGGACATCCTCAAACTCCTTCAGCTGCTCAAGGAAGTCATAACAGTAAGAGGGATGAAGCAGTGCAGAGAACAAATATTGGTTCCTGTCAAGAAACAGTTGCTGTCATCCCCGAAAGACTTATATAAAATCTGAGGATGCAAAGGAATTGGACTTGAAAGCACAAGCTACTACTGAAAATGAGTCATCAAAGGGGCTAGAAGTAGAACTTTCAAAACCAGTTGAACCAATTGTGTCTACAGAGGAGGAAGATTGTTGTCCAACCTGTTTGGAACGTATGTCTTCCCCTTGCCATTTATGAACTCTGTCACACTGCAAAAAAAGTGTGGTTTTGTTCATTACTGCCCTGTTTTTTTTTACTGTTCTTTCCTGCAGAATAAGATGCAGAAAATCCAAAAATTATCACAAAATGCGAACATCATTTTCATCTTGCGTGTACTCTTGAATGGATGGAAAGAAGTGAGACATGTCCTGTGTGTGATAAGGTTTGTCTTGAAACTATTTTCATTTCTTACAAGTCAATAGGAACTATTGTATTTAACGAAGAAGATAACGAGAAGGTAACGAACCTATTAAAATTCATACACGAATTTATAACAAATGATATGAAATGGATTATTAACTAATCAAACTTTATATGAACATCTAATTTTCAAATAATATTATAATATAAATAAAAATGTACAAAATATAATGTCTGCTATGTTTATTCAGTGATTTGTCTTATTAGTAATTTTTATTATATTCATAAATTAATTAAATAAATATATTTTTATATGAAAATATGTGTTTCTTTTTAAGCTTTTTAAGAATAATTATGGGTGGAGTGAAAAGATTTATAAGAGCAGCTCTTTTAGGTTTTGTGTGTGTTTTAAAGAAAAATATCCAATATCTTTGTATTTTTAATATAGACATGGCACGTTTAGGCTTTGTGAGAAGAATATTCCCATGCACATGTCACGTTCCAAGATTTGGACCGTTCCTCAGCCTCAACGGGATTGCCTTGACACAGGCACCAAGTCACAGAACGGATGTTAAAAGAGTGTTATTTCTGATGGCCTACGAAACCCAAGGGAAGGGAGTTTAGGTCAATGGTCTACGCTCTAATCTATAAACCCCAGATTTACAGTAGTACCCCTAATTGAATTGGCTCCCCCACACTTTTTGTTCACCTCCAACGTTTTGTTTTGGTAATTTCCTGCATTTGCAACAGCTCGATAGCCGTCGTTTTGTTTCCGCACATGGCGAATAGCACGTGTCCACCATCTATGACTATATCTATTTCAAAGTCTTCCATTTTCTTGCTTCTCATTCCCCGAGTCCTTTTCTCTTTGCCCAAGTTAGGTATTACGTATTAGGTCTTATCTTCATCTTCACCCCTTCCCCTCTGTGGGTTTTTTCTTATTTATTAAAATATCATCATAATAAAATTATTTTCAAGATTACCACTTATTCCAATTTATTTTTATCATTACTATTCTTTTATATCACAAAAGCAAAACTATAAATTATAAATATTAAATAAGAAAAAAAAACTACAAATATACAAATTTAATAAATACACGTACTGAATGTCTAAGGCACATAATTGCACAAGCTAAACAATGGTGACAACATGTACATATATTAGATTTATCTTCATTCACTCAATGGTTGTGCATTTAAAGTAGTATACTTAAGGCTTGTCTACATAATTGATCATTTATGTTTGTGTTTTATCTACTTTTTCTCACTAATTTTAAAAAAATATAATATATGCTCACTTTCATTTTTGTTTAATTAAGACATGGTTATTACGAGTTAACTATTGTTAACATATTACATGATGTGACAGTTAAATATTTTAGTATAATCACACATTTAGTATTGCTATTTACATACTATTTTAATTTAGTCTTACTTTAAATAAATTAAAATAAATTTAATTTTTCAATCAAATGAGACCACATATCATGTGTCACACTCTGATTGAAAAAAAAAAACAAAAGAAATTCGGGCCAAAGGTGATGCTATACCAAATTATCGTTGGCTTTGGCGTACTATAAATTTAATAAATAATTATCGTTGTTCCTCGTCAGCATCGTCACGAATCCGGCCATGGCGATGCTATACCAAACAACAGCATATATATAACTTAAATTAATAATAAAATATATTAGTAAGTTAATATAAAAAATATTTTTAAAAGTTAATATATATAAAAAATTATAAATTTAAGTTAAGTATTTTTTTATACACTAAAAGTGCAAAATATATACATCGTATTATCTATTTTAGATTAAGTATTGGGCTTGACTCAATGATTGGGCACGTACTTGGTTTCTAAAGAAACCTAGATTCAAATCCCTTTACCCCAATTTGCTTTGTTTTATTTTAGACCAGTGGTAAGTGACATTATTTGATTAGATGATTAAATTTATTAAAAATGAGACTAAATTAAGAGAATATGTAAATAACATTAATCAAACGTGTGATTATACTAAAATATCACGTCACCTAATATATTAACTGTTAACTACAGTTAACTTGTGGTGACTACATATTAATTCAATAAAAACGAAAGTGATCATATCTTAATTAAATAAAAAAATGATCATATATTATACTCTATTTTTTAAATCAATAAAAAATTGAAAAAAACATAAACATAAGTGATCAATCATGTAGTTAAATGTATATTTAAATGTTTAAAAAATTTATATCTAAACAATATGACGTTTGAGAAGCTCATGACCAAACATTCTGATTTTGAATTGTTAAAGATATGCATTAAACTTAATCAGACTTAATCCTGAACTTTGTCAATTGTAGATTTTAAAAGTATTCGGATCGTAATATAAAAAATAATCTTTTATTGATGTATTAATATGATCTGATAAAATTCACGATCTATCTCTGACAACTCAAAATCAACATAATTAGATAAATAATAATTTTTTTATTATAGATTTTTAAAGTATTTGGATTGTAATATTTATTTTATATATTTTATATAGAGATGATATAATAATTCTTTGACCCCTTAACACCACACATAATTAGATAACTAGTAAATACGGCTGTGGTTTGTGTGTCACTAAAAAGTTGATAAGAGATCAATTGAACTTATCTTTTCCTTGACCTAAAATGTTGACATAAAAGTTCCAATTTCAATAATTAGTAAATAAGTATGACAACATAAGATGACGACGACGATGCCGCTGTCGGTCAAAAAGGATGGCATTTGACTTTTCAGGTAATGTGCGCCTTTATTAAATTATTCTTTATTTGGACAGTTAAATGAATAATAAAAAATATAATTCTTAAAAAATCTAAATTAATGATTAATCTTTAATACCATTATTGAAGTTCTTGTTATTTCTTAATTTAAGTTTTAATGATAGTTAAATATTAAATTAATCAATTGAATATGGTTCTAGCGAAAATGACTTATCATCCACTTAGATATTTCTTTTGGCAAAAAAACGTTAGAGATCGCTGCACTTTTGAAGAAAAATTTAATGTTACTCTTGCATTATTTTTATTTTAATACGATCTTTAAACTCATGAAATAAATTCAATGTGATTTTTTGACTAACATTTTTTTCTTCATTGACTGTTACGGTACTGACTTGGCAGTCCACGGTACTAACATGACAATTTAGAATGACAAATTAATGTGGCATATAACATGTCAGATGGACTAAATTGATAACTCAAATATGATATATAGATTGCCATGTCAGCACTGTAGACCACCACATTAACACTCTGATCTGGAATGCTGATACTGTAACGGTCAACGATGAAAAATATTAGTAAAATAGTCCATTGAGTTTGTTTTCTTAACTGAAAGACACATTATTTTTTTCCTCCAAAAATATATAGACATCTAATATTTTTTTCATGTTTTTCCCTAAAACAAACATGAATTTGTGTTGATTTACCAATAACGTTATATTTTTTTGTAAAATGAAAACATAAAGTTGGCCATTAACATATATTTAATAAAAATAAAAGTGATTTGTCTTTTAGAAAGTATGAAAAAAATAAATAAACTTAATAACACATGCCAATTTTTTTTATCAAATATTAACGAAAATAACTAAATTAACATTATTATGAATAATTATCAATTCTGATTGAAAAAAAGTTTAAAATCAACAATTAAATTAAAATACTCTTATAATTGAATAATTATAGATATAATTACTCAAAAATATAATATCCATTCAAAATTAGATACACATTTAGGATGACAATTTAATTTGAATACAATGAGTTTCGATCTAATTCGATAGGGTTTGGGTTTTTTAATAAAAGAAATTGGGTGTGGCTCGATTCTGGTCGGATTTTTTAAAGGGCGAGGTCGGATCAAATTTGGGTGGAGGTGAAAAAGTTTCGATCTGATCCGAGAATAATAATGTAATTTCTTTAAAAATGTATTATTATTTAATTAAATTCTTATTTTTTATTATATCGAGTCGAATTTATATTTTAAAAAATTCAAATCATATCAAAATTCGATAAAGAATAAATATTTTTTTAATTGAATCGATCCAGTGAAGAATATACAATTTTTAAATCAAATTTAATTCAGATAAATAATATATATTTTCAGATTGAATTGACAAAACCCGCCACCCTAACCCGATATGTTGCCATCATATCGGATGGTATGAGTAAGCCGAAGGTAGAGAAATCCGTTGGGCAAATGCGATAGGAAATGGTGGGACCAACGGTGGTGGGGACGGAGGGGGAGTTAGTCGAAGTGGCAGGTAAAGGGGTCGAATTTCGAGGAAGTCCATGGGGATGGAAAAATTATTTGATGGGACCCCCTTTTCTTTATTACTTTATTTATTATATGCGGTGGCGCACGGAACCCCATGAACACGTGGATGCGCACACGTGCACACCTTCCGCAACCACTTCATTACATCAAATCTAATTTCACCTCTACTAACATTAATATAACCAGCTCCAATTAAGTTTTACAACCATCTTCTCTATCTTTCATGATTACTTCTATAAAATATTTTATTAAACTAAAAAATTACTAAATATTTTTTAATTCATTTTTCAAGAACATACGTGTGATGAGAATTTGAAGTTAAATAATTAGCTTATTATACATTATAATTAATCCTCTAAAAGTGGAAGGGCATTTAAGTAAATGGAGCGAAACCTTAGGCAATTTATGAACATTACCTAAGCTCATAGAACCAAGTGATTGCCGTGTTTGACCTCGATTATGAACATATTATATATTTTATTATCGAGAAAATTTGACAATTCCGAGAGGAAGATAGTTTTGAGCTGTTTGGCTCGCCAGAAAAAAATAGAAAAAAGAAAGTAGAAATGAGAGGCGCGAATGGAGAATCTAGAGCTATGAATAACCCTTTGGAGATTATATATGCTGCTGCTAACGCGATCGCTTCAGCTGAGAATCGTGTTCCACAATCTACTGGTCAGGTAAAATTTTTATTTTCCTTTTTTTATGTATGTTTAATACTGTTTTTTTATTGACTTGATTGTTTTAATTGAATTTATTTCGATTTGGTTGAGTTCCAGATGTTTTTAAGCTTCTTTGATTTCATTTCGTGATATGTTTTTGCCTGATTCGATTTTTCCCCTTTTTGTTCTTTGATTATATTACATGCTGATTTAGTGAACTTCTATCTTTAATCAAATTTCGCCTCTTTTTTTGGCTTCAGAAACGGTAACTTAAATGCTTGTGATTTTAGGCTTAGATTTTATTGAAGGTTGGCTTGTTCCTGAATCAAGAGTCTTTCACTGTTGCTTGTGTTTAGGGATACTTAAGTTCAGAAGCTGCAGTTTTTGCTTGTACAAATTGGTTTTTGGTACTTCAAAACATACATGTTTTCTGCTTTTTGAACTTGGCAGTTCGGGAATATGAGAATAGTCGGTGTTGATGAAACAGTGCTAATTAGTAGTATATAATAATTTTTGGTTACTTATTTACCCTGGAAACACCTTGTATTTAGATGATCTTCCTCATGCCTTATTTCCTGTTTTACTTTCATTCAGCAAAGTTCCTAAAAGAAACAAAAGAAGAGTAGCGCCAAGCTGATATTGTAAAATTTGGAACTTAGATATGGTTGTTAATTGTACTAGGCAATCTTTGATATGGCCATGACACAGTTATAGCTAATTAGAAGGTTTCGGATTCGTTGGGATTTTGGAAATCTATAAACTTCAGTAAATCATAAGATCATGAGAACATCCAAATTCAAGGTGGGAAGTGCCCTTTGTTCTGCCCGTAGGTATGATTTCCATGTACTGGAGGTCTAGTTGAAGAGTGGCAAACCGTAATCACCGAGGAAAAGGTTCGGAAATACTTAAACAAAGGGTGGGAAGTGCTTCTGCTCCTTGACCCAAACTTGGATGTTAAAAGGGCAGGTTTAAATGGGTTATCTTCTACGTTAAAAGCTTTGAAATGGAAAAAGATGCCACAAGCTTGTATTCTTTTTGCCAAAGAGTTGAAAGTACATTTATAGCATGATGTCCAATAACCTTTGAGCATATATACTTTAGTATGCTTCATTACTTGATACACTTTGGTAAAGTTCGACGAGGATTGGTTGTATTTTTGCTGTAATATGCCTTTTTGTCTTTTAGAACAAAAGTTTTCATTAATCGTACCTGTCATTTATTTGATTTCTTCTAGCTACCTAAGAATTTGGTGCAATCTCCTGTAATAATGCATTTTATCTTAACGTTCAGAAGAAAAGATGGGGTGGTTTCTGGAGCAAATATTGGTGCTTTGGATCTTACAAACAAAAAAAGCGAATTGGACCTGCTGTTCTTGTTTCTGAAACGAGTGCTTCCCATGCTAATGTGCCTGCTGCTGAAATTCCAACCCAAGCACCTGCCATGACACTTCCTTTTGTTGCACCACCCTCTTCTCCTGCTTCTTTCCTTCCATCTGAACCCCCCTCTGCTACTCGGTCTCCAGCTGGTTTAGTGTCTCTCACCTCCATATCTGCTGGTATGTACTCTCCAGGGCCTGCTTCTATATTTGCAATTGGCCCTTATGCTTATGAAACTCAGTTAGTTTCACCACCTATTTTCTCGACCTTCACCACTGAACCATCGACTGCTCCCTTCACTCCTCCCGCTGAGTCGATACACTTGACTACACCTTCCTCACCTGAGGTGCCATTTGCTCAGTTCCTTGGCCCCAACTTCCAGTTTGGAGAGGCTGGACAGAGATTCCCCATATCCCACTATGAATTTCAGTCCTATCAGCTTCAACCCGGGAGCCCAGTTGGCCAATTGATCTCACCAAGCTCAGGAATCTCGGGTTCTGGCACATCATCTCCTTTCCCTGATTGTGATTTTGCTGCTGGTTTACGCTTTCCCGAGTTCCGGATGGGTAATCCTCTCAAGCTCTTCGACATTGATAAGCTTTCCAACCGTGAATGGGGATCATGTCATGGTTCTAGGACTTTAAACCCAGATGCTACAACGTCCACACCTCGCGGTGGATTTCTTCAGGGTAGACAGATCTCTGAAACTGTATCATATCCACGTGTGGATAAACAAAACCCAACTGATCAGGTTGCAGTTAATCATAGACTCTCATTTGATTTGACTACTGTAGAAGTTATAAGAAGTGTGGAAACAGAGGCAGCAACACCATCTGAAGCCGTGTCAAGATCTCCACAGAATGAAGCAACAAGAGAAAGAGAAGAGAATGCAACTAAGCTGGTGGACGATCATGAATGTCGTGTTGGTGAAACAACCAATGAAAGACCAGAGAAAGCTGCAGCAGATGGGGAAGGCACACCACACCACCATGAGAATCAATGCCTAACACTTGGGTCAGCTAAAGAATTCAATTTTGACAATGTCGATGGAGTTGATGCCCATAAGCCTATTGTTAATTCTGATTGGTGGGCGAATGAGAAGGTAGCCGGAAAGAACAACAGTGTAGCCCGGAATTGGTCTTTCTTCTCCATGATGCAGCCAGGAGTTAGCTAACCGGTATGCATTTTAGTAGATGCCTTCTGATTTTCACGTCATTTTAGGAACTAGATGCAGTGTCGGCGATCTAAACAATTTGGTAACAGCAACAGGGAACAATTAATCAACCATATCACAGGTAACTTTAATGTTATTTTTTTTAGTCAGATGGCGATTTGCATGAAGAATGTATTCGAGTCATCCCGACTAAAAGAAACAAGGTCTCGGGCATATTTTTGTTGTTTGTAGTATACATCTCCAATATAAGCAGATAGATATCATATCAAAAGAGTCTTCGATTTGTGCCCTCATTATGTAAAATATGAATGACAGGATTGCAGTTAAAGTAATGAAATTTTTGTGTGATGGTCAATTTTTAGAATGCTGATATTTGCGAATGGATTGAATTATATTCGCTCCGGGGATAATTTCTAGTTATGCTGATATTTGCAGTTACCCGGCAAGTTTTTTTTTAGACCCATACTAAATTAATAAATCCAATTTACCATACTAAAATCTTTTATTTATTTATTTTATTTTACTTTGAACAAAAGTTCTATACGTGCTTTAATTTAAAATTTAATCATAATATAAAACTTTGTCTTAATTTGAAATTTAATATCCACCACCAATCACTAGTATCCAAAACAATCATCCATGTTTTCCTTAATAGAAGAATTTCTTTAAATAAAGGGTAAATTATGTATTTAGTACTTAAATTATTAGTTTGATTTGTTTTAATTCAAATTCATATTTAATGTTTAACTTTTTAATTTTATTCTAGTATTCCGGCGGGTATCTGGTCGCCGTTAAAAATTTAGCTCGTTTAGTATCTGAATTAATTTTAGTCTGTTTTAGTATCTAGACTTTTAATTTTGTTAAAATTTAATGTTAAGTTTTAAATGGAGTACTAAAATAAAATAAAATTAAACTTTATATACGATTTTAAATAAATTTAAAACTTTAAATACTAAAATATATTAAAATGAGTAATTTAGACATTAAACGCATAGTTTACCTTAAATAAAAGAAGAAAACAAAACAGCATTCTCGTTCCACAAATGGATGGTCAAACAAAAAGTCTGCCCAGGTTGGAGTTTGACGACTCGGTTAGTCAGCTTCGGTTCATTCAACTAACGTTAAATATGCATTCCGATGCTGGGATTTCATTTCTCATTTTCACAACAAACCAGACCAAACTCTGTCGCCTTCTACAAGACCCCAGCAATCAATTTCCCTTCCCCCCTTTATTTTCTCTAATTGCCCACATCTTTCTTCAAAGAATCTATTCCAAAACCCAACATTCTCATCTCTTTCCAAGAATTTGGGGGGTGAAAAATCATGTCAACGATTGCAATGCAGAGTTTGGAAACAGAACCGGAGTTAAACAGCAATGTCGTGTCGATCAACGTCGGCGGCCAGATTTTCCAAACCACCAAGCAGACCCTAACACAAGCCGGCCCTAAATCCCTCCTTTCTCAAATTGCGGGAACGGGTTCAGACCGGTTCGTCGACCGAGACCCGGATCATTTTTCCCTCCTCCTCTCCCTCCTCCGTAGCGGTGCCCTCCCTTCAAAGTCAAGGATTTCGACCTCCGTGACCTCATCGAAGAATCCAGATTCTATGGCCTCGAGTCCCTCTTGACCAGCTCTTTGAGCAACCCTTCTCAGTTTGACGGTTTTGCCCTCCAAAAGTCGTCCGTATTGCCCTTAAACGGCAGGGACTGCCCTTCCGCGATCGCCTCGACGCCGTTTGGGTCCTTGCATGTATCCCACGGTAGCAAGATCACGTCATTCGATTGGTCGCGGACGAGAAAGTCAACGATTCTGACCCAATTCACAGCCGTCGATTCCTTACTCGCTTTATCCCCGGATATCGTGGCGGCCGGGGCGACAGACTTTTCGGGGCTTCAGATTCTCGACCTCCATGGAGAATGCGTCAAACAAGTTCTCAACTGGGAGAATTCGACCCGGTCTGGCTCCACGGTTCAAGCCATCGGTTCATCAGGCGAATTCTTGTTTACCAGCTTTGAATCCAGTAGGAGAAACTCCAATTCTATCCTGGTTTATGATTTGAATACTTTGAACCCTGTTACTGAGATCGGGCATAACGAGATTTTCGGGGCTGATCTTGATTCAGCCATCCCTGCTACAAAGCTGAAATGGGTTTCGAGTTATGGATTACTTATGGCATCCGGGTCACATAGCGGGTTATCGGGTGTGACAGGGAATATTAGGTTTTGGGATATAAGGTCTGGTAATGTGGTCTTTGATTTGAAGGAGAAAGTTGATTGCTTTGCCGATGTTTGTGTTTCGGATAATTTGAATGTGCTCTTCAAGGTTGGAGTGAATTCCGGGGAGGTTTTTAATGCGGATTTGAGGCGTTTAGGGAGTGTGAATAATGATGCAGATGATAATAGTAATCCATGGATTTGTCTTGGGGATAGAAGGAAGGTTGTTAATGGGAAGAAAGAAGGGTTTGGATGCAAAATAGAGAGCCATGGAAATCAAGTGTTTTGCAGTAAAGGATGGGCTATAGAGTTGTGGTCAGAGGTCGCGATGGGTTCAGATAAGACCAGTGAGGGTCAATTAAAGGGAAGGGTTTTTAGGAAGAATTTGATGGGTAGAGTGAAGGATACCGGAGGCTTGAGGATAACCAACTTGGCATTTGGTGGAAACAAGATGTTTGTGACTCGTAAGGATCAGCAAGCCGTTGAGATTTGGCAGGGTTCGACGACGAGGGGGTTTTGATCTTTCAAGACTTTAGTAGCATTGACGAATGTTGATCAACCTAGAATCCAGTAAGCTATTTCTTAAATTTTAATGTATTGTTTGATAGCTGCTGTAACTAGGACATGAACACAAGAAAAATTGTTTGTAGTTGCAGATTTGGTTCTTGGTGATTGAATTCGTATTAGATTTCATGGGAAGATGCAGGCCTTTGTTGTTTAGTCTATTAATGCCCCATCCAAGATGTGGTAATTGCCATTACTGTTGTTGTTTATGATTGCCCTGGGATCCTGCTTCTTGTTGTTGTATGAAGTTTTATGCATTTCATTCAATGTCTTCAAGTTCTCAGTTGAAACCTGCTGTACTGGAAAGTAGCATGGAACTTGTCAGCATTATAGCTATTTTTAAGTAATATTCTTTGAACCAATCTCTATGATGAGCAGAGGAACATACTTGTTTTGATTTCTGAGGAAATACTAATTCTGTGCATCCCTCGATGGCATTGTCAATGTTTAAGCTTAGAAGTTTGCCCTTCAGGCAATGAGAATCATTCAAATCAGGGATGGACCGAGGGGTGTCCCCTTGAAAATTTCAAATTATCATATATTTTAGATACTTTATTTTGCATTTTCTATTGATAATCTATTTATATCTCCTAAAATTTTCATTAACCATGTCAAATGAAAGAATAAGGTGATCAAAATCCCCAACAGCCTGCCAATAATAAAACCCATTGGCATAATTACTAAACAAAGGAGAACCATAAGCATGAACCCCAGCAAGTGGAATTTGCTTCCATGAATTGCTTTTAAGGGAATATAACTCGACTTGGTTGATCCAATCTGCCATCAACCCTTCTTCTAGATTCTCTTCAAAGTAATTAGTAACAAATCTTACAACTTTGAAGTCATCAGTCTGAGAATCATACCCAAAACGAAGGCAGCCGAAACTAGTGTAATCTAATGCAGGAGGGCGTTGGACTGTGGATTAAGGATTTTGAACTCTCTGGTAGATGGGTTCCAAAGGGCAGCCTTACCAGAATCATGTAAACACAAGATCCCATTACAAGGACCATTAACTAAAGGTACATACCAACAATTCTCGAAAATGGGTAAGTGAATATTGTGTTTTACTCTAAAGTTTTGGCCTTTCTCGATCGAAAGTTGAGAGAATTAGTGGATGTAATCATGGGAGTTAACACCACAAAGTTTGAGGAGGAGATTAAGGTTTTTGTTTTTTGAGGAGGTTGTGCTGATGTTTGGCAATGAAATGAGGGGTTTGAAAAGATGAAGACCAAGGCTTGCAAACGCACCTGAATCGTATCAAGGATTTAACAGGAAGCTTCAAGAGAATCTCCAACATCACCATCTCTGGTAACTCAGCTCCTGCTTTGCTCATCTTCCTTCCGTTTTTATTGCCTCTGTTTTTAATCCCAAAAAAATAGGGTTCCTAGAGAATCATTTTAACTGCCGTTTTGCGTTTCCAGGAGGGAGGAAATGAGTTTAAACTCATTTCAAAGCCTAAAATGACTTATTTAACATCTTAAACGGCCCGTTTGTGACCATGGGCCCACGTGCACTCTTTTAGATTTATTGCTTTAAAGGGCCTTGTACTTTTGACTTTAATACAAAACAATCCTCTTTCCCTTTTGTTTTTAATTTTCTGGAAGTTTTCATTCATGTATTCTAACTTTATTTTTATTCATTTTAGTCCAGGTTTCTGGTTATATGGATTTTTTATTTTAATGCCCTTTCATTTTCTTGCTATTTATATTCTAGTCTTTATTTTTATGCACTTTACATTTCACTCTTTAATTTATGCCTTTATTTTTCAGTCCTTTTTCATTTAGACACTTTAATTTACTTTATTTACATTTCAAAACATTTATTTCCTTTATTTGCATTTTAGTATTTTTATTTACATTATTTATATTCCGGTACTTTCTTTTGTTATTTATATTTTTGTTCCTTTAATTATTCGTCATTTACTTTTTAGCACGTTTGTTTTTTATATTAGCTCTTAAATTTCATAGTTTATTCAATTTAATCCTTTTTCATTAAATTTAAGCTTATAATTTTATAATTATTTCAATTTAGTCATTTATTATATTTTAATGGCTTTTAAATTTTACCATTTCATTTATCATGTTTTTTAATCTAATCCTAGATTAAGTTTTTTACTTTAGATTAAGCACCTTAAGTTTAGTTTTCTTTATTTTAGTCCCTTATTTTAGGGGAATGTTTAAAATGGCCCCGCCAATGCTCGAGGTTCCATTTTTAATTATTTGATTCAATAAAATTATAAAAATTATTAAGGTTCAATATTAGAGTCTTCACTTTAGGTTTAATATCATTTTAGTCCTTAAATTAGGGGAATATTCAAAATGATCCCAGTCAATGATCGGGCTTCATTTTAATTATTCGATTGAATAATTTTTTAAAATTTATTAGGTTTAATATTAGATCTTAAATTTTAGATTTATTTCTATTAAGTTTCTTTAAAATTCATAACTTGACACTTTAGTTGATAAAGCTTTAATTAACTCATTTAGTATAATTACGTTTAATAATTGTTTGTTTAATTGCATAATTCATTTTCAAAAGACGACAATGTTCATTTATTTTAGGGTTAATAATGTATCTTCCGCCTTTTGCTTGAAGGTGGCCATTATTAATTCTCAAAATAAATCAACGTCCTTTTCAAACCCATACATCATAATCTCGAAATTATTAATGTAATGTTCATTTATTGAGATTAATAATAAAACTTTCGCTTGCTTAGGAGAAATAATTATTAATTCTAATAAATTAATACTCTTTTTCAAATTTGCATAGCAGATCTTAAACTACATAAAATCTCAAACTTGAAATTTTCAATCTTAGAACAAAGAGTAATGTAATCAACTATGTATCAATTTTGGACATTGTAGGGGTGTTAATCATTCCCACATATAATTGAATCCTGAGCCTAATTTTTTATTTCACATACCAAATTTTTGATATTTTAGTAAAATCAAAAGTTTTATTATCCACTTGTATATATTTTAAAGAATCTCATAATATTTATAAGGCTTAATAAAAAAATAAGTTTCCAAACTATATCAGTTTCCTCATTTAGGAGCTTAAACTTCTTTACAGTCAATTTGGATGCCTAACATTACCATTTTAAGTGTCTCAATCGTAACAACGTTAAAAAAGTTATGTTAAGTGACCCAGGTCGTGTTAAGGTAATTTAAAAATTTTATTTAAAAAACTTTAAAATATTACTATATTTAAAAAGCCTTAACTCTTTAATCCTTACCTTACCATCTCCATTATTGGCCACGACTATTGTCGCCTCTGTCACATTTAGCATCTTCCTTGTCGACTGTCATCTCCCTTATCGTCGTGCGCACAATCAGATCACATGAATGTCGCGATTTTGGGATTTCGGGTTTGCCATTTGGGAGTTTAGGTTCGTCGAGGATATGATGTTTCTCGGATTTGGGTTGTTAGATTCGACTTGTCATCGAGTGGAGGTTCGGTCAATGACAATAATGACGATTGACGAGGGTATAGGGATTGAAATTAGAGTTTTCAAAGTTTTGTATTTTTTTAGGTTTGAGAAACTTTTGGGTTTTTCGATATATATATATATATATATATATAAGTTTTTATTTTAAACTATTTTTTCAAAATTATAGAAATATGGAATGTGTCACTTAACGAAATCTTTTAACAATATTTACAATCGAGACACTTAAAATGATAGTGTTCGTAACATTCTAAATTTGAACTGACCGAAAAATAATTTAAGCGCCTATAAGAGAAAAATGGTATGGTTTATGTTAGGATTTTCGGAAGCTCGAATCGACAATCGGAACGGTTTGCAAAGAGGGGTCGGAACGGTTTTGTGTTTAGGGAGTAAGGAGATTGAAAGATAGAGAATTGCACAACGATTTATAGTGGTTCGACTTTCTCAACCAAAGTCTACGTCCACTACCTTAGCTCCTCACCAAAGATTTTCCAACAAATTCACTAATTTGTTCTTTCTTTTGAGGATAAAGAGTGACCTTACAAACTCCCTAGTTTTTCTGGGCTAAACTAGAACATTTCCCTAGCTTTTACACGGGCTAAGCTAGAACCTTTCCCCTTTACAAAAGGATAAAAAATGTAAAGAATAAAACCTCTCTAAGGTAGGTGTTTACAAGATTGAGCTCACAAGAACAAAATATTTACAAGAGAAAGATGAAATAAGATTGAAAAACTCTTCTCTTGTGTTTGATTGCTTGGATAGTTGTTCTTTTGCTTCTTCAAGTGTTCTTAGGTTGTATTTATAGCTTGGAATGTGTTTGAAGTCGTATATAGTCGTTAGGGATGTTTTGGAGCCGTTTGGAGATGAGAAACAATTAATAAAACAGCTTGGAGCGTGAGGGGAATCGGTACCCCCTCATGGGGAATCGGTTCCCTAAGTGCAATATGTTTTCGACCGTTAGACAGGGGGAATCGGTACCCCCTGGACAATCTGATTTTTCTTGAAACCCTTTAAAAAGAAAATATTTTTGGCTCGATTAAGGCTCGAAATACTTTGTAAAATTATTTTAAAATAGTTTAAGTATAAAACACAATTTTACACTTTAGTAAGGATTAAAATGAACTTTGAAAGACTTGGAGTAATATTTTGATATTCGAATAATTACATCGAATATACTTAGGAAATCTTTTGTAAAATCTTAAAATTCATTTAACTTAATTTGTTATATCGAAACATCAAAATGTTTTCAACAATCTCATCTTTTTGATATAACAAAACATTTGAGTAATTTTAAGATTTTGAAATAAAGTTTGAAATTACTTCCCCTTACTTTAACACTTCTCCCCTTTAACACCTTAACACTTTCTCCCCTTTTTGTTAAATCAAAAAGGCTCTAATATTTGAAGTTCAAAATAACTTTGGAGAGTAAGTAGTAAATTTGACATTTTAAAAATCATTTGAAAAAAATCAAAGCTCCCCCTCAATAAATGCATTCCAAATAAAATTTTGCTTTTAGGATCTTGACACTTAAACAAAATTGAATTTCAACAAAGAATAACAAACATGTTAGTAGCATATGAAATTCAATATATCCAAGACTAAAATACTTTATGCAATACCAATTGTTGAATTTAAGATCATATGCATAAAGTTTTCTAAAAATGTTATGCATTTGAAAATTTTTGATATCAATTATTAGAGAGATATCATTTTTATTTAAACCACATGCATAAACATTCAAATTTAGGTCAAATTTTTTAAAGATTTATAAAATCAAAGTATTTGAAAAGTTGATATCAATTGTTAGAGAGATATCATTTGCATTAAAACAAATTTTGACCAAAATTTTATTATGATGAACTAAAAATTCTGAAAAAAACATTACAACTTTAAAATGTTCATCATAATCATCTTTTCAACATACATGAGATTAAAACAATGATGCATAATCATTTAAAACCAAAACTCATGCATGCTTAAAATCAAATGAGCAACCAAATAATCCAAAATTAAAAGTATTAAGCTTAGAGGTTACCCATTCCTTTTTCATGTGTGGCTAGAGCATCTTGAATATCACCATTTTCATCACAATTGCTTCCACACACCTACAAGAGACATTTAAGTAGATTTTGGTATCCAAATTGCTTTGGATCCTTGAACGTTAGTTACAATGCCCCTTGTTTCTTTTGGAACCCATACTTGCCTAATTTTAAAACGTTTTCCTTTCTTCAAAGGACAAGTATGTTCCATATGACCATGATAATGGCAATGTGAGCATTTTGCCATATTTAAACATAATAGGTTGTTTTTAGAAATTAATTCTTTTTCTTTTATTAAGCTTTCAAACTTAACACCTAACTCAAAATTTTCTTTTTCTAAATCATTTATTTTGATTTTTGAAAGCTCTAAATTATTTTTCAAAATTTCATTTTGATTTTCAAAATCAACTTTTGCTTTCAAAATCAAATTATCTTTATTTTTGAGTTTTGAAATTAATTTCGTTTATTTGGAATTCATGGTCTTAAATCCCAAATACAACATATTATAAGCATCTTGTAACTCATCAAAAGTAAATGAATTAAATTCATTTGAGTTAGAAGATACCTCGAATTCTTCTTGAGTGGTCATGAGGCATAGGTTGACTACTTCATCTTCATCATTGGAATCATCTTCATCACTCCAAGATGCAATAAATGCCTTCTTCCCCTTTTTCTTTAGAAGAGGACATTTAAACATGACATGCCCCTTTCTTTGACAATCGAAGCATACCGGGGGACTCTTCTTCTTGGTTGATTCATGTTTCACTTCCTTGGAAATCATGAATCTCTTGAGTTCCTTCAAGAGCTTGATCATCTCTTCTTTTTGTTCATCATCGTCTTCATCCACCTCATCACTTGAATCTTGATAGCTTTCATTGATGCCTACGTCCTCATTCTTCTTCTTCTTCTTCTTCTTCTTCTTGTTTTTCTTCTCTTCTCTTCCCTTTCTTCATCTTCCTTCACCAGTATCTCATGAGTGAGAAGGGAACCAATTAGCTCATCGAGAGTGAGAGACTTTAGGTTTCTTGCTTCGATAATGGCCGTCTTCTTTGATTGTCACTCTTTTGGAAGAGACTAAATCATCTTCCTCACAAGCTTCTCATTTGGGATTACTTCTCCATATCCCTTGAGACCATTGACAATCACGGAAAATCTATCTATCATAGCTTTGATGTCTTCATCGGGTTTCATCTTGAAGTTCTCGTAGCTATGCTTGAGAAGACTTTTCTTTGATTCCCTCACTTCGTCGGTTCCTTCATGAGTGACTTGGAGCTTATCCCAAATCTCTTTGGCACTGGAACAAGATGAGACTCTCCAATATTCATTTGGGCCTAAAGCACAAAATAGAATATGTATAACCTTAGAATTAAGCTGAAAATTTTTCTGCTCTTCTCTACTCTAATCGTTGTACTTGCCGGGTGGAGAGGAGTAATTGTCCATGATTGAGTACCAAGCTCTTAGATTGTATGATTGAATGAAGTACATCATCTTATTCTTCCAATGTGGATAATTTGCTCCATTGAACAAGGGTGGCTTGTTGACCGGTTATGAATCTATAATAGGATATTCTTCAAGATAATAAGTACCGGAGGAAAAAGTCATTTCTTTGTCGGTTGCGTCGGGAATTGGTAGAGCTTCTTCTAGGATCGTCTCAAGGTGGTTAAACCTTCTTAATGAGTTAGGCTCTGATGCCAATTGTTAGGATTTTCGGAAGCTCGAATCGACAACCGGAACGGTTTGCAAAGAGGGGTCGGAACGGTTTTGTGTTTAGAGAGTAAGGAGATTGAAAGATAGAAAATTGCACAGCGATTTAAAGTGGTTCAACTTTCTCAACCAAAGTCTACGTCCACTACCTTAGCTCCTCACCAAGGATTTTCCAACAAATTCACTAATTTGTTCTTTCTTTTGAGGATAAAGAGTAACCTTACAAACTCCCTAGTTTTTCTGGGTTAAACTAGAACCTTTCCCTAGCTTTTACACGGGCTAAGTTAGAACCTTTCCCCTTTACAAAAGGATAAAAAATGTAAACAATAAAACTTCTCTAAGGTAGGTTTTTACAATATTGAGCTCACAAGAACAAAATATTTATAAGAGAAAGATGAAATAAGATTGAAAAACTCTTCTCTTGTGTTTGATTGCTTGGATAGTTGTTCTCTTGCTTCTTCAAGTGTTCTTAGGTTGTATTTATAGCTTGGAATGTGTTTGAAGTCGTATATAGCCGTTAGGGATGTTTTGGAGCCGTTTGGAGATGAGAAACAATTAATAAAACAGCTTGGAGCGTGGGGGGAATCGGTATCCCCTCATGGGGAATCGGTTCCCTAAGTGCAATCTATTTTCGACCAATAAACATGGGGGAATCTGTTCCCCCTGGGGGGAATCTGTACCCCCTGGACAATTTGATTTTTCTTGAAACCCTTTAAAATGAAAATATTTTTGGCTCGATTAAGGCTCGAAATACTTTGTAAAATTGTTTTAAAATAGTTTAAGTATAAAAACACAATTTTACACTTTAGTAAGGATTAAAATGAACTTTGAAAGACTTAGAGTAATATTTTGATATTCGAATAATTAAATCGAATATACTTAAAAAATCTTTTGTAAAATCTTAAAATTCATTTAACTTAATTTGTTATATTGAAACATCAAAATGTTTTCAACAGTTTAGGTCCTTATTTTTTATATTAAACCTTAATATAATTAGTTTATCAAATTTATATTTTTAAATAATTTTCATAAGCATGATATTTTTATATATAAAATAATATTATAATCTTTGGTGGATAAATATGTTATTTTTCAGTATTATTTTTTATATATGAATACTTTTAGAGAAATACAGATTTAACTATGTTCCTGAAAATTTATGTATATATCTCCTTTTTTCATTAAAATTATTAAAATTATAAAATTTTAATATAAAATTAAATAAAATTATACTGGCAACTATAATGAGTTGGAAATCAATAGGAGGGGTGGGAGCTGTGGATTAATTGGGAGTTTAAGAGCTGTGGATTCAGGTTTTCCTTTGACTTTGTAAATTGCAGACTTTTGTGGACAGTCGGTGCAACCCAAAGTCTCCTTCATTAGAGGGATCTAGACGGGCGGTCGTTTTTTTTAAAGTTTAAGATTATTGTATATTTTAAATTTTTATATATTTTTATTAAAAATCTGTTTTCATTCTCTATAACTTTGTAAATTAAATTTATTCTCTTAAAATTTATAAATTTAAATTCGTCCTAAAACATAAAATTCAAGTACTTCACTTGCATGACTTTGCCGTGGGTTGGTTTCCACGTTTTGAAGTTGCACCTGCAAACCAACATGTCATTGCCTTGCCTGGTCCAAATGGCTGGGCCTGTGTTACATTAAATGCTGGTATGTTACATTAAATGCTGGTATGGCGTTTTAGTTGAGTTTATGCACCCCCAATGATTGCCCCCATTTAAGCCCTCAAACCTTACACCTTTGCTACAATTTCTTCATTACCATCATTTTTCCTTTTACATGCCATTTTTCTTCTTTGGTCTAAAAATAATTCCATTTCATACTTTTCAATTAAATAAAATAATAATATTTAGATTAATTTGATGTAGTGGATGTTCACTCATCCTTAATCATGAGTAGGGATGGGTATGGATCGGGTTTTTGGTCTACCCGATTTGACCCGAGAACAAGGAATCTTCCACCCGAGACCAGACCCGACCCGACCAAAATAAGATTTCACCCGAACTGAACCCGACCTGATATATAACTTAGAAACCTGACCCGACCCAAAATAATAATAAAGATATTATTTTTATTCAATAAAAAACAGTAACTTAATTAAAAAAATAATGTATAGAGGGATATTATTGTCATTATTTCTAAATATATAAGGTAAAATTATATTTTTTTCCGGATCAGATATTTTTCACCATAAGTCCGAACCTGACCCGAACATCATAATTAAAAAACCCAACCCGAATTTAATTTTTTAAAACTCGACCCGATCGGGTCGGGTCGTAACCCGTCGTATTCGGGTCCAATTCCCATCCCTAATTATGATACTGAAATTCGATCCATTTATAAGGATAAAGTATATTTCACGATTAACTGTTTATCTCTTTAAAATACTTTATTTTATATCCGATCTGTTTTGCTTATTTTTGATAATTTTATATTGTGTTTCAATATAAACAGCTGGCTGCGCTATTCTGTCTTCTAGGGAGGCCAGTTGGTCACATTAAAATCATAAACTAAACATCGATCAAGTGGGTTAGTAATAACATCTTTGTTAGAGGAGGAGTGTTGGTACAAGGGGTTGAAATTCAGGATGTAAGCTTATAAGGTCAAGTTTGAATTTTACCATCATCACTCTTGGTGGACAATCCGTAAATTCCTATATAAATCTCAATTGAACCTTAGGTACGCCCTGGTCGTAGAGTAGAGGAGCCACGCCTGACTTAAATTTTATATAACAAAATAAATAACATAACATATGTATTATACTAATGGGGTTGATTCAAGTGGTAAGCAATTTGATATATATTAAGTAAAGTCTCGAATTTGATTTCTTGTGTATACAGAAAATTCTCATTGAGAAATTCACCCGCCAAAACTGGATATGCGACTCGGATCGATCCGGATCAGTCGAGGTAAAACCTTAGGATCGAATCATTCAAACAACACACATATAAAGTCATCGATTAAGCAATTAATCCTATCATAAAATTTTAGAAATACAAAATTAAATTATTAATAAAAACTATAAAAAAATATTTAAATTGTATACAAATTTAAAATTTTAAAAATACGACTACACTCCAACACTTGGATGCATTTTGAATACATCTTTCACATGTGATACTAAACTTTTGAACAATTGGATGATGACAGTAATAATTTTATAATAATTAAAACTACTGAATGGAAGTCTGTATTATTTTAATTGAAGTCTATAGATAGACTTTAATTAATAATTCAGTAAAATTTATATCAAATAAAAAAAAAAAAGTATAATAAAGAAGTAAAAAATATGCAAATCACTTGAAATTGGGTGAGCCCTTTCTTCCTGGAGACACGTCATTTACAAATAAAAAAAAATAAACTTCCTTCAAAATAAATAATAAAATGAATTTATTTCTTTATTAATGCCACTGGGGGAATATTTAATTGTTTAATTGTTGCAAGCTCGAGTGACCTGGAGACCTGGGTTTTTGCTTTTCCTCAACGACCTGAGTCGGCCAGTAATGGCAATGTGTTAGTATTAGGAAGCTGAGTTAATCAGGTCCATGCACTCATAAAAAAAGTGGACTCAGTTTGAAAGAAAGAAAGAAAGGGACGGAGAGATATATTCTCAACGAATTTGGCCGTCCTTATTAATTGCATGCTTTGCTTTTCTATATAACTCTTTTCTCTTCTTTCTTTTCCCTTCACTCATAGCCTTCTTCTTTAGTCTGGTTCAAGTTCATCGCTGATCAAATGGATGCATCAGCGGCTTTTATGATCATATCAGCCCTAGTGGCTTATTTAGTCTGGTTCAGGTTCATCGTCCGGTCACTCAACGGTCCCCGTGTCTGGCCTTTGTTGGGCAGTCTTCCGGGGCTGATCGAGAACTCAAACTCCATGCATGAGTGGATCGCGGACAACCTCCGCGCGTGTGAAGGCACGTACCAGACATGCATCGCCGCGATTCCATTTTTGGCTCGGAAGCAAGGTCTCGTGACTGTCACGTGTGATCCCAAGAACTTGGAGCATATTCTGAAGGGCCGGTTCGATAATTATCCCAAGGGGCCTAACTGGCAATCCGTTTTCCATGATTTGCTTGGTGACGGGATCTTCAATTCGGATGGTGACACGTGGCTGTTCCAGCGTAAGACTGCCGCGTTGGAATTTACCACCAGGACGTTGCGTCAAGCCATGTCGCGGTGGGTTAGCCGGGCCATCAAGTATAGATTTTGCCCGATTCTTGAATCGGCTCAACTTCAACGAAAGCCGGTTGATTTTCAAGACCTATTGCTTCGGCTCACTTTCGACAACATATGTGGCTTGACATTCGGCAAGGATCCACAGACGATATCGCCGGGACTTCCCGAGAACGGCTTCGCATCGGCTTTCGATCGAGCCACGGAAGCCACGCTCCAACGGTTTATTTTGCCCGAAATCATATGGAAGCTGAAAAAATGGTTTGGGCTCGGGATGGAAGTCACGTTGAGCCAAAGCCTGGACCACATGGATAAATACTTGTCCGAAATCATTAATACACGTAAGCTTGAATTGGTGAGTCAGCATCAAGCTGAGACCCCACACGATGACTTGTTATCTCGTTTCATGAGAAAGAAGGAATCCTACTCGGATGAATTCCTCCAACACGTGGCATTGAATTTCATCCTAGCTGGACGTGACACATCATCGGTTGCGCTATGCTGGTTCTTCTGGTTTGTCAGTCAAAATCCGAGGGTTGAAGAGAAGATCGTCGCCGAAATTTCCACCGTTCTGATGGAGACACGTGGTGCTGACACCTCCAAATGGGTAGACGAACCCCTTGTGTTCGAAGAAGTTGACCGATTGATATACCTCAAGGCAGCATTATCCGAGACATTAAGACTCTACCCTTCCGTACCACAAGACTCAAAGCATGTAATAGCCGATGACGTCTTGCCTAACGGGACATTCGTCCCTGCTGGATCAAACGTCACATACTCAATATATTCAGTCGGCAGAATGAAATTCATATGGGGTGAAGATTGCTTGGAATTCAAACCAGAAAGGTGGCTATCCAAAGACGGCAAGAAGTTCGAGCCCAAAGATCCATATAGATTTGTTTCATTCAACGCCGGGCCTCGAATTTGTTTAGGGAAAGATTTAGCTTATCTTCAGATGAAATCGATAGCTGCGGCAGTGCTGCTCCGACACCGACTTACCGTGGCAGCCGGACACCGAGTAGAGCAGAAGATGTCACTAACACTGTTCATGAAATATGGACTGATGATGGAGGTGCAGCCAAGAAATCTGAAGTCTGTCCTGGACAAAGCATGCAAAGTTGGGGGAAATGGATATGCTTGAATTCCAGTGAAAATTTGTATACATGATGATATAAACGCTTATTATAAGTTATTTCTAAATTATTTTTACAAGTGAAATAATAATAATAAATACTGGCATATTCACATGAATCGTTGTTTATTATCCCTACCCTACATGTCAAGAAATAATTTTTTAATATGATAATAGTGGATCAAAGTACTAAATATGAAACTAATAAATGGTCCACATAATTAAGCCTTCAAATTTGGTGAGAGATTGAAATAAAACGTCAAACAAGAAGTTGCAATTTTTAGTTGTAACGACCCCAACACTTAATTAAGGTATTGATTATTTCCCAGAAAAGTGTTTAGAGCCTCAACCCTACCTTGAGAATATGTGAGAATGTTGAGCATGAGGCCTTCGAGCTTTCTTCATTTCAATTCCAGAAGATGAAAGAAAAAGCATTTAGGTTTATCATCCAAATTAGACGAAACCCCAGTTCGCAGCTGCAATGTTTAACAAAGTGTTCTGAAAGATGAACAGATTCAGGTTTATATTAGATCAAATGCGACAGAAAAGAAAAAAGGATCACACTTTCGATGAACATCATGGAATTGAAATCTATTTGCCTAAATAGTTTTGACAAGGGACTTTGTTCCAACTGCTCGAACTAAAATTATTACTGCAGGAAAAGATGACCGTCTTTAAGGTTTTGCATCTGATATGACGAGAGTCGGCCGTCAGACTTGTAAGTTGGATTGCCATGGTGATTGTTTGCAGTAATATGTTCTGATAAGTTATAGCTTCCACCAGAGACCTTAGCAGCTCCTCCATTCATCTTCAAACCCAGTGGTTTGCCAGTTTCCTGTGGAAGATTTTGTGGATTGAATTGTCTTGGATTTGGAATGCTTAAACCAAAATCTATACCTTGGTGAAGTGGGAAAGGAAATCCAGTTCCGATGCCAGAAGAACTCGGGGTGCTTTTTGGATTAATGCGGTCCATATTTCTCGATCCCGTTAATGCAAATCTTCTAATGGTTTCTTCTGGTGAGATGACTGGAAATGATCCTCGACTAGAACCTGGTTCCAGCATTTGATTCACTCTTTCTGCATTCATACAGCTTTTCGTCTCCGCGGATCTTGGTAGAACATAGTTGTTTAATAATGCATCAGGCCTTTGATTTGCTGCTATTTGATCAGTTAGAAAAGTTGGTAACATCGGATACATTGACCAAGGTACCTGACCAAAGGGACTAGATAGTAAATTTTGAACAGATGATCCAAGCTCTTCTACATTAGTACTGGCTCCTGCCGTTCTAATGGCCTGGCCATGACCGGCTTGATCTTTGGGAACTTGATGGTGATCTCCGAGATCAACAGTTTTCTTGCCTTTTGCACTTCTCTTTATAGACCCACCCTTGGGTTTTTGAGCTTCTATAGCTAAAACAACACTGGTATTACTCTTGGCTTGAACATTTTGACCGGCATCACTTGTTTGATGACTTGGTTTTGCAGCCATTGACAAGCTATCTCCTTTCCCGTTTGATGAAGTAATAAGCTCAACAAATTGTCCGGAGCCAAGTTGATCTCCTAATGGATTTAAGTAACCAGTAGAAGCAGGAGCAGTAAAACCTGTAGGGAATCTAACTAAAGATCTATCCATGCCGTATCCGAAGTCATTCTTGTGCTGCAAGTTATTGTTCTCATTGTCTTGAATGGGCACCTGCTGTTTGATTTTCTCCAGAGTGTTGTTCTGCTGTTGTAAGTCTGTATGGCATTGGACTTGGATACATTTATCGGAGTTACTCGATCGATGAGATTGCATGTTTTCCGTGTGGGTTTTCCCGTGTTGATCTTTGCTAGATTTTTTTCTTTTCGGCAACTGGACCTTCTCATCACCCTGACCAGGTTTTCTCCTTAGATCACCCACCAACTGTTGCACTTCATCTATCATCCATTTCAATAAACTTTCTCTTGTAACTTTAAGGTCCTTTAACAAGCACTCCATAAAGTTTTTAAGTTCATCCAGTGGAGCGTGATCCTGAGCACTTGTTTCACCCTTCTGCAAATCAACTTCTTCAGGCGAATCCTTCTTCATTTTGCTGCAGCTCTTATTCCTGGCTGTCCGTTTCTTAGCTTTCCGGACGTTAATTTGACCTGCTTTTCCAGGTTTCTCATCTTCCTTCTGCTTAAGTCTACTGCCTTCACTATTTTCATCATCACCAAGTGAAATCAGTCTCGATACCAGCTTCTTCTTTCTGATAAGCGACCCGTCGCTCGATATCGAATCATTGAATGAAGAATCGAGGTCGTTTTCATCGTTCCTCCTGAACTCCCAACGCTGCCGAAATCCAAATTCTCCCATTTATGCTAGTGGCATCACTACAAACTGAATATTGACAGATACCTTGTTCAAACTATGTTCATTCAAATGGGGAAAACAATCTAGTAATAGCACAAAAGTTGAACAAATATCAATCATATGACCATGCGAGTAAAAACAGGTATCCCTGTTCAAATTCTGACAGGACAGAACAAATGGAGTTGTTAAAGTCAGTTCTTGACAGACTAATAAGTACCTAGTTTTACAGGGCAGAATAATATAATATGGAGAAGCTAACAAAGAAAAACTTTGATAAGGATTTCAAAACAGACGAGTCGAAGAATGAATATATTTAGAGTAGAAGATTTGTGTTCTCACCATATATCAGTCGAGTCAAAAACACAGAATCGATTCGATAGGGATGGTTCATTCACTATGTCTTAAACAAAGAACATATTTAAGCTTTTAAGCGATCAAAATGAAGGGCTGCAGCTGGCTTGTTTTCCTGTTTTGGATTTCCTCCAAATTTTCTATATTGGTTTTGATTTGTTGTGAAATGAAAGATTTGCCTTACCATAAGTATAGTCCGTGATGGTTCTTTGAGCCCTAGTTTTGGATGAATTTCCTTTTACAGAACTTGCCAGATTTTTCTTTTCTTGTATTCATGGCGATTTTATAGATGGTAATGGTTTTAATTTCCTTCTCAAATATGCAACTATTTTCCATTAACAAGGAGAATTTGCTTTGATTATCTTCTAATCATGGCTCTCTATTTATTTAGCTAATTAAGAGAAGGATAAATGATAAGCTCAAATATCATCTTAAGAGTTAAGGAGGATGATTGCATCAAGCCAAATAGGAGTTTACATAACAAAATTCAAGTACATTTACTTGTAACGCAACACATAAGTATTCCAACTCCGTATCTTCCTTAAAGATTTGGCTCATCCCACGGCCATGAGACTAAATGAAGATTTAATAATAAATAGTTTACCATGCCATGTATGATTTTGTCTACAAACCTTAGACTAATTCTTATTTTGTTCTTCTAACAAATGAATCCAAGATTACCCTTACACAACGAGAAACAACTACAGATTTCTCTAAATTAGACTAAACAATCGACAACACGAATAACATCAAACCATTAAGAAACCCATCTTTTATAGATTTTTCCATCAGATTATTAAACAACATGATGCACTACTAATCTGTAACACTAATCAGAATATGTCATCATTACACAATTTCAGGATAGTTATTTTACATATACACACAAAATAGTCATTTGGCATACAAAAGCGTAAATTCATCTCTGTTAAAGGGCACGCCAAAGAAGGGTTTTGAATGACATCGAAACTGGCCAGACCTGGATTGAAAAAGTCTAAATCAAGAAAAACTTATTTAGGAATAAAAGAAAGAAGAAATTAGAGTTACAACTGAAAAACTAGAAATTAACCAAATTCTGCTTCTAGGCAGACAGTACAATCAACTCCATGCTCACTGGTCTACTGCTTTAAAAGCGATTGATCGACACTAAAGAAAATTTAGGACTAACTCAAAACTAACATGCAAAAGGAGTCCAATTAAACTTCAAGGAAGCTACATATACAACTATAAGAATGTAAGGTGGAGTTCTTACTGATCTCTATTTTGCAATGACTCTGTCAACTCATGCCCTCATCAAACAATGAGTTCCTGCACCAGAATAGCAGCAGTATCATGTTTTCCAGTAGGGGCCAAAGTGCAGAATTTTGACCTAGAGGTATACTATTCCCTCCCGTGGTATTAACATCAAGTTATCTGTACACTCGTGGAAATTAATGAGACTCTGGCAACCTGCACACAGGTGAAAGAAACATTAATATCATAGCTTTATCAAATAAAATCATGCGATATCATGCTTTTCTTCCGTTTCGTTTTGCTTGGATTGTTCATGGCATCACATTTAACAAAGACATGATCCTAACAATTCACCAAACACGATAATCATTTCCACATAGCAAATTGTTCAGAAAAAAGCCATCATACTGATCGCTGCACAAGTATTTTCCAACAATTAAGCAGAACTAACGGAGAATGAACCTACCGCCATGGGAATTCACTGGTGTCTATTCCTGCTTGGTGGAGTTCATCAACATATTGCAATGCTTCCCGGCATTCCTCACGGTCATCAAATAACTCTTTTTTGTCACCTTCAATCTGATATGTTTCATGGCCTTTGCCAGCAACCACCTGCAACACACAGCACCAAATTAGCAAACATACTTATCATGAGCAGAAAAGAAGCGTGGAGAAGAGGCGAGGACTACATAATTAACCCATGAAAATTCAAGCCTGGTGCACAAACAAGAGAAGGGGATGACTCACCTTATATGAAATAAATCCCCACGATCCAAAGAATGAATGAGCATAAATGAGGAAGCATAATGGGAGGAATATATAAATATATGTATGTGTGTGTGTGTGGTTTATTCTCCAAAGTCAAAACTCTTAAAGTTCAAGAAGAAACCTATTCGAAATAACTAATTTAAATTTTCAACAAATTTTATGTAGGCAGTGCACCTCATTTGTGGTGTGTGAGCACTGAAGTTACATTAGGTCTATTGCAGAAACATAAAATGCTCATTTAGAAAAACATAACTATACCCATGAAGATGTGGGTTTTCTAGGTATATAGAAGCAAATCAGTTCACTTCCAAAAAGCAACCCAAGCTTTCAAAAACTTACAACCATATCGCCTTCTTCTCCCATGGCAACAGCACAACGTACAGCTACCCGCCTAATATCATGCAAAAAAAGTCGATGACCATTAGGGAGAGGTGGATAGTAATCATTTTCTCCATATTTCAAATAATCTTGCATTGTCCACCCCACGCCAGCTAACATGTCGTCCAATATATCCACTGTTCAAAAGATGAAACACATAAATAATTTGATTTGTGTTTCTAAGCAACTGCC
Organism: Hibiscus syriacus; assembly: GCF_006381635.1. NCBI lineage: Eukaryota > Viridiplantae > Streptophyta > Magnoliopsida > Malvales > Malvaceae > Hibiscus > Hibiscus syriacus. The sequence continues at coordinate 622,245 of NW_024063468.1, read as the reverse complement.
ATTGCAGCTCATGATAATTGTACCATTTTCTTATACTTACATGGATCTTCACTCTTTGGATTATCAGATGTCAGGAGAGTCACTTCACTTTTATCTGTTGCAATTTTCGCCATCATTGGTCTTTTTCCCCGGTCACTCTCCCCAGAGCAACCAATAACTTCAGAAACAAAATAATTCATAGGTTAAAAAATGGTAGTGATATTCAATTAGGAGGAAGCATGATTTTCATGTGAAGTAGGAGTTAAAAGGAAAATCATAACAAGCATACCAGTAATAATCCTTTTTGGTGCTAGCTCTCTTACAGAGTCTAGCAGTCTAGATAAGGCATCAGGAGTGTGGGCATAGTCCACAATGACTCCAAATGCTTGCTCCTCATCTATTAACTCACACCTTCCTGGAACAGCATCAACCTCTTCAATCCCTCTAACAATGTCCTCCAAAGGTGCCCCAACTGCAATCCCAACAGCCACAGCCACTAGAATATTATAGATATTGTGCCTTCCGAGCAAACCTGATGAAATCTCCAATATCCCATGTGGTGTATTAACCAAGACCTGAGTCTCAAATAGCGACAACTCAAACTTAAGGGGGTGAACATCTGCATTCTTATTCTCCACTGCAAATGTCACCACGGGAACTTCAGGGTTACCTTGAGCAATAAAAAAAGGTGCATGTGGATCATCAATGTTAACAACTTTCCTATGCCTCTCAGGATCCACCATCCTTGCAAACAACTTTGCTTTAGCTTCCCTATATTCCTCTTCAGTCCCATGGAAATCTAAATGATCCCTAGTCAAATTGGTAAACACTGCAATATCAAAATCAACCTCATTACACCTCCCTAAAGCCAAACCATGAGAAGAAGCCTCCATGACAACAGCTTCAGTTCCATTATGCAACATCTTTGCCATCAGATTCTGAACCAAAACAGCGTCAGGGGTTGTATTTGGTGATTCCAACTTATTATCACCATGAATATAATAGGCAACCGTGCTTAGCATCCCAGTCCTCAAACCCATTGCCTCATACATCCCTTTTATCAAATAAGATGTGGTTGTCTTGCCGTTAGTCCCAGTGATCCCAATAACAGTCATATTCTTTGAAGGATGTCTATAAAATGATGCAGCTAGTGTAGGCAAAACTGAATTAGTATCCTCAACAATGACTAACGCCTTGCATCCCAAGGTATCCTCGATATCAATCTCTTTACTAGCTACAACAGCAACAGCTCCTCTCTTATCAGCTTCACTCAAGTACAAATGCCCATCAGTTTTTCTCCCAACACAACAAACAAACAAATCCCCAGCAGTAACCAACCTAGAATCATGCTGTATCCCTGTTATCTCAACCTCTATATCCCCATTAACCGAAACCGGCACCACTTTACTTTCATCTAAAAGCTCAGCTAAACTCATTTTAAACTTAGGCTCCACAATTCTAACCTTACTCTTTCCAAAACTATCTAAGTCTATATCAAATGATGGATCAAACAAATTAGCTCTTTCTTTACCTTCAGAGTCACTCAAACCGACATCGAATTTAGAAGAATATTCTTCCTCGGAATCTTCATTTTCTCCATCTTCCGAATCAGAAACAACAGTCAAACCTCGTAATTGATCAATTTCTTCCAAGTCAACAACTTCATCAGCGTCCAGCTCGTCATCAACGGCTTCAGTTTTTTTTAGGGGCTGGTTGTAACAAACCTTGCTTAACCAACTCTTCCCGTTTCATGGCAATTGCTTTATCAATTTCGCCGAACAAATCATCTCCGTCGTCATTTCCCGCTTTCTTTTTACTCAACACGTCTTCGTCCACGTCAGCAATGGCAGAAAGGTAATTTGACTTGTGCTTGTTAAAGTCGTCTTCTTGGATTTTGCGGGCACGGGCAGCTTGGCGGTGGATTTGCTGAAACTTGTCTACACCGTGCATGGAGTCCTCAGGAGCTTCGGGCGGGTCATCTTCAGAGGGAGTCGGATAATACTTTCCGTCGGGGCCGATAGCCGGAAGGCGGCGGAGAGAAGGAAGACGAAGAGGTTTAAAATGGACACGACGGTGGCGGTGGCGGTGGCGGTGATGGCCTATTAAAGAGATGTGGTTGGGTTGAGGAACGATAAATTTGGGGAGGGAAAGGAGAGAAAAAGCCATTGGAGGGAGGGAGGATAGAGAGAGTTGCAGTGGGGTTTTAGAACTGCGGAAGGGATAGAGGTTTTAAGATTAGGAAAGTCGGTGCTGCAAGACACGACGTCGTTTACTATGAAACTACACCATTAGTCATCAACTATTGCATCTTTTCTATTTTGATCACCTAACTTTGTTTTTTTTGTTTTGCAAAATCATCACTGAACTAAACTTATAACTTATTAAATCTTTATCAAAATTAGTATCTAAATTAAGTTGTATATCACATCAAAATTATGCAAAATTATTATTAAAAGAAAAACTATATAAACTTATATGTGTTTGTCTAACTCCAAAGGGTCATTGATTTGATTCTTTTTAAAAATAATTTTATAAGTAGTGTACAACTTAACATTTTTTATTGTAATCTAAAGTAAGTATAAGGTAGTATGTGTTTAAAGATAACTTTTAATCATTTAACATTCACCGCTCACACCCTTAACATTCATAGTATTCGGGACCTCAAGAAATTACAACAATTCTTTTACCATGAGGTCGCTTAGTTCGTATTATATAATTTAACTTAAATTCATATTTTTGGTAGAAATTAATGAACTCTTAATCTAATCTAATGGCTAAGTGCAATGAAATTTTAAAAAATAACATGTGTATTGCTGATGAGAGAGAAAATTACATAAATAAAACAAATCTACATCAGCATAATCGTTAAATTTTTAGTGGTTGATAATTACAACTAAAAATATTTCAATGACAATTTTATTGAAAAGAATAGTTTAATGATCAAAATAAAATGATATAATAATTTGACAGCAAATAGTGTAATTTACACTTGTTTCATCTTTTCAATTTGAAAACTACGGTTAACTACAGATCTCAGGCCCACGTGATAATTGGACTTAAAAGCCTACAATTGTATAAATTGGTATAATTCGAATTCCATCAGTCTACTTTGTTGAAATCAACAATTTAACCCCTCTAATTTAGTTGTTTAAAATTTGATTCTCTTGCTTTACTAAAATTGAGAAATTAGTAGTGTGGTCAATGTCTTTCCAGTGTCGTTCATTCCAATTTTAAAGCGATCTCGAATCCATCTCAATCAAAACTTTAATGTGTTTCAGCCTATTTCAATCATTACCCATATAATTCATTTCAATCCATTTCGATCCATACCTATTTATTCATATAAGATTTTAACATTTAAAATTATTTTTTATTTCATTATATAATCATATTTAAATTTAAAATTTAATCATTTAATTAAATTATGGTAGTGAATTAATAATTTCAATATTTCTTTTTTCATATAATTTTTTTTTGCATACTTCATATAAATTGTACACATATTTCCCCCTTTCCCATTGATGTTGTTGGATAGATGGTCGATTGGGTGCAGTTCTCGGGGCCTTTGTGACCTGCAATCAGCGGCAGCGAACCAGTGGTCCCGAACCGGGCCCGACTTAACCGGTCCCCGAAGCTCGATTGGTCGAAGATATGGATATGGATAGTTAACCGAAAACGTATGCAATTCAATTTCCTTCCTTATAAATTCGAAAGTAATGACCAAACCAAAACCATCCACAACGGTCGCAAAAACATCATTAGGTAGCCCAACATATTTGAGTAACTACCTACATTTATTATTCTGGGGCTAAATTACAACTTTCCACTCCCATTTTTAGTCATTAAAATTTTTTAAAAATAATTTATTCACTGAATTTTCGATGTACTTCTATTTAGATCATTTACATATATACTTTTAAAACATTACTAAACTCAATCATATGATCTTACAAAACCGATTAAAACATATCAGATTCAAACCTTTATTTACATGCCAACCACAATTAGTATTACAAAATACATACTATTCTCTTCTTTTGTGATCTGATCTTTGGAAAAGATAAACTGATCTGTCTTGATTAACTTTTATCAGTCTTTCTCTTCTCGGAACCTACGTATGAAACAATCACACGCTAAGTCGTTGACTTAGTGAGGCATAATAAACTATATAAGAAAACTCTAGCCATTTAAACATGCATTAACATATAATCTCGTGATGCTATACAAAACAATATAACATTAAATATAATGTAATGTATACATAAACATATCACACATTGTTTCCAATACAATTCTTACTATCATCTATATCTTATAATTATATCCTCATATACCTAACCTTTTTAATCAACATATGGTTCATTTAACCGAGCAATACACACACATCATCATATAAATCATATAATACAATTCATATCACAAAAACATATACAACACATGTTATTTCTTTATTAGCCCATGTACACATGTGAGAACTGTAGATATGTGAGTCTATTGAGGTTGTGCACTATGCTGTTACCACAGCTCGTATGGGATCCTACTAGGGGCATATGAAATTTGTACCGAAGGACATATGTATTTGTCCCGAATGACCTCTGTATACTGTATATGTCCCGAATGACTGCGTAAACCCTCGACTCTTGGCATGCCAACTATAACTCTAGCCCTCATGACATATAACATGGGCATTATTATTTATCATTTCACATATTCATATAAACATATCACATATTCATATAATCTCATAGTTTCGTTCACATATATATATGTAATCATGTAGTTTCTTTTCACGTAGTACATGTCAATTCTCATATTACATATACCTTTTCTCATATATCTCATATATCATATAATTCATGCTCTATCCTCTTATGTTCAAATGACATATAATGCATACAAATCATATTCACACATGCCTTTACTCATGAATTCATACATCATACAAATCATGTCATCTCTTGTTCTCATATGTTTCTGATACATCACATATATCACTTTTATTACATTAAAAGATAGACATGTAGTCTTATGTGCCCTATCAATACTATATGTTCATATAATCTCTTATTACATTATAAGTAAATACTACTTATTTTACCTCACCTTTCCATTTATTCTCCTAATTATTTATATCAATTCACATGGTTTATTACACAACTTATATCACCTTTTCATGTATTACACATATCTTATATTATAATTTCATATATAATAACATATACCCATTTTCATGTACTCATGCACACATAAGAATCATAAATCAAATAACATTTTAGGAGTCACTTCTTATCATAGTAACTCCGTCACTAGCTCATCACAAGCCAATGTTTGTTCGATAACATAAGTAAAATTAAATTTGCACTCACCTTAGCCTCACTTAATTACCAACTCCACCTCTATGATTTTTCTCTCTTTGAATTGATCCTATCTTTGCGGTTGTTCCTAAACTTGCTTGTGCTTGATATCTATACAATCATACATATAATATCCATATCAGGATTTCAATTATTATGATTCGATCCTTCATTTCTTAGACTAAAAGAAAGCTTAATTTCACTTTATCTTAGGGTAGTATCAGTACCCCCATAGGGTATCGATACCTCTATAGCTAGGGTATCGATACATAGCTTGGGTATCGATACCCATATTGCATTCGAAATTTCAGGCTACGATACCCTCCTTAGGGTATTTGTACCCCCTGCATAATCTGTCAACTTAATCTCAGCCCAGAATTTACTGTTTAAACCCGAAAATTCACCAATACTCATCTAAATCTTCCATTTTAAGCTCCTATCATGCCATTAAATTCAAATACATTTACTAATATGAACTTATATCCATATAAACCATCATTATCTTCCATATCTCATCATGATTCTCAAAATTAAGAATCTTACTAAATTTTCAACTTTGTTATAAATCATTTCTAACTTCATAAATCTCTTATTCTTATGAAGGACAAGTCAAATTTCATCTCAAAGTTCCTTTATTAACTCTTTTTCAAAAAATTCATTTAGAAACACATTCTCTTTAATCCTTCATAATTTCTTAATCTTTTGATTTTTAAGACAACTTAAACTTTCCTTAAGCTTAAGTATCACCTAATGATCAAAACCCATACTTAAAATCAACAAACAATCAAGTAATCAGAAAACTCACCTTTGCTCCCTTGTTCACGATGTAGAAGAAGAAAGAAAGAAGAAGAAGAGAGTTTTTCAGCTAACTCTCCCCCTACGTGTTTCTCTCCTATTAAAGGGAGAAAATATCTTTCATGTTAAATGACCAATTTGCCCTTTACTCCATTTAATAATTACTAACAATAATTCATAAACTATTTCCAGATAAGTCATTGAACTATTTAACTATTCCTCTTTAATAACCAAATTCTGAAGTTTTACAATTTAGTCACTAACCTGATGTTGGGGATGTTACACAACATGTGACATAGGACACAAAGGTCTCTCATTAACCGAACATGCTGTGTAGAATGAAAATACATCCGATCAATCACACTTTTAAAAGAAATGACTAACATAATATGCTCTTATTTTATAAAACACGTCTGATAATAACAATTGATTTGAAAATATTTATTTTAGTGATGATATTTAGATAAAAAGACTATTTGTGAGAGAATAATAGATAAAATTGTAATCATAATAAAAGATTATTATTATGTATGATCCTTGGTATATGCCTCCTTTTAATTGGTGTAAGGTTAATACTGATGATTCCCGTAAAATATGAAACAAATTTGCTACATGTGGGGGTGTTATTCCTCGACGGTGGTTGGATGCTTGGATTCTCTAAAGCGATCGAAATTTGCTCTATAGTTGAAGCGAAGTTATGGGGTATCCATGAAGGTCTTTCTCATGCTTAGAATCTTGGGGAGAGGCAAGTCATTGTGGAAACAAATAGTTTGAAGGTTGTTCTAATGCTACAGGAAAATTCTAAAAGAGGTTCGATCATTACTCTTCTAGACTGTGTTAATGAGTTGTTAAACCGAGAATGAAATTTTACCTTGAAGCATATAAATCGGGCTACAAATAAGGTGGAAGATAAACTAGCAAAGATAGTTGCAATAAGAGGTGAGGTTCACATGGTCTTCTACACTCTACCACTGGAAGTTGCCAATTTGGTTCAACAGGAAGCTGGTGATTGTATTTTGGCAGCAGAGGCCTAAGTTTATTTAGTTTTTATCTTTAGTTCACCAAAAAAAAAAGATTATTATGCTTTTTAGATTCTTTTCAGCATAATCTAAATTCAAAAAACAATGTAGAAAAAATAAGGATTAAACTAAGAGAAGTTGTTAAATTCAAGGACCAAAAATTACTTTATCCCAAATTTTAAATCCAACAACGACATGCGAGCAATAAGTGGAAAAATGAGCGGATGGGTGACATGGTTGGGAGCTTTAATTGCAGAGAGAAGAAAGAGAGGGAGATTGAAGAAAGAAGACAATGGGATTCAAGATTTTGCTTCATTTCAAAGTTTATTTATGTGTTTTATTATCTATCTTCAAACCTTAGTACTCCTATATTACTTGTCAATGTCGTAATATACTCTCTGCCATTCTTTTTTCATCTTCCTCGAACCGGATTTCCCACCATTTTTTATTTTTATTTTGTTTTTTTTTCTGCTCCCTCTCCTTCACGGCTTTAAGTTTAACTCTCCATATTCTTTAGTTTGTCTTTAATGCTGAAAGGGCTCGTGAAACAATGCCGGTTAATATGTTCATTTTCTGGGATCTTAGATGGTTTTGAGTGTTATACTTTGTGTTAATTATCAGTACATTCAGGCTCTTGTTTATTACAGAAATCATGTACACTTTACGAATATTTCTTTACCAGCCAGTCTCTCGGGTCCTTTTGATGGATATGTGTACGGGATGATGAAGATTATTACATCATATTCAACCAGAATCCCGTCAGCTGTGCAGAACATTCAAATTCGGATCTCTTCCGGTTTTCGTTTGTTTGTGATGTCATGCAATGTTTGACTGACAAATTCTCTTCATTTGATTCTTTTTTTCTCTCAGGTTCTCATGCTTAGATTTCTGAATAAAACACATCAAAATGCCCTATTGTTAGCAGTCAATACTAATCCACCCAAAAATGGATAGGATATTACCTACCAGCCCAGCTCTCAAGAGTCCTATGCTGTCACCTAAAAGCCCTGCAATCTATGAAGAGTACAAGTCAGGATGTGCCTGGGGGTTAATTCACTTCTTTGATTTTCGGCAAGCTCATTCCCACGGCAAGCTCATTTCCGATAAGAAGCGATCCAACAGGCAGGCTAAAGGTAAGAAGACCTTTATCTTTGGTGGAGAATGAAGTATATTGTGCGATATGAATCTATGTGTTCTTTAAAGTAAACTAATTGTTCTGATTCTTGATAATGTCATATGCAGTTTCTTTAAGTTTTATGGATGCCATGTCCATCTAAGTTTAGTTGTTTTGATTTTCATCTGCAGGTGATGGTTATAAAAGTAATAAGCCTAGTTTACTCTCTAAAGAGGAGAAGGCTCAATACGCAGATGTGAGTTTATTAACTTGCTTTTATTATAAAACTCGTTGCATATTCCTAGTACCTTTTTATATGAAGGCAATTTGTTCTTTCTTTATAACAAATAGCGAACCAATTCCGTGCTGCAATTATGCTGAACCTATTATAGATTTTGACTATACATTTCTTTGGTGGTTCTTTTCTTCATTGTCTGATGCTTCACATATATCTGTTTTGATTTTTTTTTCAGGATGCTGTTGATAACAAGAATGTTGCAGCAAATACTAGGAAGTGAGATGTTAAAAATATTATAAAAGAAGAGATGTCTGTGAAGCATCAGACTGAGAAGGAAAAGGCCAATGTTGAATTGCAGAACCAACAGGTTAACCCCAAACTTGCCAGTCATTAAAAGAAACATAGGAAGGCGAGCAATAGTTCTAAGAAATCCTGTCGCTTTCCTGTTCATGGTTGTGATGATGTGAATATAAGATAAAATACATAAATGATCATTAAAGCTAAATAGATTGTATCGACTCATTACATCATTTCGACTCATTACGTCATCTGTGATTTCAACTAATAATAATTATGTATACCTATTTTTTCTAAGGTGAATCTTTATATTTTTCTTGCATATAAATTAAAAGTGAATAGTTACTTAAAAATTATTTTAAAATTTACGACTCTGATTTATCGAAACTACCGATGACATAGCAAGCGGATTAACCAAATAATTTCTCGGAAATCAGAGTAGAGTGTAGCGCCGGCGTGCATTCAAAACTAGAGCTAGTGTGAAAATCATTTCAACTGTTCTGAAAAGTGGAAATGATAAATGAGCCAAACCTGTGAAACGACGTCGTTCACAGAATCTGAAAGAAACAAAAGAAGACCAACGTCATTTTGCCTGTAGTTTTAAGAATGAATACGAAATTATTCCCCCTTGTTAGAGTCATTGTTTGGATTCCTTGACCACCTCCACTCTTCCTGGCTCAGTTCTTAATCAGAGTAATAAAGGCTAAAACTGTACCACATAGACACACTCGTTCAAACAGAGTGAAAAAATGAAATAATTCAAAACAAAATGACTACAGCTACTCAAAGATAAAGGGCTCACTGCACTAAGAAAAATGGGAATTTGATAAGGACAAACACACTATAATTGGTTTTTTTGGGTACTTTTTGTGGGTCACTTACCCTCCCATCCCAGTACCATCACTCGAACTCTTTCATAAAAATGGTCTTTAGTCAGAATACTAATGCTCCCACTTGACTCTTTACTAAACAGTAAAGAGTTGCCCCAATAATTTTTGTTTTCAGTTTTAGTTTAAAGTAAAAGAGAAAAGGCTTCTACTTGATGCATTTTTTGATTCAAAAGCTCATTCTTTTTCTAATCATTTTCTCTCCTGTCTTTTATTTACCCTCAATTTCTTCTTTTTCTTGCATCTCTTTGAAAACCTGAAAACCTAGGGTTTTGTTTTTCTTGATCAATTCATGGTCCTGAGTGCTACAATTTCTTAAAAGCTTCTACTTTGTTTGGGTTTTTGAGCTTTTCAGATTTCAAACTCAGTATCCTTTTTTTTAGCTTGCTCAAGAGTTTACCTTTTTCGACTGAAGATTCTTGGGACACTTAAATTTCATTTATTTATAATGAAACCCTGAAACCCCATCTTTGAACATCTTTATGTTTACTCTATAAGATTTGTGGTTAAAAAGGAGATTCCTATGAAGCAGAGATTTCAAATTCTCAAGTTGTTTTAGTTGAAGCCATGGTAAAACCATTTTCTCAAAACCGGTACTCTTTTTGCAAGTTTGAATCAATTTAATTTTGGGGTTAAAAGTCTTTAAATAAACCCAAAGTTTTGGTCCCCAAATATATAAAAAAATCAGTCTTTCTCTTCTTAAACTGTGATTAATTCAATAGTAAATGCATGGATGGGAGAGAAGCCATGGCATTATCAGGCGGGTCATCTCCTTATTATATTCATAGAGGAGTTAGTGGGCCTAGTTTATCTGCATTTTATTCTCAACCAAGTTTCAGGCCCCCATCTAACCCCCAGGTTCAGCTTCAGTCGGACATTGGATCAACAGTTACAAGGGAGCCTAAAAATGACAGCTTTCCTCATGGTATTGACATGGGGTTGCCCTCTGGGGTGCCACCGGGGGAGCCGGTTAAGAAAAAAAGAGGGAGGCCCCGGAAGTATGCTCCTGATGGCCAGGTTTCACTGGGACTTTTGCCTTTGCCTGCGAAGCCCAAATCTTCATCAGGATCAGATGCTTCTGGCCACAAAAGAAAGAAAGGACGTCCTCCTGGGACTGGGAGAAAGCAGCAATTAGCACCTCTAGGTTAGTTTTTTTTGTTGCATTTTGGTGTTTGAATTGGAAATTAGCTAACATATGGTTAGAGCTTAGTTCTCATCAGAAATAGAAATGCTTTTATAAACTTCCTGTGTTGTGAATATATGCTACTTGCCTTTCAGTATTTAACTGTTCTGTTGTTTCTGATAGGCGAATGGATGAACAGTTCAGCTGGGCAGGCCTTTGCTCCTCATGTTGTTACTGTTGGAATTGGAGAAGTAAACCACATCTTTTCAATTCATCCCACATTCAATACAAATTGAATTGATCTTGGACTTGCATCTTTTGCAGTTAAATACACGTATACGACAGTATGCCCAATATATATTCACACACACACACTTAAGCTTATGAGTTGGTATAGAAGGGACATGGGCTGCATTATCCGTTCTGAATTAGCATTACTGTGTTTTGTTACATGATGTAGTTGCAAATAGAATCAGCAATTTCCTAATCATGTAGAACTTTATTTTGATATGGAATGTGCAAATTTTATGTTCTTTTACAGGATATTGTAGAGAAAATGGTGTCCTTTTCACAACAAAGGCCAAGAGCTGTTTGCATTTTATCAGGCAGTGGTACAGTTTCCTCTGTAACTCTACGTCAATCTGCATCTCCAACGCCTACGGTGACATATGAGGTTGTGGCACTTGACACTCCTCTGGTTTTTCTACTTCTGCATAGATGCATCTTGCAAAATCATAGTATGGTAGCCTGATTATGTATCAGTTTGTTTGTGTTTTCCCCCTCTTCATCTATATAGGCTTTCTGCCAATGAAACTGCCATGTTACTTTTAGCTTGGTGGGAACTTATTTGATCTGTTTTAGCTTTTCTTAGGGCCGTTTCGAGATATTATGTTTGTCTGGGTCGTACTTGCTTCCCGAGGATGGTGGACCTTGCAGTCGAACAGGAGGCATAAGTGCTTCTCTTTCTACCCCTGATGGTCATGTCATAGGTGGTGGGGTTGCAACATTGATTGCATCAAGCCCAGTTCAGGTATCCTTATTTCTCCAAATTCCACTATCTAGAGGACTATGGCATGACTCTTTATGCGTATGATTCTAAGGTATCATATAAACTTGCTGCAGCTGGTGGTATGCAGTTTTGTTTATGGGGGATCTAAAACTAAGAACAAGCAACCGGCTAGTACGAAAGGAAAGGATTCCATGCCCCAATTATGCAATGAAACAACTATGCCAACAAGTGCACCTTCGACTCAACATTTTACTTCCCCTCCTCTGAGTGCTTGGCCTGGTTCACGGCCTGTCGGTCTGAGAAACCCTTCCGGAGATATTGACCTGATGCGAGGATGATCACTACATTCATGTTGTACATCTACAGAATCTGAGATGAAAAGTTCAAATATCTTCCCAATTTGCCCTATAGGGGAAATAGGTTTCTGCTAACTTGGATTGTAACAAAGTAAGTTGCTTTAGCTTTGGGTGGAGGTAGGGCTAAGGGGTTCATTGTTTGTTCAGCTGTGAAATCCAACCATTTTTATCTGCCTTATGCAGCATTTCAAGTTAGATGAACAAAATATGGAAAACAAGTGAACTGTGTCAGCACACAGAAATGAAGCTGTGTCCTGGCTGAAAGACATGATAAAGAAAACAAGGTCTAAATCCTGAAATCCAAATGATACTATATGCCTTTGTTAATCTTTTTAAGTGAATGAAAGCAGTGCAGGAAATAAGAATGAAAAATCGAATTGTAACTGTTTGTTTTGAAAAAAGATTAATCAACAAAAACAAAGTTGCATATAATGCAAGAACAAACCTTAGAAGATCCCAATATATAACACTAACATACATGTTGAATTTGGTCTTGTTAGACATGGCTCTAACATGGAATTCTGCAATACAAATTTTACAAACCTGGAATATACGCTCACTACGAGAAGAAGTATTTTATGCTTACACTTTGACCGGCTGGTCTGTCTAGCCTTTATCTCTCAGCAATAATCCGGCAGCTTGTCATCTTCCCTCTTTTTCACTTATCATTTCAGTAGCTTCCTTATATCATACTGCAGTAACACCATATATCCAAAGATCAAATTCACTTTATGTAACTATACCTCGATATAAAATGCCAAAATTAGACTCTTATGCATAGGGTGGGGGGCAAAGTGAAGGTTTCACCTCAAGACTTAGTGGGGAAGTGGTCGGGTAATAACGATGAACAACTTGGCCATCCTTATCGACCAAGAACTTGGCAAAGTTCCATTGGATATCGTCTCCGAAAATTCCCCATTTCCCTAACTTACAGTACTTGTCAGTGGAGAAGCATTATCGCCATTTACTTCAATCTAATACCAAAACAGCTAGTAAGTGCCTCAAGAAATTTTGCACATTATGCATATGGTTCATAAGCAGGGTTCTTCATGCAAGCATGTTATCATATTTGTGCCTAAACTATGCCAATCGAGGTAGATCATCCGGTATATGAATCTTGGTGAAAAACCTATATAGTAACCAATGATTGTGGAAAAAATAACCAAGTTTTACTAATTTCAACAGTAAAGCAAGTACAACTTTGATGCTGGCTACCTTGTCAACGATGGGAAATTCCGATCTGAAGCGGGTGCAAACAAATTCCGAGATCTCATCATTTGATCCTGGTTCCTCATCTCCAAATTGATTGCATGGAAAAGCCAGAATCTCCAAGCCTTTTACAAAACAAACGCATATTTGAGTATGTGTTAACATTGCAATATCATATATCTTTCGAAGTGGGATTTGTAATTATTTCTAATGATGACAATACACAAGGTACGAGGAAAGCTCCCAAGGTTCAAAATGCAAACCTTGTCCTTTATACTTCTCATATAATTGATTCAGTTCTGTGTAGTTCGAATTTGTCATTCCGCTGCCACATAATAACCAAAGAAAGGATCATAAAAAAGAAACCCTAATTGGTCAAAGAACGAAAGAACAAGGCTTTTGGAGCAAATGACCGAGAAATTATAGTCTATAAACCATCATCCATTGGCTCTGTTGCAAATAAAAAATAACACAATCCAGTATTGATCAGAGAAATAGAGAGAAGATACCATTTGGAAGCAACATTAACGATCAATAGCACTTTTCCCTTGTAAATACTGAGATCCACATCATTTCCCTTGGCATCCTGTCAAATTGAGGCAAAAGGATACCAATTACAACCATATGATGGGTCTGCAATTCAAAGCAGAATACTACCATTTGATTTAACTATCTTATTTTCCATCTTATGCTAAATATAATCTCAATAAATTAAAAAATCATTAAGAATCCTTCTTGGAAGAATTAAGAAACTGAGAAAGTTCCTGTCTGTGGCACTACTTTTCATACAAAAAAAAAGCATGATTTCTCGACCGATATCTCAGGCAAGCATCTTCTATCCAGTTAATTTAGCTGCCAATATTGTTAATGTTTCCCTCTTCCCACTCCCCTTCAACAATAAATGAACAACCTCGACGAAAAGGCAACCCAAAGTTTATTGAAAAGGAGTCGAGAAACAATCAAAATTTGCCCATTAGCTATCTATGATATGAAACGAACAGTTCAAACAACTAAAAATCATAGCTAGCTTCTAATTTCAACTTGATTTCATTCTTTGGCTTATCTTTCGTGGAATTGAACAAGTAAAGAATTAATTGAAGTGTTTGAACAAAGTAATAAAGGGATTAAAGGAAGAAACAAGAGACCAACCTTGACAGTGAAATCATAGATATTCTGGGTTTTCTCTTGTTTGAGTCGCCATTGAGTAATGCTCGTTTTGTTCCTGAGGAAAAGTTGGAAAGAGGAAGGCGAGAGAAAAGAAGTTAGTCTCGATTCCCATTCGTCACCATGGAGCATGCTGTTTAGTTAGGTAAATTAATATTTTACAAATCCTAACTTTTTTATTTTTTTAATTAATTACTGATATCCGATCTATTAACCGACTAATCTAGATCAGGTACCGGAGAGACAAAGGCGACCCTCCCAACTCAGTTTACTCTATTCAAAAACGTCAAAACTCGAACCCTTGACCTTAATTAAGGGACTCAGTGCCTCATCTCACTAGATCAACTGATTGTTGGTCTTATTTCTCTTTCATTTCAAATCTTATATCTCCTTCATTATTATAAATTTATGACCAACAGAAATGATATTAATAATAATTTATTCCTACTTTATAATAAAATATAATTATTTAATTCAATAGATCAATTTGGTTTGACATATCAAAAAAATAAATTAATGTAATTTTTAAATATATTTTTTCATTAAATTATTTTAAATTAAAATTAAATTAATAATATATATTTTTTAGAAACATAAATTATTATTGTAGCAGTTATGCAAGTGTCTGTTTCAAAATTATAACATAAAATAACATACATGTAATAATATAATTATTTTTTAATAAAATACATGCAATAACATAATTATTGTAGCAGTTATGCAAGAGTCTGTACTTATACAAGCTAATAGTTGCTTATCATCCATTATTGCAGCCTCTGTAAAGAGTAGGGGAAAGATTAAACAGCCGAAGATCTGGTGATCAAATACTTTGTAATACAGTACACGGTTTTCACTCACATTCTTGAAGGCAATGCCTTTTTCATGTCGGATCCACCTTCATTTTTCGCTGCCTTTAACCGCCGGTTTTGTAGTATTTCTTTGACTTTCACGAGGACTCTATGCACTTCATCGAAGTGAGGACTCGTAGCATTTCTCGTGTTCTCGATCCACTGCTGGACTTTCTTGTGCGGACCCAATAACATCGCATGGTCCTTCTCATCCAAAACCTACATCCGAGAAAGCTTTATCAAATTTCAATGTCTTTCCGAATACATGCATAGATCTGCAAGCCAAGATGGAACAAAGATTCTGAAATTAGCAATCAGTGGTAAGCCGTGTACGTTTGGGGAAGCCGATGCAATGCAAGTAATACATTACAGGTAGGTTTTGAGCAGAAAGATAAATCCCGGCACCTGGTTTTTTTTAGCTCCGTTAAAAGAAGAAGATGAAGTACGATAACCTATTCAACTGAAATGT
The DNA here is from genome assembly GCF_006381635.1 of Hibiscus syriacus. Lineage (NCBI taxonomy): Eukaryota > Viridiplantae > Streptophyta > Magnoliopsida > Malvales > Malvaceae > Hibiscus > Hibiscus syriacus. The sequence continues at coordinate 606,384 of NW_024063468.1, read as the reverse complement.
AGGGAAGACAAGTCTGTCTAACAAAAGTTGACTCTTTGCCATTTCTATATAGTAATTAAGTAAGACCGATCATCAATATCATTGTCAAATTTTGCAGATTTGTGTATATTTTTTCATGTAAGAAAACCTAATCTTGATGGTAGCAAGAAAAGGACCACGGCTCTGAAGAACTGGCTTGGATAAACTATGCCGGCTTTGACCTTTTCTTTCCTTGTATGAGTGGTTTTGCTTTGGCATGTCAGTAAGAGAAAATGAAGATAGAACAAGAAAATGATGATACTAAAGATTACAGAAAAGGACTCTATTTTATGGAGCTTATGAAGGAGATGACCCTAAAAAATACATGCCAAAGAGGAACATATTTTATGATGCTTATAAAGAACATGGACCTAAAATGTGCATGTAAGATCCAAGAAATAATCTCATATACTCGAGAAAGGCTCAGTTGCACCTATAGTTGAGCTGATTACGATGATGAATGGTGTGCAGGACCGTAAGGAAAGAGGTAATCTATAGGAGGCAAACCTGAACCTATATCATAGAATATTATATTCCACCAGAGAAGGCAGCAACAAATAATTGAAATGTGGACAAAAACATCAAGTCACAAAAATGAACCTCGAGTTGCATTATTTCACAAACGAGGCTAAGATCTGCTATGGATAGCTGGTTTCCACCTAGCATAAAACATCCATTACCCTTGGGCCAAAAAGACTCTAACTTTGAAAGAGAGGAAGACAGAATAATCACAGCTTCAGCAGCTGCTTGGGGATTCAATGGACGGCCGAGTACAGATGCTATTGTAGTATTGAAAACATATGGGGATGAAAAGAGAATCAAGTTCAAAAGTCATATCTAACCCAAGGAAGGGGGCATTTATATGCATAACCTGATAGCCAAGAATATGTGACAGGAGGTGACAAAGCCACTTATATAAAGCGAGTTTGAGGCTACAAACACTGTCGAGCACAATCATTTAGTGATGTGAGAGGTGCCAAAACAAAGAATGGAAGAAAACTTAGTATCTCTGATAGTCTAATACTGTAATGGGAAAAGAAGTGCACAAATTTGATGCTTGAAAACCCTACCCAGAGAACATATTGTTACTGTAATAGCATCGACCCAGAAGGGCTAACAACACATCATAAAATAAGACTGTTAGCAACATTATCCTACACCATCAGTAACCATTCACCAATCATTTAGACACTTCGATTCTTTTTTAGGGTTTAATTATACACCTGCACCGCATAGTTCGTTGGAGTGATGTCAATCCAACACCGAATGTACCCTACTTCTCCTCTATCACCCTATTATTTGAGATTTTTCCCAAGACCTCTTAAAAGCTACTAAAATTTTAATCCGAAACTCAATAGAAAATTATCAAAGACATAAAATAAAAGGAAATTAGAAAAACTGAAAATCTAATTTAATAAAAAAAAACTAAGCAAATATCAACTTTAGTATAATTAAAAAATAAAAATTATTGTTGTAATAGAACTTTATTAAATAAGTTTCTTTTTAACCAATTAATTATCAACTTTTACGTAAAGCTTAAGGTTTTTATTTTAAGATGATTTTATCATGTTTTCGTTTTAAGAAATATCCTCAACAAGTACTTCGATTTTATTTTATTTTTCTCTACGTATAATGTACACCACTAATAAATCTATTTAAAATTGATGAAAAATTATTTAAAAATTTAACTTTTATAATGCTTTGTTCTCTTTCAACGAATTTGAAATATATTATTTTTAAAGGAATACTTTTCATTGATTAATAAGGTTAGAACTAAATTGGTTAATGTGTAAAACTTTATGATTATATTTGCTGTTATACCAATGTTATGTCATCGTTTGCTGGTCATTTAATAAAATAATAAAAAAATACTCAAAAATATTAATGACCAATCTGTAAATTTTCATAATTATACGAAAACAATTAACTCATAGTAGTTAAGTAATTACTGTATTACAAATTTTATTTTATTATTATAAATTCATTTTTAATAATTTAATGATTCAATCATGTGCACGAACCAAGTGATCTCGGCGGTAAAGTAATTATTGTATTTCTCGAGGTATTGGGTTTGAGCACCAAGAATATAAAGGGTGTGAGCGTTCAATGTCTAATGGTTGAAAGTTATTTTTGAACATATATTGTCTTGTACTTGTATAAAAAATACATCACTTAAAGTTCGGTGGTATTCTATGTAATTTACCTTTTTTTATTAAATAAAGAAGAGGTATTACATTTTTTTTAACAATTATCAGCTATGATAGAAGCAACAAACATAGGAAATAAAAGAAGATGAATTATCTAAATGGCAGTGTATAACAATGAAGAACTGTTGAGGAGAGCGAAGAATGTTTTGGACACGCTATTAAATGATTAATGATAAAATGACAAAAAAACTGAAAAATATTAAAGTTAAATGATCGAATTGAATTTTTTTAAAATTTTAATGGTGAAATTTACAATTTACCCTAAAAACACTTACAATTGATAGTTTGACGGCAGCAATGGTTCGAATACACGCACAATCGTTGAGCTTGAACAGCTACACAAACTATAATTACGTGTTTAGTATCTAAATTATCAGTTTTAGTCCGTTTTAGTATTTAAACTTTTATTTTTTTCTAAATCATACTTAAAGTTTAATTTTTGTTTCATTTTAATATCATTTTCAGAATTTAACGATAAGTTTTGATTTTTTTTAAAGTTTAGGTACTAAAACGGACCAAAATTGATAGTTTAGGTACTAAACATGTTAAGTTTTTAATGGCGGGGTACCAAAATGAAACAAAAACTAAACGTCAGGTATGATTTTGAAAAAATTAAAAGTTTACGTACTAAAATGGATCAAAATTGATAGTTTAAGTACTAAATATGTAGTTTATCCTAAATTAAAATAATAATAAAAAAGGTTATGAAAGTGCTTTAAGAAGTTGGATGCTCCTAATTCATTCAGCATTGCAAGAATACAATCATTATTTAAGACATTATTACGATAGTCATATATATATATATATATATATACAACATCTTTGACGACCTTTATTTTCATGATTATAGTTTAATTTAAATTTGATTTAATTCTCATTAATGAAGATATAAATTAAAAGAAGAAAGTGAAAATTTTTATTTAATATAAAGAAAGAAAATATCAACTTTTTAATATTAATTAAAAGTAGAAAATTTAATTTTACTAAATCTTTATTTAATAAGTTTCTTTTCATAATCAATTAACGTTCCCTATAAATAACTATAAGAGATTAGGGTTACATATCAAGTTGTCTGTGATTTTTTTAAAGAACTTCTTACATAAAGTTTAGCGTTCTTTATTTTAAGATGGTTTTATCGTGCTTTCGCTCTAAGAAACTTCCTCGACAGGTATTTGAATTATAATACATATATATATATAGATGAATAAATACATATTAACTATTGAATTGTAGGAGGTGATCGTGATAATCACTGCCATGAATGATCAGCAGACAAAGACGAAAGTTATGGAGACCGTTGCTGACATACGTGGTATAACACTCAATCAAGAGATTTTTTTTTATAAATTCATTTTCTAGTTTTGTCGTGAGATTTTGATGAACAGGCGTTGATTCAATTGCGGCGGACGTGAGTGAGCAAAAACTGACAGTCGTAGGGGAGGTGAATCCGGTTACCGTTGTCAGAAAACTCAAGAAGATAGTGAAAGTCGACGATGCTTTCGCCAGATATATCTAAAGAAGAAAATAAACTTAAAAGGAAGTGATTATTTAAATCTTAAGTTTTTTATTTTATTTATGTTTATGTATACAGATTGAAGACTGTGTTGTCTGCAATCTACATATCTTTTAGTCTGCCTACGTGATTAAACTCTGAAATAATATGATATTTACTGTTTTTTATAATGTTATTATATTGATGTTTTTTCATAGGTCATTGAATCATTAATATTGTAACGACATGATCGTTTAATTTCTAATTTTTTTTGTTTGTCACCCGTCGTTATTTACGATAAATTTGATGCCAAATTTTTGAATTATTTTTTCATAAAACTCGATTAAAATCAACGAAAATTTAACTAGAAACTTTCTAAATGTTTCGTTCTCTTGTTACGATTGTTTAGTAAAGATAGTTTTAAGATAGAGAAAATAACCTCATTGACCAAAAATGCCTTATAATATACGATTTTAACCAATTTTTTTTGGATTTGCCAAAATGACCAACTAAATCGCAATGCGATCGATAATTCGCAACGCGATCTCCGGTATCGCAAATCAGTTTCCAGATTCGCAACGCGAACTTCGACTATCGCAATGCGAACTTTGACTATCGCAATGCGAACTTGGACTATCGCAATGCGAATATGTAAATCGCAATGCGATAGTCGGCTATCGCAATGCGAACTTGGACTATCGTATTGCGATTTACATATTCGCATTGCGATAGTCCAAAATCGCAACGACTGGTTGTATTGCATTTGTTTCTTAAGAATTTTCTCTAAAAAGATAGTATTCGCGCGGACGTGTCGAAGACGCGTATTACCACGACCACGACCCGACCCGAGACGGACGGTGGCGACGGCGGCGGCGGCGCGCGAGAGTCCCCCTTGTTCTCTATCACTCAACAAGGAAGTGATTTGCGATACCGGAGATCGCGTTGTGAATTATCGATCACATTGCGATTTAGTTGGTCATTTTGGCAAATCCAAAAAAAGTTGGTTAAAATCGTATATTATAAGGCATTTTTTGTCACTGAGGTTATTTTATCTTTAAGATATATCTTTTCGTCTTGTTAAAAGAATATTTTTCATTGATTAATAAAATCATGGCCAAATTAGTTAATATGTAAAAGTTGAGGCTTATATTTATCATTAAACCAATGCTCAAATTGTCATGTTATCATTTTGCTGATCATTATACGAAATGACAAAAAATAAAATTCGAAAATATTGATGACAAATATATAACATTTTTATAACAGAGTGACAGAAAAATTAAACATTAATTGGTTGGCCATAATGTAGGCTATCCCATTATCCCTATTTTAATCTCATTTAAGAATTTACTTAATCATTATAAATTTATGAGATTATATGATATTTGAACCGTTATAAAATAACCGAGAATATTTAAAATAAATATACTCACTTGTAAGTAGTTTAAATTAATAAAATAAATATTTTTTTATTTATTAGTAAAATATACCCAAAAGATTTTATTTACATTCGCTGCATATAAATTTTCTGTATTATTAATATAGATGGATCCACTTCAAACATATTTTTGGATCCTTCATTGATGAGCCGTGAAATAACGAATAAGCAGAAACTGTAAAGATCGATTACCTCTTAGCAAACCAAGCACGAATACAGGAGGTGGAGGTGGAAGTGGAAGTGGAAGTTTGGGATTCAAAGGAAATCATCATCATGGTTGAGCAGTCAGTGTGTGTCGGTCTTGGCGTCGAATCTGCCATTGTAAGATTTTCTTTTTTCTGCCCACCAACTCTTCGTCTAAATGCTCATTCCCTTTGCTTTCTCTTTCTCTCACAGCATCCCCTCTGTTTTCTCTTTTATATATTTTCCAGGACGTAGCTGAGCTGGTGACCCCATTTTGCAATGGACAAAATATCGGCTGCTAGTGCCATGGAATGGAGCATCCAGCTCGACAAGGCTCTACGCTCCAATAACCCAGGTTTCCCTACTTTTTTTGTTTTTTATTTTCACAAACTCCAATACCAACTAATGTCGTTTCTCCTTCAGTTTGATGAGTTTTCCTTATTCAGCCCGAGCAGCTGAGGCAATTTTACAGACTGGTCAAAGACTGGAACTGTGGGGACGAGAACCTGAAGCGACGAAGGCAGTGCTCTCCATCTTCGGTTTAGTCCCTGGCGAGGATAGACTGTTTGCGAATACTATACTTTTAAGGCTTGCGGACGCATTTCGCTTTGGTGATAAGAAAATCAGGCTGTCTGTTGTCAGAATTTTCTTGACGAATATCAGGTGTGATAAGAGCAACAAACACAGGAATCAAAAGAGACGAACTTTTCCAAATAGCAGAGTCTATAACCATGAAGAACTGTTGAGAAGAGTGAAGGTTGTTTTGGACACAGGTGACGTTGAGTCGAGAGCAATGGCTTTAGTTCTATTTGGTTGTTGGGCTGATTTTGCAAAAGATAGTGCAGAGATACGGTACTTGGTACTCTCCAGTATGGTCTCTTCCGATAACTTGGAGGTGAGTCTGGTGTCTCAACATCAGTATTTCTTCCCAATCACACACATCTGCAGACACTAATCTTGCCCCCATAGATTATCATCCTGCCTTTCCAAACACCGAAGAAATAAAAGATAAGAAATATTATTATTGGCTATGCCATTATTTACAT